>NC_058035.1:16187523-16787523 GCF_019176455.1 Solea senegalensis
ATATGTTTTTAGTGTAATAAATCATGACCAGCTGACCACAATGCAAGAATAAAAATAGCACGCCTTACTTCACCGCCACTGAGTCACAGTTAATTCACAGAGGGGTTAATGTGAGAATGATGTCCACAAGCTGCGAAGGATGTGAAGTTGGGTTGAGCAGGAAACAGGGAGAGCAGTTTCCTGTTATGTAGAAAAGAGCTGTACACCAATCAGACAGTCAGATGGGTGTGCAGGCAAACAAGGCTGCTTTATCAATGCCACAGGGTTGATGTAAGATCACAGATACACCCTGATCATACCATATAATGTAGCTTTATAATAGCATCATCCACAACCAGCTGGGGTCAGAGATTAGGGGTGGGTCAAAATATCGATTTCATACCTTCCTCATGCTATGCGATAATCGATACACCAGGGCAGATATCGATATTTTATCTAACAAATGAAGGCACTCACTTGCTGGGCATCACTACTTGTTGTCTCCTCGCGATGGCATTGCTCAAATGAATGAGGGAAATTCGGGTGGAACTTTCAGAGTTTCCAGTGGACCCATCCATGTTCAATCCACCTTCAATACATAGACTTTATGTACTTTGTTCTCCATGCTGTGAATAAATAGAGAAATCCTGCAGTTTTAACTTTTCACAGATGTTTTGTTTTCTTCAGTTAGACAGATATCACTATAAGATTGTCTTGCAATACATTGATTATCACAGAATTGTACCTCATGATACATGGTCCACAATACCAATGATATCATATTGGTATTGTGGACCATGTATCAGTAGTGACACCCAGCGAGATACACTGGCAGGAACTGTTTACTTTAGAGCGCATTCATTTGTTAATTGAGATATAAATATTGGCATATTGATTATCGTAATGCATGAGGAAGGACAACAGCATATAACTAAATCGATATTTTGACCCACCCCTACCATTTATTAATTTGTAAAATCTGTTCATGCTTTTATCAGAGAGTGAGTGTCTGGGAAGGAAACGGTGGCAGGCTTAGTGGCACAGTGGCTCAGTGTTGTACCTCATACAACCACACTACCCCTTTCATTTTCAGTTGAGATGTGGTTATACCATAAAAAGGTGTCATTTTAAAAATGATTTTCCTTTCCCAAAGGTTGATGTTTTCATGTACAGTGTGAAGTTTAGAAAAGTTACTATTAGTTACTAGTTATTATTATTATTATATGTCCTATACATAAACACACGATACGAGCATTAACCCTCTTCCTGAGTGTGTGTGTTTGCGTGTTTGCTGCGCTGTTTGTCACTCACTCAGCCTGTGAACGTTCACGCGCACAGACTGACGTTCATGTGTGTTCATATGGACTGGAGCTGCAGCTGTGAGGCTCGAGTCTCTTTCCATTTGGTTTCCACTCTCGTCCTGTTGAGGGAAGACAAACGATCAGCTGAGCAGCGCTCTCTCTCTCTCTCTCCCTCTCTCTCTCTCCCTCTCTCTCTCCCCCTCTGTGTGTGGACACAGTTGGACAGAGTTTGCTCCGCTTTGCCACTTCACAGAAACCCCGGGTGTATGGCGGCAGCGTCGGTGTCAGAGATGTTGCAGATGTTCGCTTCGCCATCATGAACACAGGTGAGATCATTATATTTAAAAGGACGTTTTTGTGTGTGTGTACAGAATCTTGAATAAGTTTAAAGGGTCTGCACAAATCGAGAGAAAGAGAAAAAAAACCATCTTATTATTATTTACATTTTACGCAATCCTGCAACTAAGGTGAATCCAGTGGTGTGAAGTGAAGTGTGCCTATTAATGTCAGGTTTAAGGTTTATTGATTTTATTGCATATTGAAGAAATGTAACTGATCAAAAATCTAATTCAATCAAATGCTGTTTACATGAAGTATTGTCTTTTTTTTAGTTTTGATGAGACAAAGATCTGACCTGTGTCATGTTTGATTATATACTACATATATATTTTTTTTTATAATAAATGGGTTGGATTTTATTCATTACACAATATTCAAAATTGGCCATCGGCTACTGCCTTTACAGTAGTTCACTAAAAGCCTTAAGCCTGAGAGGGGTTTCTCTCCCTTGAATCACAGGAAGTGAGTCAGGGAAATCCCTTAGAATTTTTTTTTTCTTTCAGTATTATATTACAAAGAATAGATTCTATTCTTTATCCCTTATCCTGTCCTTCAAGGACCGTGTTTTATCATTTTGAGTGGCTTTTAACATGTGAACTTTAAAGAGAGCTTTTTCGCACACTTGTAAGTTGCAGAGTATTTGCTGTGAAGAACCTGATTAACTTAAAATGAATTAATAGCACAAACACAATCATAATTTTATTGCATCATAGTTTAAAATCTCTGAACGGTTTTAGGTCACAGAGACACAATACAAATGACCTGTTAGCTATTTTAAAGCTCATAATCTAACAGTTTCCTTTTCCTGTTGTTCTCACAGACTACACCAAGCCTTCTGTAGCTCCAAAGACGAGATTTGTTTGTCACGCTAACCTGAAGCTGCCCTCCCCTCTCATGTCTGCAGCCAGGCGGACAAAACCGTCTATCTCTCCCAAACCAAAAGTCACACTAGAACTTAATGGCAGCCAGGGACGATGCACCAACAACACCCTACTGACTTCAGACGGAGAGTTTGATGACGACCAAGAGACAGAGGATGGTCTAAACAAAGGGATTACAGCAGAGGAGCAATGTAGCACCTCCATCCTAAAATCACAGAATGTGTCACAGGGATTGGAGGACGGAAAGGTGACAGAGGAGGAAAAGGAAATGCAAGAAGATATGATTCAGAAGATGGATGAGGACTGGAGATTATCTGACCGTACTTTGACAGTGGAGGGGGACTCCCTAGAAACACTATGGGTCAGTGCTGAACTCACTAACTCGAAGGAAGCGGTGGAGATGATGGATACGGACCTCACGGAGAATATGGACACTGAAGGTTTTGATGCGGGTGAGGCGCTGGCTGACACAGATGGCCTCTCAGTGGGAGATATTTCTTTTAATAGCATTGATGAGGAGGCAGGTGGCCCCTCTGCTGAAAGACGAGACATGAAGAAAAGACTGGAAATGCACCAAATCAAGGAGGATGAAGCCAGTGACTGTACAGCAGATGACTTAACAGAGTCTCTCATAGATGACGCTGATGTCCTCATCAATGACAACAGGAAGGACTCTAATTCAAAACAGGTTTTTCCATCAGGAGGAGAGGAGAACGAGGAGGAAACTGTTTCAAATTGTGGCATCACTTGTAACATCCTGAAGTTGAGATGTGGCTGTAAAATGAAGGAAAAGGGTGAACGCCTACAGAACATTAGCTTTTATGACTCTGTCGCTGAAGACCAGAAACATTTCTGTGATGCAACTAGGGGACATATTGTCATAGAGAATGATCCAATTCATGAGCCTTATTACGTCTCCTCGGATGACATTATTAAAACAGACACGACGCCAAGAAATAACAAAGCTGATGGACTGTCAGATAGTCCACAAACACCACAGACTCATATGTCTGTGAATGGCAGTGTTGTGTCTGCTGGGAACAACAAGGAAACAGCAGAACATGGACAAATAGAGTTTGCGTCTTCTGAGGATTACGTCAAGATTGTTAACAGTGGTGGATTCATTCGCAACAACAGGGATGAAAACAAGGTAAGAGGATGTCACAAATGGCCATCTTTCAAAAGTGAGGAGCACAAGGTTCATACAGCAGAGGCCCTGTTGAATGATTTTGACTGCCAGCCGAGATTCAGGCTGGTATCAATATCTGTGCCGTCAGACACTGACACCTCGCTGACATCTTCTCTCTCAGAAAGCCAGCTGCTTTCCCCAAATGACTCGGACATCTTTAGAGAAGACGATGACCTGGAGGGTTACATAGTGCCACTGATGGATGACACCACTGATACGGACCAGGACATCGGTGATGAGCCTGTTTATGAGGAGCCCAGAAACTGTTCAAAGGGTGCAAACAGGAAAACCACGGGGATGCAATCTCGCTCACTGTCACACTGCATTAATAACAATGTGGCTGAGATGGGAGTGCAGTTTGTTCAGAGCCCCTACATGAGTGGATTTGGACAACCTGCTCTTAGCAGCAGCCCTATGTTGAACTCAGTGCGAAACAAGAGCTACTCCAAACCGCACTATCTGTCCTTGTATCCCCGCTCTCTCTCCATGGAGGCACAAGATAAGCCTCTGTGTGTTTACAGAGAAGGGCACGAATCTCACTGGCAGAGAGAGGCCTCTTGTTCATCTGGAAGCTTTTCCAGGGGCTCACCTTTGTCCACTCCAACTTCTGTGGTTGATATTCCTCCCCCATTTGAGCTGGCCTACATAACCAAGAAGCCCATCACAAAGAGTTCTCCCTCATTGCTCATTACAAGTGACTCACCTGAGAAAAACAGGAAAAAGAAGTCCTCCCTGAAGCACTTCCTGATGCTTAAGTTTAGGCGTAAAACGGAGAACAAGTCCACAGTGGATGTCAATCCATCCTCCTCCAAGTCCTCATCAGAGTCCAGCCCCAAAACACAGAACAGACTGCTGGATTTAGATAGCCACAGCTTAAGTAGCTCCCCACAGCTCATCTCACGCTCAGCTAGTAAACTTCAAGCTTCACCTGAGCCAGCCTCCTCGTTCTTGTTTTACAAAGAAAGCAAAAGAAAAGGGGGTTCTGTGGCATTCCTCAATCGAAGTGTTATCCGAGTGGAGTCCTTTGAGGATCGCACGCGGGTGCCTTTCATACCTCTCCCCCTGACCAAACCTCGTTCCATCTCCTTTCCTAACACGAATACATCAGACTATGAGAACGTTCCCGCCATCAGCTCAGACTATGAAAATGTCCAAGTGCCCCAGCGGAGGCCAATTCCACAAGGACCGTTACCAAACTTCTTTGACCGACCCAGTCGAGTGCTGTCATCTGCCAATGACACAGACGGTTATGTGGACATGAGCAGCCTCCCTGGTTTCAAAGGCAGAATTCAGTCTGCTGAAGATGAAACAGAAAGGTATGTAAACAAGACTATGGCCCAAATCTTAAACCTGCTGTGAAATTGTGCCAATAATGACATGTTAGTTTCATAAGAAAAACCTTGTCATTTTCATGTGTGTGCAGTTAAAGTAATAGCAATCTGCCAAGGTGCAAGAAAAAACAGCTTTTAAAAGGAATGGAAGTAGAACCCTGATTGGTTTGTTGAGGGTTATGCTTTAAACACACCAATGATCAATTAAGTGACAAAAAACCTTTTAAACAGTTCCCCTGGCATAGTCGTGATGTTTGAACACACCCTATATACACTTGCTCCATGGGCTGTAGAAAAGATATTGATGTATCGCCAACACCAGAGTGATTTATCATCCGAGTACCACCAGTGCAGTGCTTGGTTAATATGTGCTTGTTTTCTGTAGTTGTTAACTGCACAAAATGAGCCGAATATCTCTGACATTTCTGATCCAAACAATGTCTAAGTTGACGTTGCACACGCTGGTGCCCTTTGTTAGTCACCTGCCAAGTTTGAAGTCTGTCAAGCGATCCATTGTTAGTTGTCTGTCTGTTAATCACATAACTGCAGACAGATGTTCCTTTCATTTATAGAAAGATGCATTTCTGCATCAGATGTCCTGTCAGTCATGACAATCCATTTAATACTTGTTGAGTGTAGACAGAACATCTGCACAGCCTGTGTCTCTGCTTTAGGGTGTGTTCATACAGGCTGATGCTGCTGGACATATTATCAGTGATCCTTACAACCTTTACACCAAGCACTGGTCTTTTCTTTTTTTTATTACTGCTCGACTGCTGTGTGGGTTTAACAGCACCCCCGGGGAGGAAGATTTATAACCATTTATTATGTTGAGTCCCCTGACACTGTGATCGCATCCCGTATGGATGTGATGATCAATGCTAAAGAGGTAAGTGCAGTACAATAGCTTCCCCCTTCTCAATGCAGTGAGGTATACGAAGCCCCAGCTGTGAAGCGTCTGTGTGCTGTTGGGGCATGTTTGGTGGAAGAGGAGGAAACACCGGCGGAGGTGATCTTGACACATCGAAGTTAAAAACGGGGAGGGGTTTCATTCATAAATCATCTGCAGAAGCAGCCTCTTGTGTAGATGCTCAGTAGGCAGAGCTTCTCATCTGTGGGCTGTGATGCTATTTGTTGGTATGATAAGCCATGCTGTACTGACATTAACCCATCCCCCTGTGTTCCTGTTGGTTGTGCCCATATCATGCGGGCTGCTCGGGATGATTAATAGTCAGAGCATTTTGAAGTCATTGCTCTTCTCGAGCAAGTTACGAACAAGAGGCTGAGATTGTATCTCAGTGTGTTCTGTAGTCAGCAGTTGTTCACTGCAGTGCTTCCCTCTCACTGTGCTCGCCATTTTAGTGTGTGTACAAGCAAAACAGCAGTAAATGCTCCATAGCGAATATTAGGAAAAAAAGAATTAAAAGCAAATTTATAGTGACTCTGACAGACTCAAATAAAGCACAGCTCTTCCTGTGGCATTTTCCTGACGTCTTCTTAGTTGCAACCCACAACATAAGTGACTCACAAAGTGCTCCCAAAGTATGAACAGGATACAGTTGTTCAGAGGTATTGATCAGGAGAAGGGTACAAATAATTTCCAAGACATTGGATATGCCATAAAACAATGATCAACTAATGGAGAAAATATGGCACAGCAATGACATTACCAGGAACAGGATGTCCTCTAAAAAGAAGACAAGAAAACTGGGAGAACACAGATAAGAGGCCAACAGCAACATTAAAGGAGTTAGAGGAATTTCTGACAAGTACTGACTGCTCCCAAACTTTAACAACAATCTCCCGCAGTCTTTATGCAAAATATCGGACAGGAATGTTTAACGAAAAGCAGACAAACCTCGAAAAAGAAAGAAAGAAACAAGGTTGACCTATTGGCCATTGTAAAACAGAACACAGCCAAGACCTAAAGAACACGGGTGAAACATGACAGTGAGAACATCAACTGAGCATGGAGTCAAGGAAGAGGGAGGTGTAAAATACACAAGTTTACCTATGGCTAGAAATCAGAAAATGAAAATCATTTTCATATACTCCCCATGGGTTTTCTTGGGGTTCTCAGGCTTTTTCCCATAGTCCAAAAACATGCAGATTTGGAGATTAGGCAAATTAGACACTTCATTTGACCATAGGTGTGAGTGGATCCCCGACCCTCATGTGGAGGGTTAACAGAAGATAGAAGATAGAAGATAGATGGATGGATGACTCATATGGACATCTAATTATATCTAACAATACAGCATATATTTACAAGAAACTTCAGAGGAAAATATTGATGGGGTCTCATTTAACATTTCTTTTGTTATTTCTATGTCATTGATTTTCCATTACTGGAACCAGAGCTGTATATGTGAATATTATAATAACACATAATGTTACCTTAGAAGGGGGTTCGAGTCTGTTCAGTAAAAGTATTTGAGAAAAATCAAGTAGAGACGTGCAATATGAGCTTAAAATCTCAATGTTCTGCCGTTATGTCACAATAACAATATCTGTGAGGACATTTGACAGATTTTCCATATAAAAGAGTTTGTTTTGATTCTGTAAATAGGAAAAAAAATACAGAAATAACTAATTATAATGATATTAATTGGTTAATTGGCCACATGTAATCGATTGGAGGGCTGCTTATGGCCCATGGGCCACGAGTTTGGGACCTCTGCCTTAGAATGATAATTATTTTCTAAATATAGCAACGTTAATCACATCAAAGCAATCAGCACCAGTGTTTGTCTGGATATTACTTCACTAACACTAAAATCATATTTTGCTAAAGATTTTAATTGCTGAAACAAAAAGATTTAGTTCCGCATAACCTGAAGGTATTATGTTAATAATGATAATTTGATCATAAATGGCTCAACTAGGAACCTGAGGCAGGCAGAATCTTTTATTTTTTTTATTTTTTTAATCGCCTCCTGTGATTTATCACCATAGATTTTTGCCTTGGGCCTTGAAACCACATGGCAGGACTGTGAGACGTGACAGAGGCAGTGTCTCTGAGAGTGATATAAAAGCCTAATATAGAAACCATGCATGTAGTTTGTGGTTCAAACACCCCCCTGGTAGCTCATCCAAAGTGAGACCCTATGAACAGTAATGGGCCGTGCGGCTGTAATGTTTACGATGCAGAGATCAAAAGTACTCAAATATGTCGTTCATATGTCGCTAATTTGCATCTCAGTGGGATTCGGTCCATTGGTGCTGGGATTCAAACGTGACAGGAACACCGGCAAGACAATTGGTCACGTAGTGGTCTACTGCTTTACTACAGTAACTTAAGGACATGTTTTTATTTGCATAGCTCACTCTTCCTACTGAGCGGCAGCCATTAGCATATTCATTTGGGCTCCCTGCAGAAGAGAATCTCATGGCATAAAATACACGAGACACGAGTCCCCGGTTGAGAAAGGTTGTCACCGTGGGCCTTTCATTATTACTTAATTGCTTTCTCTAGTCTTGCATTGCTTTATCAATTCATATATGCTTCTAATACTAAATGCAGTATTTTTAATATAGCGATATTTCAGTGGACCGTAAAAGTGTGATGAGAATATGTTCACACGAGAGCTGACGGGACACATTCACAGCTGCTACGGAACAGAACAGCATTTTTCAATACATGATTTGGTCAAGGTGGCTACAGCTTGACCAAATCATTAATCAAGGCATAATGAATTAATGTCATTGATGTTTAATTTATTTTTAAATATTTTTGTTTTTATTTATTATTTGTTTGTTCTGAATTTTCCAAGATGTCTTGGGAAAAGTTGAGGATTTAGTTATGTTATGGCGGCACAGAAGTGCAGAGATAATATATAACATAATATGATGTAACAGACAATCTAGAGCAATCTAGTATTACTCAATTTTCCTTTATCAGTTCGTTTAAAGGTGTCATTTGTCATAAAGCCTTAGTTTAAGTAAGTTCATCAATTAATGTTGACCCACTTTTTTAATTTTGGCCCCTCTGTACTCTGTCTGACACCCCTGTTTTAGAATCACGACTGGACACACAGGGATGATAATCAGTCATATTCAACAGACAGGAGTAAGAGTAGGGTCAGAAAGTATTATAGGTAGTATCGAACGTTTGCTTTGAAGTTTAGCAGAAGTGTAATGTCACAAGCAGGCATTCCTCCATGGAGGTGACTGTTTAATAACCACTGGATCATATTGTATTGTAGGTATTTGACGTTTAAAAAATTCCACTTTGAATCTTGTCAGGAGAACATCGTTGAATCACTGCTCTTCCTATCAATATTTTCTGGAATATTTTACTCAACTAGTAAAATAATTGCTTGACCCTCAGCAACTATACAGTAATAATTATTTTATTGAGTGAATAGAGTATTAATATATTCAAGATGCTACAGTGCATTTGTGTGTAACCTACAGTATTCTTCACTCACCCGATTAACTTGTCCTTTCCTCCTTACAAAGTGCCTATACAGAAGCGTACAACGTGTGTTCGCTGGCTGTGAGTCCACTGGCCGGTTCAGTGGGTGAAGTCAGGGGAGAGATGACACGTGAGGAAGACCAGGCACGCACCTCTGATGAGGAAGACGGAGTTGCACACAGCACTTATAACAGACAGGTAAGTTCAGGCAAAAAGTGATGATGTAAATGATGAGTGTTAAATGTTAGGAAAAGCACTTTTCACCTTAAAACCATAAAAATGAACTCACTAATGCATCACTGCTCATCTACCATCTCACTTAATTGGAGAGGAAGGAGTTCTCCAACTCCAACATGGCTCACAGGAGAAAAATTCCAAACCTTGGGCTGGGTAATTTGTGCATTTGTGCATCTGCACATCTGTTGTACAACTTTGTAAATTAAGTAGCAAAAAAAAACCAATGATAAAACAAAATTAAATTAACTAATATGGGATTCAATCTTAAAGGTCCAGTGTGTAACATTTAGAAGGCTTTATTGGCAGAAATTGAATACACCACACGTGTATTTTTGAATATGTTATAATGTCTTTAAAGTGAATTTGATTTTTGGAATAGGCTACATGGTTGTTGTGGCCTTGTGATGGAGTTGCAACCTGTCCAGGGTCTTTCCTGCCAGTCTCCCTATGTCAGCTGGTGCCAATAACAATAAATAAATAATAATTATTCTTTTCATTATTGACACCAGTGACCCCGTGACACTCATGTAGAGGATAAAGCAGTAGAAGATGAGTGAGAGTGAGTGAGCCTTGGAATAAACCTTTGATATGTACTGTACGCATGAACATTGCTTTTTTGAGGCCGCCATCGTGCACCACCGCGTTTTATATTAGTTAGAACAGACAAATCAACCAGAGTGTGCGTTTTGAAGCAAAAGCTCTATATGTTAATGAAGTAGAACAACATCCTTTTTGGTACGTAAAGGCCACTGTAGTTCCCTAATGTGGTGAAAGGTAGGAGGAAATGGGCAAGTCCTACAGTTGTTATAATCAGTTTATAGTCTCATTAGATGTCACTAATACTTACATGCTGGACCTTTAATCATCTTCATCACTGAGTAACCATCTGAGATCTGGGCCTCTTTTATTCTTGTTTTTACTGTTTTCACAAAGGACCTTTGTTTACTCATTAAGTGTGCTTTAATTTGATTTGTTCTGGACCATCATTTTAAAAGGGATGATAATACCTTTTTATTAAATGCAAACAGAAAAGAACATGACAAAATAAAACAAGCTTTTCATCTTGAGCGGTGGGCTAATGTTGCCCTAACAGGTCTGGATTTTACTGTGGGTTAATGGCGGTTAATGGGCTACTGAAGGCTGTCCTCATTATTTAGAATTTTATAGCTGTTAGGAGATGATGTGTGCACCACTTGTAGTTGTTGAACCAGCCAAAATGCTCCAGCTCTTTTGAACCCTTAGGCCATTTTGAGTAAATGATATCACCCTGTTTTTACAGCCTGATGGCCGGTCCAGAGCCTTTTACGTTGCAAAAGAACTGGTGGATACAGAGAGATTGTAAGTGTTGTTTTACCAATTTTTTCCCTGTAAAACATCACAACCTACCTGTAAAAACTTCCCAGCTTCTTGATTAACTGTGTGCATATATTTATTCTGTCCACAGACACGTGAAAGCCCTAAAGCTTCTTCAGGAAGTGAGTGTAATAATCTTGTTTGATTTGCCAATGAATTCTGTATGAATCTCTCTCTCTTTGTCTGTTCTGTCTGTCTCTCTCTCTCACTGTGTCCACATATATATCTATATCTATATATACATCTATATATATATAGATGTATATATAGACGTCTGAGCAGCTAGAATGGAGCAGGGAGGGCATTTATGTCTTGCTCAAGGGCACTTTAGTATTAAGAGGAGAACAAGTGCTGCTCTTTCACTTGCCTGCCAAGAGTTAGTCTTGCGGTGTGATGTTCATACTGCTGAGCTGATGGGAATAAGAAGCAGACTTTAGACTTTATTTTAAACATAAACCTTTCCGTCCAATGTGCCAGGACTTTCGGGAGGCAGTGGGGGCAGCTGTCGGGGACGAGGGGGAACCCGTGTTGGAAGAGGAGCGACTGCGAGAGATTCTGAACGAGCTGCCTGATGTTTACACCCTGCACCGTAGAATCCTCACAGAGCTGGAGAATCGACTCAGACACTGGTGAGGAATACTGGCACACATTTACCATGATTATAAGGAACTTTTCCCCCTCTTGTCTTTCTTCCATATCTCCAAGGGGTGTGCTCATCATTGCACCTCAGAAAGCAATAAATATAACCTGTACATGTTCTTTCTGCTTCTTCTTCCTCTTCAAACTGTGTCCCTGCTCAGGGAGGAGAGCCAGAAGATTGCTGATATCTTCCTGACCAGAAAACCTGAATTCTTGGTTTTTACCACCTACATCGGCCATTATGACCGGAGTATGAACCTGCTGGAGGAGAGCTGCCGGACTTCACCTGGCTTTGCAGCGATTGTTCACCAGTTTGAGGTCAGACCTGCAGCCTCTCTTCTCTAACTCCAAACACAAATCCATCCATCCATAGTCCATCGCTTCATCCTCTACATGAGGATTGCAAGGCTGCTGGTGCCAGGCCCTGCTGACAAAAGGCTGGGTACACCCTGGATAGATCGCCAGCCCACCACAGGGATACAACAACTATTCACACTCACACCTATGGGCAATTTAGTGTCCAATTAACCTCTGCATGTTTTTAGAAAACCTGGAGAAAACCCACTCACGCACAGGGAGAACATGCAAACATGTAGAAAGGCCTTTGTTCCGACCGGGTCGTGAACCTGAGTCTGCTGCAAGGCAACAGCAACATAGCAAATAAAAAATCCCCTGTTTTCCTCTCTCTTTATCCGAGAAACAAAATCAGGGTAGAGTCAGCCTGGAGGTAAATCTATTTAGATCAGCTATTTTCTGCCTTCGTTTTTCCCAGAGGGAACATATCAGAGCCCGTTGCGCACACTGTGTTTCTGTGGGAACACACGTTTTCCAAAAAAAAAAAAAAACGTCAAATGTGGCAGTTTCCTGGATATTCTTCATAACGTGTGCATGTTGCAAAAATGTTTACTGTACATTTACTGTGGTTGCAACAACAACGACGACGCAGATGTACAGCACAGATAGACAAAGACAGCATTTTCGACTCATGTCACATTTAAGTTGTGAAACTTTACTCGGGAGACAAAGAACAGCCAAGCATTTTCCTTAGCATGTCTTATGTGCATGTCGCTGAAATATGGAAACAAATATGGAAAAGAGACCTCATAAATAACAAGCATGACTCTGAAATCTGGAAGGAACGAGTCTCGAGAGCACACTCATGGACACGCAGGCCTGCACACAGTTACCAGGACAGCCAGAAGGACAGTCCATCATTTGATTTGGACAAAGTGTTATTAAAACCCACTTAGCCCTGGCTGTAAGAGCTACAAGCTATGGAAACTATGCAGCCTGCCACAGGCTGAGAACGACAGCACCGCCGACATCTGCTTCTAATCTGACCAAAAACAGCAGAGACGTGACAGACCGAGTTTTAGACGACGACGACCCTATCCCTCCCCCCCCATTCACTCATTAAGACGGTGCACTTTGATTCATGTCCTACAAACCCATCCCAAATACAGCTGAACATTTCAAGCTCTGCAAGCAAAACTTCCAGACCGAGCCTTACTCCTTACTCATCCCCTCAACTCCTCCCCCCCGCATGTCTAAACATGTTTTTTTTAACGGACCCACATGACATCATTAAATCTTTACAAGCCCATAACAGCAGACGATAGAAGCCAAACTTCTATCACAGAGGAAAACTCAACAAAAAGCAGTCAGGTCAAATGAGGGTAGTGGACAAATAAAACAACAGCAAATTGTTCAAGCTGCAGCTGTGGGATCATGACCTGTTATATTCACAACATACAACTAATGTACTTAAAGTAATTAATAAACAGCAATTAGGCCAATTAATATAATGACTCTAATATCAGTTATTGACAGGATTTTGCACGAGCAGGCTGCAGTTTTTCAACGACCGCTGACAACTCCCGTAAAGTAGCACATGGCCCAGATCGTAAAACAGGCCAGAAAACTGTGAAGTTTATTGTATCCTCGCTAAAGCTTCAAGTCTTACAGGCCTACGGGCCACCATGATGAGAAGGCTTTACAGCAAACTGTAATTCCTGTTGACATCTTGAACACGCGTACCCAACAAATGTGTGTGTGTGTGTGTGTGTGTGTGTGTGAGAGAGGATGAGAATGGGACATAAACCAGTTATCCGCCTTTTTGAGCGTTTTACAGAAAACAGTCATCAGCACACAAACTCTACGGCCCCTCCCTTGATTTGTGTCAAATTAAAAAGAAATTCACCTCTCGTTGTGAGAGCCTTTCCAGGTGAAGTATGCATGTGTATTCAATACTGTAAGTGCATACAGTCCATGTCAAAATAGCCTATAATAAGCAATTTCATACATGATCCAACACACACACACACACATCATCCATTAGATGATGTCAAATGAACAGCTCTCACAGGGCAATTTGTCATCCTCACACTGTAACATCAATCATAAACCTGGAGATTTGCACCGACAAATCATTTCATATATGTAATGACATGACATTCAAGCCTTGTGTAACAACTCTGTGAGCTTGATGTCAGCTTAAATTAAAAATACTTATACACCATCTAATGTATTCACTTGATTCAGTCAATATCTGAGTCAACGTTTTCATCAGTTTATCACATTACCTCCTAATGCTGAATGATCAAATAAAAGAAACCAAAAAAAACAACCTTTGTGCACTGATTCACTGCAACATTACTGACAGTAAGATATTTAAAGAACAAAAGAAGAGAAAAGTCTGTTGGTTTTAACCTAAAGTGGTGAACATTATCCAAACAGTTGGCTCGGAGAGCTAATTTACCACATTGTGAGAGGACTGGGATACAGAGTAGAGCAGCTGGCATCCTGAAATGTGGTCATGTAGCAATCACGAACCTTACCATCAGATAATGACCCCTCTCTGTTAGGCCAAGCAGAGCTTTGAACTGTGGCTGCGGCATTTTACAGCAGGGATCCTTAAATAGAGTTTGGAGATCTTTTCACACAGGAACAGATGACAAAAACCCTTCAGTCAGTTGCGTAAAAGGTTGCTCTGGGATGTTCTCACACCGTACAAAGCCACCTGAAAGGGCAACTGGGATACTCTTTGTGTAGCTCAATTAAGGCGACTAGAAATATGCTCCTTCTTGGCGTTTCTCCAATTCCCTGCTGCTTGTTTGTTTATGTTCCTGCTGTTTTGTATATGCTTCCAGCAACCCGCGCTGAACAGTCCAACCAGGTGATAATAATTCAAACCATATACCATCTGACATGAAAACAAAGGTGACTAAATGGTACCGACTGTGCAGCTATCCAGCATGCAGAAAACAAAGTATCTCACTGAAGAAAAACCAAAACAGCAGCACAACAGAATCCAAAGTAAAGAAGAATGAAACAGACAGATGAGGATAAAAGAATTAATGTCAAGGTAGAAAAACGCAAACGGGGGCAGGAAAGTGTTGTTTTTGTCGAGTTCCCATGGAGCAGTCCGTCCACTGCGACCACCACATCTCACTCACACCCTCACTTTTCTCAAATCATCCGCATAAACATTTGCAACTTCACACAAACACAGGGCGTAAAAAAAAAAAGATCAGTTACTCACAAGATCTCATCGTTCTGAAATTCCAGGATTCCATGACTGTCTTCGAAGTCCTCTCCGCTGCCTCGCGCGGTCCCTTCCACTGTCTTGTACGGCAGCATGACCACGCCGCGAGCCCCAGACGTTCTCAGCACCTTCACCTCCATGGTGCCGACGCTCTCGCTCACATGGCATACAGGCTCCTCAAACGTAAAGATACCGGCGTGGTCGTCATCGAAGATGGTAACGGTAGCCGTGGCGGGTAAGCCGAGACAGGCCACCGAGTCCACGTGATTAGCGGACTCGCCTTCCTCGGGCTCTTCGCCTTCTGATGACAACACCTTGACGTTGGACAGGTGAATCAGGAAGTTCTCATCCTCCTCAAAGATGTCATCATCAATGATCCCCACGCGGATCTCTTTCAGTGTCTCGCCGGCCTTGAAGAAGACGACACCCTCGGTGAACTCGTAGTCGGAGCCGGCGTTAGCGGTCCCGTCCTCCGTCCGGTAGTCCACAGAAACAGTTTTGCCCAGGTCACCGCCACGCCGCACCACATTCACCGCCACTGTGCCACAGTTCTCAAGGCACTGGTAAGAACCAGGCTCAAAGAAGATCTTGGAGATGGGGTCATTATCGCCGATATCGGAGCGGACCTCGTGCATGCTGACAGCCTTCCGTGCCTGATCGGCTGCATGTTTCTTCAGGATGTTGCCAGCACCTGTCATCAGCCGGGTGGCCTGGCAGCGATAGAAAGCACGACTCTTCTGCTGCTGGCTAAGGACTTGGTAGTTGGCAAGCTCAATAAGTTGTTCCACCTGGTTAGCAAAAACAAAGGCACACAAAGACTTAATGAAATCATGCTCGCCAGAACTAGTGGATGCGGTACGGAGGGGAAAAAAAATCGAGTTTAATAACATGTCTGATTCAATACAATGAATGGACTGATGAACATTGACATACAAACCCTGTGATCTCATTAATCATCCCGTTATAATGTCGTGTCTGACATTTATTTTTTATTAAGTAATAAGAATCAGATTGCTCAAAGCTTTGTGAGCTCTTACACAAGAGTACAAGATGTGCAAAATACAGATTCATGACTGCAAACATCTATTCCACGACGATATCAAGGGAATCGTTGCATTTAAGTGTTTGTGGAAGGAGACAAACAGTCTAACCTCACAATCAGACACACAGGATCAGTGATAGATGTCAGAATATAGAGCTATATTACAGTACAGCTGTATTTGACAACTGACAGCAGTCAGTTTGAGTTGGAAGTTAAGTTTCATGGTCCTCACTATTAATCAGGTCAGTCAGGAAAATGGTGTCACCAGTAACAATCAGCTAAAACAAAAAGAGGATCTGACTTGGGAATCCAACTCTTTTAAGCTGCAGATGTAGGTCAAATGAAAGCTACAACAGTTGAAATCTTCATGTCAACATACGAGGAAACGAAATACGCACACTTGTATTTGACTCTGGGGTAATCACCCTGTGTTAATGGATGTAAAGACAAAGGCAAATGCATAAAAGCTATTCTCGTTCATGTAAGAAGAGTTCAGCAGCTTGTCTTAAAGCATGTGGCATACATGATGTTACTTTGTCTTAATCATTGTCCAAAAACTTAGAGGAGAAACTTTGCCACACAAAATTATATTAAGTATACATTTTAGAGCATTTGTGCTTGCATTTTTATGATAATCCTTCTTACTTTTTATCTAACAAGTCACGTTTTTATAAGCCGACACAAGAAGTCATTTTTCATAACACTAAAGACTAAACTGTTGTTATAAGGATTAATTGTGTTGAGATTTTTATACTCGTATGTTTGTGTCATGCTGGATCAATTTCCTGTATAATTAGCAGATTAATCTGAGTGGTTGTTGAGAGCTCAGCAGCGTTCATCACCATAAACACTTTGATAAAAGAAGCTAATAAAGAGAGTGTAATCTGTATCTGGTTATTTTGTCATTTCATTTCCTTAAGTGAGAAAAACAGCCCTGATGTGAGAAGCAGGGACAGTATTTCACACAGTCATTGCATTTTATGTGAAGTATTTTGTGCAAGCTGTGCTGCCCACCTCTTTGTCAGGGTGTTTCTGTTTGAGTTCCTTCAGGATCTTGGCCATGTCTCTGCGGGTTTCCTCCTCATCCAGATCCTTCTCATCTAGATCCAAACCGAGTGGACCGTCGAGGAAGTCAACACCATGGGAGTTCAGCATCTTGCCATCCATCTCAATATCCACCTTGTAAGTGGAGAAGAAGAACGACATTTATTCAGTGCCACAGATTTAAATGATAAGTCTCTCTACTGGTACAGACATGACAGCCAACTGAAAATGTAAATAATTCTATAATAACCATGTAAGCAAAGACGCTTATCTTACTTAATCATAATTAAATAATGGTAATATTATGTATACCTTAGGGGGAAGTGGACGATCGCCCTCCGTCTCAATGATCATGCCGCGCTGCTTTCCCGTGCGGTAGCGCTTGTACACGTATTTGTAGAACAGCAGGCGGCGGTCGGCCACCCAGGCGAAC
Organism: Solea senegalensis; assembly: GCF_019176455.1. NCBI lineage: Eukaryota > Metazoa > Chordata > Actinopteri > Pleuronectiformes > Soleidae > Solea > Solea senegalensis. The sequence continues at coordinate 16,205,253 of NC_058035.1, forward strand.
AACACACAGATGGGGAAGAAAAAGAACGTTAGCAGCCCCTCCCACACCTGCACAACACCGGGCGAGATCACAGACAGGATGAGGTAGAGCCAAATGTAGGCGAAAATACTCCAGGTGGCCGTGACGAAGAAGACGCGCAGGTGCTTGACCTTCCTCGTCTCGCCGTCAGGCACAACATACACACAAAGCCCGATAATGACGAACATGTTAAACGCGGCAGAGCCCACAATGGTGGAGGGGCCCAGTGTGCCAGCCTGGAACCCATGACCAATGACTTCTATGACAGAAAGTAGGATCTCAGGAGCCGAAGAGCCCAGAGCCATGAGGGTGAGGTTGGACACGGTCTCGTTCCAGATTCGAACAGTAGTGGTCGTGGTTTCCCCATTTGGTTTCTTGATGGTGATTTCCTTTTCCTGCGACGTGATGACCTCTATTGATGCCATGAAGCGGTCAGCAATGATGGACACACCCAAGAACATGTAGACCAGCGCGACAAAGTAAACTGTTGCCCGAGCCACCTTGTCACCAAATGATGGATTTTGGGGCTCCCAGATAGGTAGGACCACGCCCCTCATGCAACGCTCAGCCAAGGAGCATTCCGTTTTATTCGTGGATACTGCCGAAACTGAGCCGCCCAGGTTCGGCTCAGGGGGGGCACCAGCCAGTGAGGGCTGGATCTGAACGAGGAGGAGGACTGTGACGACGACTAGCCTCAGGGCAGGGGTCAGGACGGAGGGGCGATCCCTGCGACCCATGGTGATGTCCAGATCAGCACTGAGAGGAGACAATTAATGAGGATCTTCAACCTTTAGGAAAAAGGAGAGAAAAAGAAAGAATTCACATAACGCCTTTAAAGAAAGTAAAATATGACACAATCCAAAAATCATGCTTCACTATGCACAGGCTGTCAGAGATGTAACAGCATTTTAGCTGAGTCATGTTCAGTGTCGGATAATTATGTCTTTGGAATGGTCAAGTGGTAAATGCATCAGCACAAATGTGTTGTTAACAGCTGCATATTTTAAAAGGTATAAAATGACTGCACCAGACAGACATCGATATCTGTAGATACTTAGTATCAGACATGACACCGTGATATCAAGCCATCATCACAACATTTCAAACACATTTGTTTTCATTTTCATCTCTTGATGGACAAGACAACATCTCTCATTCCCACTCGCTGTAGATTCTGTGTTCGAACGAGGGCTGAAACAATTACTCGATGAATCGATTACTAAATTAATCGCCAACTATTTTGTTGAGGATTAATGACAAGATTTTTCAGATTGTTAAATGTGAATATTTTGTGGTTTCTTAACTCCATTCAACAAAGAAATCATTAAAACTGACATTTGAAACAAGACATTTGAGAACATCCTTTCCATGTTTGAGAAACTAGTTACTATCATCAGATGTTGTGTGGGTAAAACTTTGTACTTTATCTTCATTCCATGCCGTAAAGGGTAACTCCACATCTGTTATAATCAAAACTGTTAAATAACTGTTAAGTAAATGACAATTAATCTCAAAAGCACCACAGTTCACTTGGATACACAACATCGCTGACAAAGTTTCACTGAAGACATTCAAATGACCACAACAAACATCAACTTCAGCCTCTCAACTGCTGCATTAGTGTCGCAGTAATATCCTGCGGTGCCTCATGTAACCTGACCAGGAGTGGCTCTCTGTGATAACAGTGGACTTCAGTCAACAGCACAAACTGAATACACAGATAATTCTGTGTATTCTAAAATGTATTTGTATAGCTGAACGCTTAGATAAGGATATCTGCAGGACTAAAGTTGTGATTTTGATTGGTGATTTGGAATCATAAACATCTTGAATGTGTGTTACATTATCTACATTTTAAAGAAAATGTTGATGATTTTTGCGTTGCACTCAGGTTTCAGACCATTCAGTTGTACCAAGAAACTGAAAGTGAAAAGAAAAACACCATCATTTGGTTAGAATTTATTTATATTAATTTATTTCTATGAAGTTAAAGTGCCCCTGAAAGGACACTATTCAGCGTACTCGTTCCCCCACATATCACAAGCTATTTTCACATTTCTGGTCATCTGGGTTTTTAATAATCCATCTGGTCCTAATTTGTGTTGTGGGTACACACATTTTTGTCTAATTATAACTCCTGCTGCATATTTAAAAAGGTGTAAAATAGGGACACAGGCAGAGTAATAATAATAATAATAATAATAATAATAATAAAAACAACAAAATAAAACATTGCTCAATTAGCTACACATTAGAATTACCACCCTGCAATTGTGTGTCTCCACTCGCCAGTCAAGTTGCAGTACATATTTATATATAATAAAAGCGAAGACAAAGTATAGGCCAAGAGTTTGTGTTGTGAGATCAAAGTGACCTTGACATCCCAGGGAACATTTAAATCAAATGTGAAGAAATTCTTGTATGGTTTGCTCGTTCACGTCATCATACAAATCATATTGTACGTCATAGCAGGGGAAACTCAGTATCTTGTGTGTGTGGCAATGACATTGACATTGTTGATCCCAGTTGAATGCAATTGTACATACTGTATCATCCATTAGTGGAGAATTTCAGTATTAATACTTCTTTTCATTTTTTTTTGTTGGATTAGATTTGGGCAAATCAGCTCTATTATAAATCAAATTAAGGTGGAAGTGTATGAAGTCTAAATCATTGCCATTCACCAATCAAACAGTTGAGTCATTTCATTCTCTGCCACTTTCATCATGTAAACAGCAGACTGATGGCGTTGTTATTGAATTTTCCCATTAGCACAACTAGAATAAAAATGCTCTCAGTAAAAACTAAGTTCCACAGCTCTAGAGAATCGTTGACACCGTTTGCAGAGTGACAAAGCTGAATGAGAGCTGGTGAAGCCTGAAACATAATCAGGCCAGGGTTTATGGTTCTCGGTGCTGTGTGGAACAAGTTCAGATTCATCCATGATTCTGTTTTATTATCTCCTCACCATTTCATTAAAAGAGCAGATGACAGTGACACACCTGATATTAGACCTCCCCTTTGTATTGATGACTGCTGCGGTGAGTGCATTTCTTCCTCCACTTTCCCCCTCTGTGTTTCTGCTCATTGCTACCCTCCCTTTCTTGTCCCTGGCTTCTTTCTCTCTGTGCTGTGTTTTGTCTGTGTGTCCGTCTCTGTGTGTGTGTGTGTGTGTCAGCTGGATGAGGCACTTTGACTCTGTCCTGCCTGCATCTGTTCCTGATCAGCTCAGAGACTCATTGAGACTCAGTGGTATATTAAACCTATCTTCACTTTGCCAGGTCATCGACACTTGGACCAACTTTGGAATGCTGTCCTGCTTTTCTCTGCTCACTCTTGTGACCTTATTCCACAGGTCCAATCCAGTTTTCCTGCCCTGTACTCCTGCTTCGCACACACACAGGTGTGGTTCCCGCTGCGATGCTTGTTCCAATCTCCAGAACAAACCCTCAAGAATCCACAACAAACTGTCTAATTCTACTGAAGTACAAGGATCAATGACAACACCTAAAGACACGAATCCCAGATCAGCTTAGAACATTCCTCAGAAAATCTCCTTGCACATTCCTGCGAGCACGCATCCATTTCCCAATAATTAACTGTTCACACTGTTACATGCACATGCGGCACAATTTGCCAGACATCAATAGTTAAAACACCAGTGGTTGTAAATTACCTCTGTATATGACACACGTTCACTCACGTTACCCCGACTCACTGTCCAACATCACCGCGAAAGCTGCACGCACAACACAAAACACATTCCCAGTGTTTGACTGTTCGCCCAGCGTAATACACAGAGAGTATGTGTGTCTGTCCTAATGTTAACAGCTCCTTGCTGCATAAATCAGACGAGGTGTAATACTTAACCATTCCACGAGTGAAGGGTTTAAATATTTGGGTAAGTGCTGTGTTGGTGTGGACTGAGTGGACTCAGCTGCGGTCTGAGAGTTATTTGGTCAGATGTTTAGATATTCAATTGCAAACAAAACGGCCCGTCTACTTAATTATATTACAATTCATTGAGCACATAACTAAATATGTTCCTCAGTAGCTCCGTGCTTTCTTTGTCCTTCCTGTGTGGTCACACGGGACTTTGTGTGGCCTTTACGAGTAATCAATAATTCAGCGTGCACTGGGATTTGGTTGTTTTCACTTAAGGATGTCATCTTTCTGTCAGGCTGTTGGCTAACGAGCATTCCGTTTGTGCCAGCTAATTTCCCTAAATACAGTGTTTTCTTCTTACCAGTGGTGACTAAGGATTTTAAATGTATTTAATTAAGAATCGTGCTGAGGGAGTAGCCACGTCTGGCTAAAGAAGTGTCTAAATTATTGATTTCGGATGATTATGCTACGTTATTGACACAACAAACTGACAATACAATGCCTTGCAACTGAGCAGATGTTGCTGAGGATGTTTATTTCCAGCCGGTCAGTGAATTTAAAGTAGCAGTTCACAGTCACAAGCCCGTCTATCATCTCACTGTACACTAACATCGGCATGCAGTGTAACAGTTGGTAATGTGAGAAATGTGAGAATCCGCTCCTGCAATTCATAAATGCAGAGACAACGCTCCCGTTCCTATTCTTTGCTCCGTGTCTTCCTGCCAACTGCGTTAAAATTCATCCTCACGGACACAAATCCTCGCTAAACATTTCTTACACAATCCTGAGTGCTTTACACTTCATCACGCTATCATGAGGTTACACTTCAGATGGCTTACGATAATTACTCGGTCTGTTTAGAAATTCTCTTGTGTTGTACAAATGCTCTCCAGCTCTCGCTTTACTTACAAATATTACCGCTCTATAGGATGGTCAAGGAAAAATGGAAGATTTAGCGGATATCGCTGCCAAACTCGAGTGGGTACGTCTGCTTTTGACACTGTAGCCGCTTAGTCACAGTCCACAGTGGCTGCAAATTTAGATTTGATGAAAATTTCAGCATACATTGCCATTAAAGTCCCTTTGTGACCTGAAAAATGTAAGTCAGGAGAAGCGCAACGTTCGACAAGCCAATTGTGCCTCTGAAAAAGACGAAAACATTTTGCCAAGACAAAAATAAAAACTGGACCACTGAATCCTGCTGCCCAGGGGCAAAAGCATGAGCGCCACACACACAGTTAAGAAAAGCGTAACCATGTGCTGCACTTCAGACAAGCAGTTCTCACTTTGTCCCAGTACTGTCATTCTTTTCTGAGCCAATTGTGAGGTGACGACGGCTGAATAGAGGAGGGAGGAAGAAGACAGGGGAGCGCAAACGACATGAAAATCACTTTCATGTAAGGGAACTGACATCATGACAAGATTATTATTTAAAAAGGTAGATGCTGACCGTGGGGTCACACGGTTGGTGTGGTGGTTAGCACTCATGCCTTTGCAGCAGGAAGACCTGGGTTTCGTGACCTGGTCGGAAAACAAGAGCCTTTCTGCTCTCTGGAGGTTAGGCAAATTGGACACTGTGAGAGTGAATGGTTGTTTGTCTGTATGTGTCATCTGTGATGGGTGTACACCGCCTTTTGCCTTATGTCAGCTGGGATTGGAACCAGAGCCCCCGACCCTGAGAGTGATACTAACTATGTGGACATACAGCATTCTGTATGTTGCAGGTGAGCAAAACATGAGAGCACAGAAAGAAAGACAAGGAAATGTAGTAAAGGTGTTAATAATAACAATAATAATAATAATAATAATAATAATAATAATAATGTCTTCAGGAAACGTAAAAGTGGTGAGAAATGAAAAGAAAATATGCTAATAAATAAATGATACTCTCATATTACATGAAATAAAATTAAAGGATTACTCAGCTACGCACAAGTGTGTATAAAATATACACACTTGCCTGTGCAAACAAATCAAGATTAATGGTATGAGTTTACTGTCATTAGAGAGATGATGAGCTCTTTGGCCTGGATCTACCTTGAAGCAGGTCTGTGAGCCAAACTGTCTTTTCATGTATTATTACACTTTGGAGTGAAGGGAAATGATCAGGGTGGCACGGCACTACACAGGACAACCAATATCCTGACTGTTGTTACGTGCATCTGTCCACAGAGAGAGTTTCGCCTGAATGTCCCGAGGGACACGTGGGAAAAGCAATGATGAGCATGGGGAAATGAACAAGCAATGTCCCTTATCTACCATGTTCCATTCATCCCCAGGAGAAGTTTACATGTAACGCTGCTTCAAGGAGCGGGTGATACCATCTGTATAAACAGCACATAAAGTAGGCAGAGGTCTGTTATAAGGATGTGGACAGTGGACAGATTTCCTCACAGACTTTCACGTATAGTATCCAGTGCTGCACAAGATAAAATCATTATATTTTCTTTTTTTTTTTGCATCTCTTGGCTTTTGCTTTTCTGGCTTATTTACTTTGGGCTTAACCCGCCATGCTTCAGTTACGAGTGGAGTGTTCACGTGTTAGCATCTTTCAGCCCTGCTTTCATGTTACGGTTTCAGCGTGATGAGACAGCTGCTATCAGCGGAAAAAGCTGGAGATAAACCCCCCACATACAACAAAACTGCTGACGGACAAAGATAGCGGCGAACTGAGAGTGGAACATTTAGCAGGTAAAAAGCCAGATATTTCTGTCCAATCACACAAGCTACTGTACGACGACAGTGGAAATTAGAATTCAGCATTTTCCAAATATTAGCCTCCAAACTACATCTAGCCTACATCTGTATTAACATCTGATAACACGGCTGCTCGATTATGGGGAATTGTAATCGCGATTATTTCATACGATTACTTTTGTATTTACCTTAAAATAACTACATATTATTGTGTATTGTATGTAATCTCATTTGCATGTTCAATCCAGAGATTCCACTGAATGCTTGTGCACCATTTGTGCCGCAAATTGCCAGGTGATGCAGGACAGGAAGTCAGACACCATTAAAAACGCTATTTTCAGAATAAAATAATAACAGCAACAACAATAATAACAACACTAATAGTAAAAGCCCACGGTTTTTGATAATTGATTTGTTTCGATTATTTTGTCTTTGTAATCATTTGGGACCAGAATTGTAATTGTTAAATTGCACAGCACTAGATGATAGATAGATAAGATATGATGTATAAGATAAATGCACAATAGTATGTATTTATGGAGGATAACCGATTATGCCAGAGAGCAGCTGCTGTCCACATATTCCAAAAAAAAGACATCCAAGTCTCTTTGTTTTGCAGGCATTTTGATTGTGTTACTGTATCGTCTGTAAAATACATCTGTACTGAACGAGAAGAAGCACTGTAATGCACTGTTATGTACTCCCCCCACCCTTTAAGGCCTCACATTTGACAGCAGGGTCACAGATGCCAGCCCATCAGCGCTGCCTATCCTACAATTGACCTTTGATGGATTGTGAGTTTGCAGGGAACCCACCAATCGTCATATTGATTTATAATAAATGAGCTCACCCTCAGGGTGACATAGGTGGCTACCTAGCTTAGCTATTAGCTTATTAGCTATTCGATTATACAGTATGATAGAAGTCACAATATCTGTACAACTGCCACGATAGATATAGAATGTTATGTACACACACAGGAGTGATTAGTTGTTTTGTATTATTTTAGAAAATGTTGGATTTTTTTTATTCATCTCATTTAAGTGGAGTGGCTCAGTGGTTAAGACCCTACCTTGTGTACCAAAGACATCATGGTCGCAAGTTCGATTCCACCCCTGGCTAATTGTACTTGATTCCATTGTAAGTCGCTTTGGATAAAAGCGTCTGCTAAATGACATGTAATGTAATTTAAATATTTGGAAAATACAACAAAAAACAACAAAAAAGAGAACTAAAGAGAAAATACTCAAAATGCAAGTTCAAATTTGATTGAGAAATATGACATTCATTATGTCATTCAGTAAAATGAGGAGGACAGTAAACAGCTTCTCAGCAGTACCAGACTCAGCTCTGGGCTCATTTACATCTGTGGTCCCTGGGCAGGAAACAACACAACTATTAAGGAAATTAATTAACTTAAAGCCCACTGCTAATCTGCAGCATAATCAGCAGCTCTTTAATGTTTTCACTTTCCATTAGCAGAGGCATTTTCGTGACCCATCCTTGCTCAAAGATGACCCTGTTTACTGTAAACGACAGTGGACGGGGCCACGTCTTGTACAACAACTGCTGGGTGCATGGAAACATAATATTACAAAAGTGTCATGCATTATTACCCATTGTAAATATATCAGTGTTTTTCAGCCTCATGCAAATAATTAAACCTATTTTTCATCAAATAACTAAAAAGGTATGAGCCAGACTTACTTTATGATATGTATACACCTCATTTACAAGTGACTTATCTATAACCTAGCAGTTGTTATACTTTCAGAAAGGGACCTGCATACTAATGTGGCATGTTCTCTCCCCCAGTACTGGCCTAATTATTGCTGAATGCACATCCACTGAGGAGCAGCCTGAATCTGGCATCATTTACACAAAAGATCTGATTTTCCTGGAAATTACTTCACTTAGGCTTTCAGTGTGGTTGTGAAACCCCACACCTGGATTGACTAAAGATCCGTTTCATCAGTAACCAAATGCATCACTGCTGGAGGGCAAATAAAGCACTTAAGACCTCTGGCTGTGTTTCAGCTTTTTTTCCATTGTCATCAATACAATTTTCATATCACCCACAGTGGAGGAGGAGCCCCTCCGCATCTGAAGTCAGCTGGAAAAGAATGGCCTGGAAAGCCCTGATGGTGCCCAACACTAGTCATAAAGGAAAGGCAGGGAAATGAGAAGCCACTGTCTGCCAGGTTTACAGGAACAGTTAAGTGATGTGTGAAGCTCTGCCATTGACTTGTTTCCTATAATAAATTTGTTTTATAAACGCAGCAGCATGAGGGCGAAATAAGCTTCTCCTAAAACAAAAACCAAAAAAAACCAAAAAAAACCTGATCCAGTTCTATCCCATTCAGAAACAAACTAAACCAGGGGGTCCGGACTCTCCCTCACAACCTGCACAGTCTGTACAGATGTGCAAATGCTCTCCACCTCCCCCCAAGACGAGAGGAGTGAGCACCACTCAGGCGCAAAGGATGGGGACCTGCAAAATTCCGCAAAATGTGGCACTAAGTGCGCTTTAGAGCAGAAGGATCATTAACCCTCCGCAAGGATTACCATCTCTAAGAGGGAATTTAACCCGGACTGCACATGTTTGTCACCGAACTTCCACAATGAAAGCCTATAAAATGTGCGAGGCTGGTTATCTGAACGTGCTCTGCATCCCTAATTATGATTCCTGTAGAAGTAAGCGGGGCAGCCGGGCAGACTTAAAACATGCAAGTAGGGGAGAAGAGAGCAGGAGAGGGAGGGCAATCAAAAAACATCTAAAGTCTAAAACCTAAACCTTTTGAAAATGTTTATGAAAACAAATCAACACTCCTTCCATCGCACCCAGTTGCTATTAAACCAGTGATGTTCTCTGTGCGAGGAGGAGAAGCGCAGTGTGGGAAAACGTGGTGGGCAAAGGATGATGAGAGGAATCACCGCATCCAAACCCGGCAGACGCATGGTGCTTAGTCTCCACTCCATGAGGAGACATTGTCCCCCTCCATCCAAACTGCTTCTGCATCCTTTCTCCCTCTAACAGAAACTTCAAATCAACAGATAATTCCGCGGAATAGAGACACAGACCCCCCCTCCCCCGGTATTCACCATCATTCACAGCATTACTGAATAATACGCACCGGGGGAAAGAACTGCAGAATGACCCTACCTTTCTGTTTAGAGAGTGTCCGCAATCCGGAGAGGAGCCGTTTGTAGTAAAGGCAGCAGTGGAGTAAAAGAAGTGAGAAGAGGAGAAGTGGTCGCAGATTTACTACAGCAGGAGGAGCAGCAGGAGCAGCAGGAGCAGCAGCAGTGGTGGTGGTGGTGGTGGAGAATGGTAATGGAGGCGCAGGCAGCTCTTATACGCAAGCCAAGACGGCGTATCTATCCACCGACCGAGACGCGCAGAAGGAGGGGTGATGAGTTCGGATTCCCATGCACCGACAGTTTTTTTTATTATTCTTTTTCTTTATTTGTTGTCGTTTGTCAGCTGTTGCCTACTCCTCGTTTCCACGCAGCGCGACCCGAGCGACCTGTATGATCGGGTGACTGGAGCGGCGCCTCATCAGCAAACCCGCATTGGTTGGGACAAGGCGCGCTGGAGAGCGGACTTCTTCCTCATTCTTCCCCGCACGATCCCCCGTCTCTTGCTCCGTGTAAGCGCGAGAGCCGAAGAGAGAGAGAGTGAGTGAGAGAGAGTGAGTGAGTGAAGGAGTGAGAGTGTCAGGGAGTGGGTGCCTGTGTGTGAGCAGGTCTCTCCTTGGTCTGTTTCCTCACACACCAGAGGATCCGCTCTCGCTCTCTTTCCCTCTTACTGCCGCATGTGTGCGCGCCTCTCTCACTTCACTCCCTCTGTTTATTCTGCCCACACGCGCGCGCGCAGCCATTGTTGTTAGGACACCACATTAACTTCCATTCATTTGGACAGCGGAACCAAATTTAGAATTAGAATTAGTAACTTTTTGCACACACACACACCAATTAGTGATAGTGAATGTGTTCTCTGCATTTACCCCATCCTTATTACACACATGCCAGGCACAGGAGCAGAGGACCAGACAATGTCCTGTGACTAAGTGATTTTGCCCCAAATAACTTTTAATATCTGGCAGCTATTAACGATTTACTGCATGTGAAAATAGTGTTTTAACAATTTAAAAAGTAGAAATAAAAAGTTGTATTTAAAAAAAAAAAGTAGTTTTACATGAACACCATATTCTGCCGGTTCAATTTGAAATAGGAACAGTATAACACATCTTTAAAATAACATTTGTCTCTCCTCTCTGGTGACAAAGATGCTGATTCACCGTAATGAACATGTTGTAACTTATCCGCTTTCAGAAACCGCTGGAATTTTTCCGACAGCACAAACAGTCGCGTAATTACGGTAATGCAAAGTGAGCCTGTTTAAAAGGTGTCATCTGTGATACACTCGGTGCTAAAGGGTTATCTTTAGAGCCTAACAATGAGGGTTTGGTCTCCATGAGGACTCCTGGTCTGAACAAGGTCAATGTTTGTGTCAGGAAAGGTAACAAAAACACACACATAAAAGCCACCATTAGTTGTACTTCTTGCCATCATTAAATAACCTTCTAACCTTAATCCAACCACAATTCATATCTTAATCCTAACATTATCCAGAGCCTCAGAAGTTCTGCCTCAACAGGACCAGGCTTTATGAGGACCGCTGGTCTTGATCAGTGTTTATCACTTCACTCCCTCTGCAGTGCTCTATTGAAAATAAATTCTATGGTCAATTCAAGACAAAAAATGTCACAAACATCCTGCCCCTTGCTTACGTGTCACTTATTGTATTCATGATGACAGATATACAAGATGAATTGTGTTATACATCCAGCAAAAGAACTGCTTCACCCCAAGCTCGCAGACAGATTTATACAACTGCTCTGTGATCAGGAAGGCCAACCTGATCACAGAGGGACCCTCGTCACCCACTACATCACTGCTTCCAGCTACTGCCCTCGGGCAGAAGATACAAGGTTTCTCTGGCCTGAAAAAGTACCCAGAAACAAATCATTCTACCTGCAACAACCATTCGGAGCATCCTGACAAATGAAACTGTACTTTTTCACTTTTTCAAAAAAATGTGTTTTAACCCTTTGAACCGAGCGTATTGCAGACGACACGTTTGTGAAAGCACGATTTGCATTACCGTAGTTACACGATGGTTTGCGCTATCTATAAAATTAAAATTCTGAAAGCTGAGAAGTTGCAAGTCAGAGTCAACACGTGGTTATTACGGTAATTTCACTCACGATGTTGCAGGAAGCCGGCGAATCAGCGGCTTTGTCACCAGAGAGGAAAGAGTTGGAAAAACGTCTGTACATTGTTTTTTTTTACAAGTTTGGCCTCTTTTTGGACATTGAGACAAAAAGTCAAACAAATGTTGATTTAAATATGTTCTATACTGTTCTAATTTCAAATTTAACACGCGAAATATGGTGAGCGTTTATAACTACAGTGTATTTCTAAAAAAAAACTTGCAGTGACTAAATAACTGTAAATAACTGCCACATATTGAAAGTTATTCTGGGAAAATGGACAAAAGCATTTACTCACAGGACATTTTCTGGCCCTTTTATGGTTAAAATGAGAAAGCAAGTCCAGACAGACATTTCGAGGCTTAGGTGTTAAAGGGTTAATTTAATTCTTAATGTGCCTTTAATAGGGCTGGGACTTTAGCATGTCCATTCTGATTAATTAATTACAGAAAAAAATGAATTGATGCACCAGATGCGTTGAGTGATGTTAGACAACAAAGCTCCATGTGGAAAACGGCAGTAGCAGCTAATGTGATGATGACACAGATGCCCGGTGAATGGAAAGTTTCACTTTAAAAAAACTGTCGGATGGAGGTGCAGCTAAGAGCATGAATGTGTTCAAATTATGCAACGAGGAATTTGCATATTGCTGAAGTTAAAGTCTCCGGTATCATCTCAATGCTAAACATGTATCAGTGAGCATGGACGCCAGAACCAACGTTAATGGTCCCAGTTCGAGCAAGCAGCGCCGCCAGCGCACACTCGACTAGATGACTAGGTTCAGAGCCAAGATGAGTCCACGTCTGACAAATTAACAAACTCACTGGGGAAATGGATTGCAGTGGACTGTAGACCACTTTTAGAAGATGACACACAAACGTGTGTTCTAGACATTGGAAGTTTACAAAAACTAAATAGTATACATGATTTTGTTGTTAAACATGTGTATACGTCTATTCATTTATTCCATCCATCCATTTTCAACCGCTTTATCCTCTACGGGAGGGTCGTGGGGGTGCTGTGCCAATATCAGAGGGCGATAGGCGGGGTAAACCCTGGGCAGTTCGCCAGTCCATCGCAGGGCCAAACAACCATTCACTCTCACCCTCACGGCCGGTTGACCAATTTACCTAATCCCCATATTGCATGTTTTTGGACTGTGGGAGGAAGCCAGAGAACCCGGAGAAAACCCATGCACACACGGGAAGAACATGCAAACTCCATGGTGCAAAGGCAAGAGCGCCAACCACTACACCAACCATGTGGCCCCTATTCATTTATTTATCTAACAAAATCAGTTTGAATTGAAAAATATTTCTTCTTGTGTCAAATACTGATATTAATGACAAAGCCCCTAATTAATTAGATACATTTTAAGCCACAAGAGCCAGTCCCAGCTGAGATGGGTGGAAGGTGGGATACACCGACAAGTCGCCAGCCCATCGCAGGGCCAACATACAGAGACAAACAACCATTCACTCACACCAACGTCACACCTATGTCAATTTTAGAGAACGTGCAAATTCCACAGAGAAAGGCCTTCGGTCCATATCAGATCAGAACCTGACCTTCTTGCTGTGAGGCAACAATGCTTACCACTGCATCATAGTGTGACCAACACAATTTAAGTTGTCTGGTTCTAGGTCTCAACAGTAGTCACTCGCCAATCTGAATCTGATTGTCCACTCAAAGGCCACCATCCCAATTCAGATTACTCTCAACACAGAGGAGGAGTCAAATTCAGACAAAGAAACTCACATGTTCAAAAAGCTGTGTACTTTCCTGGCAGACCAGGAAAATAAACATGAAACTATACTTTTCAACATAACAATCCAGATTTGGTCAAAAGTAAAGCAACATACACAGGCAATCCTGCGACGTCTGTAGCCGCTTGACAAGGGTTAATTGTGATTTAGCAGCAGCTGGTTAAACAGGTAACTGGGTCAGGTGATCTCCAAAGGAGGGCAAACTCGGGGAGGGAGACTAGGATGCAAGGGAAGCAGAACAGGGTATGGGAAGTGTCAGAGCAGCCACCTTGATGATGTAAAAAGGAGGCTGCAAGACAGTCACTGATTCATCTCTCTGCAAGTTTAACAGTTTAGTCCGAATGGATCTAGGAACAGGCAGCATGTGGACAGCTCAGCGTTACAAAAGGTCGTACAGTGACTGCAGTCGAGTGGAATTCCTTAGCGCAGATGAAATAGGAGGTGGGAATAGGTCCTGAGCTTGAGAAGAATCTAACTGGTGGGATAACAGGATTGCTTATGGAGGTCATTGCATCTGACCGGGTTCTGAGGGGCTGGATGTTAAATCCACAGGGAGTAGGCTAATAATGTGAGGACACTGACGGGGCCAAATATTGAGGTGAGATCATGTGGAACGGAGATCTGATGGAGACACTGAGACATGGCCACCAAATACAACTGGAGCAGAAACACAGAAAAGGCAGAATCGGCAGGTGCTCGGTATATAAACGTGAAAGAAGGGTGGTTTGCTGAGCAAAATGCAGCAAAGACGAATTAAAGGATTGAGTCAAGCTTAAGGGACAGATACGGGCAACTGAAAAGATGTGTTTTTTCTAAAAAGACACAGATGAAGAGGCTGCTTTAAAACACCTGCTGATTACGTAATTCAAGCTCGAGACAGGTTGAGTCAGAGAAACAAAGCAGGTGCAAGTTCAGAGAAACAAAGTAGGACAATGGGACGTAGCTGCTAGAAGACCAGGGGACTATGCATTAAAAAATAAATAACACAAGAGCTGGGTAGCAGAGAAAAACAGATAAGGTGTCTGTCTGCATTAATTCAGTCAGTGAGAGGGAATGGTTGTTTGTCTCGGAGGGTTAGCCCTACGATGGACTGGCGATCTCAATCCCCGACCAACCGGGATTGACTCCAGCATTGTGCAGCATAAAGCAGTAGACATTAATAAATAAATGAATGAATGAAAGAATAAATAATCAATTGGGTGAACAAATAAAAATGTAAATTGTTGTAATATAAGGCAACACGCTATAAAAGTGAATCAGTGAGCCGAGTATCGTCTCTTGTGGTACGCCGAGGTTATCTGTATCCAATTCCAAATGTAATCAGTCCATCAATGAGAGTTTATTTGAATGTATCTCAAAGTGCTTTATAGAGTAAAAGCCATAAAAATTGAATCATAACGCTCCACCCTCACCCATCCACTCGCAAGTGAGGCGATGTTTACTAGACCTGAGGAAACACCATAATGACGCTCAGAATTTTGGAATGAGGAAACACTAAAGACATTTTAATACAATTACAATGACACAATAATAGAAAATGTAAAGGGGTGTAATGACTTGCTTCCATGTGTCTATTAGACAAATGTGTGTGTGTGTGTGTGTTATGCTCCTGTAAGCTTAAATAGCTAGAGGACATAGGGAGTTCAGAAGAGACTAACAAAGTGATTTTAAAGCACACGGGAATGTTGCATTGTACGTTTCATTATCCTCAACGTTATAAACAAACATGCATTTTTGAACTTATTACAGTTACGACAATCTTTTTTACAGAAGAAAGACCTGTGTTTGTTTTAATTGAACTCGCTTAAAAGCACATTTCACTACAACAGGGGTGAAATATGGAGAGGGAAGGAAGAGAGAGCCCTTTGCAGCTATGAAGTCGACACCAGGAAGTGAAAGCCTCAGTCCGTTCATTCATAATTCACAGTAGCTGCACCATGGGGTGGCGGCTTAGAGCGCAGCCATTCTCACGCTTGTCAGTCAAACAATCTTGCTAACACTGCACCACAGCAAGCTTTGAAAGTGACGTAGCCCAAATGTCTGTACAGATAAAAATGAGGTGGGATGATGCAACTGAAGCGCAGGAGATAAAACAACTCACATGGAGGGAAAGAACACTCAAGCACTTTGATACAATTTCTCATTACTTTCCACTAAATCTGTTTTGTAATTTAGAATTGAATAGTATGGACAATTATTTTCTATACCAATAGCTGCTTGTGCATCACTGGACAGTAACATTCCAATATTAACCCAATTAAGACAATACTTTGGATAAGCCATGGTCATGTAAACAGCATTTTATGACTACCTTCACCAAAAGGAGGTCATACATGAAGTAAGCAATCATTTAAACATGAAGTATTCCCATCTTGCATAATGCAGAAGTCAATACACAATTCACAAGAGCGGTCATAATGTAAATGTGAGTCACAATCGGACAACGCACTACACCGTGTACAGAAAGTGGTAAGATTTATATTAATTATACCAATTCATACGAGTCATCGTGATCAAATACATCCAAATTGAGGTCAGTGGTGTGTCACTGTTGTCTTTACAAATGTTAATTACGGGAACACTTTTGTTTGCTAATAGTTTATGGGAGGAATTTTGCATTATTGGATTAGATCAGTGTACACTCCTTGATGAATGCAGGCTGAGAAGCATGCTGCATCTCTGTGGGGTTGCATTTTTATTAGACTGTCACCATAATTATGATAATAGTCGACTGCTGATTTATAATAGGATCATTTACATTTTAGTATAATGTGGCTGGGTAAAATATGAGAAAGCCCCTCTGCTAAAGATAACAATTTGTCATGAAGTTACTTCAAATAAATAAGAATTGGGAAGTTACCACCATGATATAGCAGGGGCCCTCATTCTTATTTACAAAAGCTCTCCCACTAAGAAAGTACATTTGTGTGTGTGTACACAGTTTTAATCAGAGCACACAATACTGCATTAAAAGCCAGAGGGGGAAACATTTCCCTCAAGGAGCAGCCTCCAGCTCAGATCAAACTTTCACTGCTATGATTCCTCTGGACACCGAGCCGAGGCAAAAAGCCACTAATGGGCTTTTTAGTCATAGTACAGGCATACGGGAGACAGCTTTATTAGAATACATGCGAGTGACAATGCTCTTTTACACGCTGCAAAGCGGTGAGGAAACAAATGTGCTTGCAAATACACAATGTCATAATTACAAGTTTACAACGCAGCGAGTAGTTGTGTGGATGAGTTGTGTAGATGAGTTGTGTGGTCGCGGCAGAAAGTAGTTTTAAACATCCACCCGATGGTTACTCTACGGTTTCAGTTTCAACGAAAGCCCTTATTCTCCCAGAATCGCTGACATCCGTGGACGTTTTTTTTTCATGTTGCACCGTTTAAATTCCACGAATCAGACTGGGCTTCAGATTAACTGCACAAGAGACTTTACAGAGTCTACAAGTCCTGCATTGTTTGTACCCTTTAACTTGTAACTTCGACCAGATTTTGTTCACACGCCTCAATTATTTCCAGAGAACATATCACCTCCATTTCTACAGGCGGAGGCAATTTGATGAGACAGTTATAAAGTGAAACACAGGCAGCGGTGGTGTGATGTTGAGATATGAAGGGAAGAAAGTTTGCCAAGCAATTTCAATCTCATGTCGTTTTAACACCTAAAGATTTTACCTGGGAAGTCAGCATGACTTTTGTAAAGTTAGAGCAAATTGAGGGCAGTGGCCCTTCTTTACTCCACCTACGTTTTATACCAGAACGGACTCTATATTATAAATATTATCTGTGTTACCTTCAGAAACATGGTCTCTCCATATACTAAGGTTGTTATCCTGTCTTTTCAGATCCTAATAAGCCTATTTCCCTAATATTGACCCATGAAGTTGCCTTGTCTTTGGTGCATTATTGATTATGACTGAATACAGATACCTACAGAGAAAAAATATGCTTCACTTAAGTGAAAAGCTAATCTATTTCTATTTATTTGTTACATAATATAAAGTCATTATTGAATGGCAGCTGGTGTCCATCAGTTTCATTTAATGTGAACTGTAACCACAAATGAAGGCAATACCACATAAAATTATTTTCCATATTTAAAAACACATTTTTGTTTTACTTGAAGCAAGTAATTAAAAAAGGATCCATGCTGAACCTTTGTGAAATAGAGGTCTACACAATAGTATCAGTAAACTCTTGATTGTAGATTTGCTCTACGTATTCAAACTTACCCTTTAATTACCACCAAGCGCATCGCAGATGACACGTTTGCGTATAAGCACACTTTGCATTACCGTAAAGCTGAGAAGTAGCAAGTCAAAGTCAACGTGGTTAAAACGGTAATTTCACTCGTGCTGTTGCGGGACGCCTGCGAATCAGGGCATTTGTCACCAGAAAGGAAAGAGTTGGAAAAACGCCTGTACACTGTTTTCATTTTTTGGCCCGTTTTGACATCGAGACAAAAACTCAAACAAATGCTATTTTAAACATGTTTTATACCGTTCAAATTTGAAATATAACTCACAGATCTGGTGTTTGTGTAGAACTACATTGTTTTTAAATACAACTTGCAGTAAATTGTAAATAACTGCCATATATTGAAAGGAAGGAAAAATGGCCAAATGTATTTACTCACAGTTCATTTTCTGGCCATTTTATTGTTACAATAAGCAAAAAAGCCAAGATGGACGTTTAGAGGTTGAGGTGTTAAAGGGTTAAGTCATGCATGCGAGAGATACAGATCGCTCCATACGCTCCTTGCATATCAAAATAACATGATGTCAGAGCATCAGGTAACTTTAATCTCTCTTCTACAGCTTTAAGCAGAAAAAAAAGATTAAGTGAAGGGCTGCAGACACATTCAGGGTGTAAACATATTTCCTAAAGTGCTTCAAAATACCTCACTAAAGCCAAACTCTGGTAATCTTGTCATTCTCAATCTTGTCGCTCAGTTTTTAAGTGTATGTGGGAAACAGTCCATCTCACAGAGCGATGGCTCTCACACAGCAACAATTCATACACATGCTTGGGGAAAGTGGCAACATCTAAACAAGTTACTTGATCGCGTGTCGAAGAATTTTACTCCAAGAAGGTGAGACTATAGTGGGCATTAGTATTTTAAAATATCTGATTGTTGGGATGAACTCTGTAGGCAAAAATCTGGTTTAGGTTCCTTCTTATAGGAATAAATACATAGGAATAACTGAGAAACAAACACAGGCTGGTAGGAGCAGAATGGAGACACCAAATGGGACAAATGCAACACTGAGTCACTGAGCACATCTCTTCACAAACACTCTCCTCACTAGATATCTCTCTACAAGGCTCCATCTTTTGCTCTCCCCGTCTCTTGTTCTTGCTGATTCTCTCTCTCTCAGTCCAGACAGTAGTAGTAGAGTTGGTTATCCAACACTGACACGTTATGTAACATCTTTGAAATCTTCACCCATGTTGACCCTTTCTACACCTTTGCTTCTCTAAGTGTTTGCTGTAGCATCAACACACTTTTAATGACATAATTGCGGACCAGTGAAAAGTGATGATGATGATGAGCCCCTAACAGTGCTTAGGTGACCATAAAGTCAACACTTTACCAAGATAATGACAATATCTAAAGCCTCTTTCACATTAAAATATGTGGGTAAATCTGGGGGTTTCATAGCTTTCACTGATGGTTACTATTTTGCATCTTTTTCCTCCGTCTCTTTTCAAAACAACGGTTTAGATGATCAAGTTAATGAAATGGATTATACTATAATTATACACTTTCAAAAAGTAAAGATCACTACA
Source organism: Solea senegalensis (assembly GCF_019176455.1). Taxonomy (NCBI): domain Eukaryota; kingdom Metazoa; phylum Chordata; class Actinopteri; order Pleuronectiformes; family Soleidae; genus Solea; species Solea senegalensis. The sequence goes on from NC_058035.1 coordinate 16,224,691, forward strand.
AACATTAGTGTCAAATGCTGTGCTTAAAGGCCAGAATATGAATCCATGTCATAGGGTCATGCCGGTGCATCTCTGTCAAAATTAAAACAGAGGAAGAAGAAAGCCTGTTCATGAAGGTCTTAGTTCCCACTGATAGAAAACACAATGATATGATGGAGGAAAGAATGCTGATTAAACATGTTCCCATTGGTCAATATCTGCAGTTTAAACATGATTTTTGATCAGTGGCTATGTGTTATTTATATCTTGATCTCATTCTGAAAGTGATTCAGGGAAAAGTTATGAGTTTCATAAAACACTGTTTTTTACTGTATAAATACTGTATTTTTTTTAGTAGAAAGAAGTCGGTTACATTCAAACCTTTGTCAAATGAGTTCACACAATTCTAATTAGGCCCATCGACTCTACACGACTGTTTCTCAAAATAGCTCTGGTTAGGTTTTATGTTGCCCAGTAATATTCCTGTGCTGCACACAGGATATTATTAATTTTATGTCAAGACAGAGGCTAAAGCAACACTACGCTAGTTAAACACTGGGCAATCTATGGCCAAGAGGAAAGAAATCAGGCTTGTAACCAAAGGGTTGTGATGTTTGAATATCAGGACAGGTCAAAGGCTGAGGAGGAAAATAAAATCACCAGACATAATTTAGAATACACAATGGCCGTGCCGTAATTCACACTCTGTGGCAAGTCAGTGTGTTCCTTTAAGATGGTAAAAATGTCCTTGTAATGCATTTTCTGTGTGTGACAAGAGCTGACGCAATTAAGGTTCTCTCTCTCTTTCTCTACACCAGCTGGTGCTGCTGGTCATTTGCAAAACATGCCCATGGACTCATCATACTGTGGCCCTGTTGTCTGAGCGTGAACACAGAAAAAGAAAAATACACTACCTGACAAAGTTGAACACAACTAACTGGAGTTTAATAGACAATTTAACATCAGAAGCGTTGCCACGTAAAGCAGACAACTGTCTGCTGGCCCGAGCCAAGAGAGGGCGCCCAAAAAGCTGAATATGTTGTTTCACAGCAATGACAATTTTGGAGAAGCCTCTCATGATTGAGCTAATGTCTCTTGACTTTTGTGACTCATCCAGTTTGAAAATATGCACGGGAGACAACGACGACACTGTAAACAATGTAGGGATCCAGGTGCCTTTATCCTGAGGTCATCAGGGTCTCTTAACACCACCCCCCCGTTTAAGACTCTCTTTAAGGAAAAGAAAGACAGGAATTCAAATTCATTAATGAAACAAACGAGCAGGTTTGTCGAGAGGTTGTCCTTGCTGAGCGGGGGAGTTTCTGCAGGGCAGTGATGATCAGCCTGCCGAACTGGATTAGTCGCAAATGTCAGGAGACGAAAACTGTAATAGAGGTGAAATGAAAGAAAGGAGAGTATCAGACAACAGCTGAGAGGAGAAAGCAGCCTGCAGCCCGCTGTGACCCTAACTAACACACACACACACACACACACACAGTATCTGATAGGAAATGAGAGTCAGAAATGTACATGCACTTAAAAACAAAAAAAAAAGAAAAAGAAAAAACTGCCACGGTGTGGAAACTATTCACCAAAACCTGCTGATGTGTCACTGCCAACGCCATGTCAGATCACATGATACTGGTCACACAATGTTACAAGTCATTGATAGGACGTGTGTATGTGTTTTCCATATTTGTCCTCATGTGCTGTACACACAAATGCATGACTCTCCGCACATATATATTATTTGCATAACTTAAAATATTTATGTCTTTTACGGATATATGAAACAAAGAGATGCATATGCACCACGAAAAAAAGGTGCATTGAAATATACCAGCAAGGCAATTACAGTGTGTCTTACAATTGTTGGACTTGTAGGTCCTCATTACATACCACTAATATAACTATATCCTATGACAACAAATGCAATAATAATATTGATGATAATAATAATAATAATAATAATAATAATAATAATAATAATAATAATAACAATAATAGTTTTAAATTACAGGGCAATGGTTAAAAAGCACTTTTCTGTACAAACACCCACAGCACACACAAAAAAGGTCAGACAACACACAGGGAAACAGAGGGAGTCCTTTGGTGTCTGAAGGATAAATCCAGAGTAGTCTAAGAGTGGAGTATGTCTACATGATTCAGACAGGCGTCATTATGGTCAGTTGGATTGAAATGGTGGATTACAGGGCTGCTGTGGTCATGACTTCTAATGGTACAACTATGCTATTCTAAATAACTATTCCAGAGTTTCAGGGCTCTGGAAGTTGTGCCTATTGCATGTGTATTATGCTTTTGGTTTTACATGAGATGAATATTATTTTGCCCTCAGATTTTCAATCTTTAAACTCAGATTGAAAAGCATAAGTTTGTGTGTTATCTGACTCTGCAAGCTAAACAAGCGGCTTTCTTGTTTGCGGTGCAGTAACTGCGGCATGATGGCTTGGAAACCCACCGTGGTGTGTTGGTTCAGACAACACACACCATGACCTTTTGATTATCATACATTTAGTAGCTGTATTAGACCTCAGGGAAACGACAACTGTTGTGTAACAAATGACAGGATTGACCGACAAAGGTCAAAGTTGACTCCCTCTGAGGAAATACAGAGGTCACAACCTCACAGGAGGTACATATATGTGTTCTCTTCACACTCTTGCAGATGATGAGGATGAGTGATAAAGTGCAATGTCTGCATGGGCCGCACTGGATGCATGTGCAGTGTGGGACTGCTGAGTCTCTGTTGTTCGCACAGGAAGTGCGTCTGCTTCAAAGCCGCTGCTATGTTTTATATGGTGCTTTAATAATTGTTATTAACGTACTCAAATAATTGCAGTTAAAAGCCATTCCTGCATACATTTCACAGTAAAAGCCATGTTTCTTTAAAAGAAAGGGATAGATTCAGTGAACACAATTAGAGCTGCAACTAATGATTATTTTCATAATCGATTCATCTGTCGATTATTTTCTTGATTAATCAATTAATCGCTTGGTCTATCAAATATCAGAAAACCTTAAAAAAACCTTATCATGTAAGTTTGTGTATATTAGAGTGGAAAATTGACTTATATGGACTCATTGTGATGTAGTGTGTGTAATGCGCGCCTCTATTCTGCCACCCTGCCCCTGTGTGATCGGTGTGAGTCAAACCTGGAAATGATGAGGTCTCGTTTTGTCCACAAATCAAAATGATTCACTTAATGATTACTTTGTTATTCAGAGCAACGATGCTCACATTTAAGAAGCTTAAACAAATCGGACATCTTGTTTTAATCATGAAAAAAAGCTTCAAACCGATTAATCGATTACCAAAATAGTTGTCGATTAATTTAGTAATTGATTAATAATCGATTAATTGTTTCAGCTCTAAACAGAATGTGCTTTCACTGTGAAACGGGCACAGAAAGAGTTGTATTTGTGACATGTTGCTCAGCTACAGACAGTGAGACACAAGGTCAAACAATTTCACAGTTTAGCTGAGAATTGTGCGCAGATCCAACAAACAGGTGAGACCACGGCTCTAATCTGATAATCTGATGGTTGCAAAAAGCAAGAAATTATGCAATGCTGGAGTGCTGCTTACGCATCCAGTGCCCAGGCTTGTAGGTTTTTGATTTGTGTGACTTGTGTGTCTGTTTGTGTGTCCATCTGCCATCTAGCATGCATGTCCAATCTTATCCGTGCAGCGTGCAATCAGCACATCAACGCAACACAAAACACCCAATGTACCGACAATGATTCCGCCATGAAATCTGAAAGATGATCGACTGCTCTCGCAGAGTTAGTGAAGATAAAGCCTCCACAGGTTTTGTTAAATGGAAGATGAAAAAGGGTTTTGTAGAAAATGTGTTTTCAGTGATTAAAACACCAACTCAATCCACTATGTGAGACTACAAGGCTACAAGTGTCTGTTTGATTTGTACATGTAATCACACACTGCAGTTAGATACTAACAGTCAGCAGAAGCCAACATGCACTCACATCTTGTCTTTCATATTCTTTTACCTTATAAGTTTAGGCCACACTGATACCATCAAAAGAACAATGATGTCTTTATCTCTTCCCATCTCTCTCTGAACTGCAGCCTCTCCTCTGTTATCAGGGACAGCTTAAAATAAGGGAACTATTTTGGAGGGGCGGTGGTGGGCCGAGCTAAAAAAAATAACCCGTGGCTCCGCTCTCATTTTCCTCTCCTCCTCCCTGCTTTCTCTTCTCTTCTCCTTGCCAGTAGCCCTGGGCCTCAGTAAAGAAAAAAAAAAAAAGAGCAGTGCAAAATAAACTAGTGGTCATAGGACACACAGGGGCAGGGTGGCAGAATAGAGGCGCGCATTACACACACTACATCACAATGAGTCCATATAAGTCAATTTTCCACTCTAATATACACAAACTTACATGATAAATGCTCGTGGTATATTGACTGGATATATACGAATATGAATGTGAGGTGATAGCAGTGTCAGCCATATAAATAGCATTATGTCATACCAGTGCAACACAGAACGATTTGCAAAAAAATAAAATAACTCTATAAAACTGAGCGTTTCACAGACAGACAACACGTTTGTGCAAGTGCATGTTGCATTACCGTAGTTACTCGACGGTTTGTGCTATCGGAACAATTCGGTTTCTGAAAGTTTTGTCCCCAGAGAGGAGAGAGTTGGAAAAACACCTGTACTGTACATAAGTTTCCATTTTTTGTGCAGTAAATTGCAAATAACTGCTAGATATTGAAAGTTATTCTGTAAAAATAGGCAAAAGCACTTACTCACAGGACATTTTATGGTTAAAATAAGTCTAAAAGTCCAGGTGGACATTTTGAGGTTGAGGTGTTAAAGGGTTAAATGCACACTAAATTAGCTTACTAACACAATGTGGGATTTGCTCGCTGGGTCCCCCTACAGTTAGGAAACAATGTTGCCTTTCACAAAGGTTGTAAAATATGTCACAGCATGAGCATTTGTTGACAAGCCGACACAGCTCCACTGATTCGCCATCACAAAATACTGCTCCTCACTTTCAAAGCAATCCACAATCTGGCACCTCCGTACCTTTCAGATCTCCTCCACATTTCCACTCCTGCCCGCACCCTGAGATCGTCCTCCTCCGTCCACCTCACTGTCCCTCCAGCCCATCAGCTCTAGAATTCCCTCCCTCCTGTCCACTGCAACACTGACTCTCCCACATTTCAATTCAGTGCAGAATGGCATACTCCCACTGACCACACTGCACCATTCAATTATATGTATTATATTGTATTTTTCAGTTATGTGTATACTTATACGTGAGGTGACCTCGAGTGTCGAGAAAGACACCAACAAATAAACTGTAGTGTTAATATTCAAACAACCAGACCAGGTACAGTATAGCAGTTTATACAAATATGATTACATCGTTTTATTTTTCAAGATACCAGAAACAAACTTTTATAACGTATTGTTTGTTGTACTGTGTAAACATTGTTTGAATCACTTCATTCATGGACAGAATCGGAGGACAGCCTGACACCGCCTGACACGCAGCAAGCTCAAACAGACAAGATATAGAAGGTAAGCAAACAATTCCCACTTACTTTTACAGTACCAGAGCCAGGTCACCCTCAGTTGCGTATCCCTTCACTTTTAGATCACTTCTGGTGTTTAAAAAAAACAACAAAAAAAAACCAGACCAATATTCACCCTTCTACGGGCTCTTAACAGGAAACACAAATGCTGGAACTGCCAGAGACTACGTGATGAGGGAAGACTATATACTGCAGGTGTGGCTAATTGACCACAGGTGAAAGTGATAAAGGCGGGGCATGTAATCAAGCCAGGGGGTGCGGAATCATGACAGGAAGTAAAGACACGTGCAACAAGAGAAGAATGTTAGTTTTCAAAGTAAAACAGGAAATGGTACATAATGACCAGATGAGCAGACGGCACTGAAAAACACAGCTGCATTTCAAAAGCTCCAGTTAGTTGATCCTTCCAATGTGAATCTATCTTAGGATTCTTAATGAAACAGTGATGAACTGCTTTTTGAAAAGATGATTTGGGAAATACTTCGTCACACTGTTAATAAGTGATTTTTTGTCAAAACATTTTTTTTTTTTGCCTAAATCATCTCCTCATGACGCCGGCCACCTATGGTAAAATCGCCTACATCCTCAGTTGATCAGATCATGTGATTTTTACCCCTTTAAGATAATGGCCTATGGGTGTGAAGCGGTGAAGTGTTTTGTGTTTCCTGAAAAACTTGAAAAAATGAGTTAGGCGATTAATTTAACAGGGTGACGACTTGTAAGGACAAGCACCGTGCATCGATCAAATGGATAATGTTAAAAAAAAAAGGAGCCTCAAGTACAATTTTACGCGACCCTTGCTACGTCACATGACAACAGACCTTTGTTGCATGTGTGACTGTACCTCAGTTGCTAGGTGACATTGCTAACATGACAGGGAAATCCTCTGTAGACCAGACTGCCTCACTTCGGTTCCGTCGTTGTGATGTATGTGACCAACAAAGGTCACCTCGTTGACTGACACCTCTGGATTGGAAGGCAGCCATGTGAAAGGAAAACACACAGCAGGTGAACAACATCACTTTTTCCTCCTCTGACAACGATGCTGAGAGATCAAAGAGAGGACTTTTCCATATTTTTCTTACACAAATCAGAGACCTCAAGACCTTGATATATTCGTATTTAAATGCACAACAGATGCATAAAAACGTGAGCATGTGGCTTAAAAAAAAAAAAAAAGAAGCAGCGGGGTGAACGAAGGCCAGAACCACAAATCACATCTGCAGTGTCCCTGAAATCAAACGAGCTTGACGGATGAGGAGTAAAACAAACCCATGGATCGGGTACCAAACTGTACGATCTCTGTGCATTTCAATACAACTACAGCGACGTGGAGGAGAGAGTGAGAATGTGAAATGAAGAGAGCAGAGTAGCACAGGAGAAGAAAGGACAGAGGAAAGAGAGGAAAAAAAAGAGTGATGCAGTGCAGGTGCAGTGCAGCCCAGTTAACAAAAGAGCCAATACAGGAGGACAGAACACATGTTCACTCCAAAGTCACTGCTGATTATGAGGAGAGGCAGAAACATTCTGGACGAATGCAATGACTAAGTGAGTGCAGGTTGTTTTTTCTTCTTTCCATTAATAATCACTCCACCTGAAAAGTCTCCATATCCATTGTCTGATTCAAAGAACAATCATCAAACGGGGAGAAACAAATGTGTCTCCCACTCATGACGGATGTTTCCCTGAAGGAGTTCACATATACATAAAAGGTTTGGACGGGTTTTTACCGCTGCAGCATATTTCAAGTATCCTGCATTTTTCATCCTGTCATTTCACACACAGCACAATTCCTTTCTTCCTTTTATCTAACCTTTTCATCCATCGCTCATTTATTCACCGTGCTCTCATACAGTGTTCCTAAGTTTTCACATCATCACCTTCCCTTTCTATCTCTTCCGTCCTTCTTTCTCTCCTGCACCAAGCCTCTCTCTCTCTCTCCTGTGTCCTCGCCTCGCTTCTCCCACTTCTTACTGTATTGTTCCTCTGCTTATCTCACCGAACATTAGCCTTTGCATTTTCTCCCCTTGCGTCTTATTTACATTTCCTCTTCATCCACTCTCTTTTTTTGCTCCCTCTGCTCATTCTGTTTCCTGTCTGTGTATCCGTCCGTCTGTCTTTCTCTCCCTTTAAGATCGAGAGCCTTGTTCAGAACCTGCACTACACACACACACAGTCTGGTTTTCCATGACTTCAGAGGACATTACATTGACTTGTATTCATGTCTTGGAAGCTCACTCTAACCTAAACCATAACTACTAACTCTGACCTTAACATTAACCTAACCTCATCCTAACCACACAACTATTCACCATTTACATTATGGGGACTTTAATTGTCTTTGTGTCCCCATAAGGAAGACAAGTCCCTATAATGTGAGCGTGTAATCAGATTTTCGTCCCTACAGCATGAGACGTGAAAGAAAGTGAGCATGTGTGAAAGCAGTGGTGCAGCCAGTAGATTCACAAAAGTATCAGGATTGTCAGAAACACCTTAAAAGCCTCTCTCTCTCATTCACACTCACTCACTCAAATCAGTTCATTGTTTGCAAAAAGACAATGGACAGAGGGACAGTTATGCACGTGTATGTGTTTGTGCATAAACACAGTGCAATGTTTGGTAAAAGTGCAACATCCTTTTTACGTATTTCAAAAACTCTGGGAACCACGTTCATGACTTAGGATCACGTATATTTTCTTGCAAATAATCTCTGTGATATTCTGTTTTTTTCCGGATTGTGACGGTGCCAGGTACTCGATGCAAAGTCCATCAGTTGACTACAGATGTACCCAAATCCTGTAATCTCGTTGAGGGCAAAATTAATTTCCGATGCGTCCGTGAAATGAAATAAATGTCAACGTTTCTTTGTTCTGAAATGAATGAATCATCTTGTCTGTGATCATTTCTACTCAGCAGTTTGGCAGGAGACCATGGTGTTGAGTGTTGGTAACACCTTGAAGTACATTGTCTGAGAATTTTAATGAAGCGACTACGTTAGAATGAAAGATATGAAGAAATGTGTGAAATGGTGACATGATGAGACGGAGGAAACCAAATGTTTGACTCATTAAGGAGGAATTTGTTAAACAGCCTCAAGGGAAGTTGTTTTAGGGTTTTCTTTTAATGCTCTTTTAACACCTACTTGTGCGTATGTGTGTGTGAGGGGACACTTTAGTTTATAACTAATCACAAAAAGTAAATAATCATTAACTAATCATTAGGTATGGGATACTCCATGTTGCCAATTAGTCCATCTCAAATGTTATTTCTTTCTAGGCTTTGTGCATATGTGGCTTCACCTGAGGCTGTAAAAAAAAAGTTATCATCACAAAGTTAGTGCATGTGGCCAAACATACTGAACTTGATAATAAAAGTGTTTTATTATCAGGCTTGTATGTTTTATTACATTCTTCATTAATAAATAAATCTGTTAAGTTTGTTTACAATCGACGTTACTGCTGTTTTTTGTTTTTTTCTTGAACGTTCACTTTTTAAAGACAATGATTTTATGGAATATTTTAACTTGCTTGTTCTTCTATGCTTCGCTGTTCACTGCTTGTTTACCCACCAAATTAATTCCTGCTCATAATAGGAATCATTTGACAAACAGCACAAAGGTGGCGGGGCTATAACTTGGTATTTAGGTGTCTCAGAACAGAAACTTTGCTCGAGGACCCAATAATCCAGTGGCATTTATTTAAGCCAATTCAATTTCTAAATGTAATGTGCTTCACTTTTGTCTCAGGAGAAAGAAACAAATTAAAAAATGTGTCCAAGGAATTTACGGAATTCTGAGAGTTTTTGTTTTTTTTCTTCCCTATTAAATCACATTCATCCACTTCTACTCATTCACACCCGATTACTGATGAGGACAACCGTGGTGTTCTACTGTCAGCCAAAGATTAGAAGAAAGAAAGCAAAGTAACCAATGACGCAAATTCCAGAGCTCGGCGTATTGTGGCCTAAAGACAGAAGTAACGGGCATTTCCTTTCACCATCAACAATGGCTAAGCATTGCTTCACTCTCTGTTTCTTCTCTGCAGAGAGGAGAAGAAACCGTCGCCATGTGTGGTTTCACAACACCATTCGGAGTCGGACACACACGACGGTTTCCTCAAGAGATAGAATGCATATGGCAACTTTGAACGCCTGCATACAGACATGATCAGTTCCTCCTCCATTATGAGCTGAGACTGACTGCTGGCTCGTTGATCATCGCATCAACGAGAGTCTTCACCTCCTGTGTGAACGCAGCGTTACACTCCCATCGATTCTGTGTGGAGCTGAAGCCAGTAACCAATAGAAACCCGTTTGAGTTGTTTGACCCAGGTGTGAATGCTGATTAAACACATTGGTCAAAACAAACAAACAAACAAAGTAGTAAGTGTTTGAGGATCTGAAAGAATCATCTGAAATGAAGCATCAAGGTTCTAATGAACAATTTATAATTTATAGAAAGACAGCAAGGAAAGTTGCGTATAATGTTCTGTGTCTGAAACAAGTCAAATGCACCATTTTCAAACCACTGACGGAAACTTTCATCTTCTCGTTATGAAGGTAAAAAAAGTGTTTCACCACATTTCAGCGAATAAAAAAAACAAAACTGCTGCATAGCAACAGAAAGAGTCACGACCAGCTCTTTCTCAAGCTGCTGACGAAACCCCTTACATAATAAGAGGTGCTCTGTATTTGGGTCCTTAGCTCTCAAGTAGGCACTCATATACATATTTCTTCAAAAGGATTTATTCATAGGTGATTGCCTGTAAAGAAAAAAATGCTCTGATATACAACTAATGGCACATATTAGGTAATGGAACCAGAGTCCACTCTTGAGGAAAAAGAACAATGTGATATGATGAAAGCTTAACATCTTGTGTAACAGCTGAAACGCTTCCTGTGTGCAATTTACAGGCAGTTTATTCTGACTTGAGTTATATTAGTGGGAGGAGTCCATAGTTTTTTATTCATGATAAAAAAAATGGTGCAATAACTCGTTTAATTTGATCATTTTAGTATATTTTCACATCTTAATGAGAAGACACCCTCATTGCTTAACAATACCTTACGTTCTGCAAAACCCCATTATGTACAAACTCAGCTGTGAATGATACTGAAATATTTGCTTTTACTCAACATCCGCGCATGCAACGACAGCACTCTGCGTAAGGTTACAGCACGTAGGAAGCAAATCATGTGCATTAAAGCCAGAGCAATAAAGACTCAGGACCATTCGGCACAGATTAATGTGTGAAACGCCACAAAGCCACACAGATCATTTCGTTTTACAATATGTGCATCCACACATGACGACCATCCAAACATGAACGCAATGAGCCACAGCACGCTGTCATTTACGGTGATAAAAGTACTCAGACGTATCGTTCTAGGCGCGGTGTGAAAGGTTGTGACCGCAGTCACATCCAATTGTTTACTGGGATTCACCAGGTTTGTAAATGAGACTCTTGCAACTTAGAACCAGAGGTGACTGCGTAATAATCCCCACATGTGGCATCACCTCAGTCTGTGGTCTAATGTTGCTGTCCTCAACGCCTCTGGTGTCAAAACTGAGAATTAGATTCCAGATGCAGCTGCAAAACAGTCAGTCAGTCGTCATCTAACCGCTTTATCCTCCACCAGAGGGTCGCGGGGGTGGTGCTGTGCCAATCTCAGCTACATCGGGCGATAGGCGGGGTACACCCTGGACAGTTCGCCAGTCCATCGCAGGGCCACACACAGCTAGAGACAAACAACCATTCACACTCACACTCACTCCTATGGTCAATTTAGAGTGTCCAATTCACCTAATCCCCACAGTGCATGTTTTTGGACTGTGGGAGGAAGCCGGAGAACCCGGAGAAAACCCACAGTGTTCCAACCGGGGCTCGAACCCGGGTCTTCTTGCTAACCACTTCACCACCGTGTGAACCCAGCTGCAAAACAATAAATACAAAAATAAAGTCATAAAGCTACTTCTCTGCTTCACTGTTCTATTTCAACTACCCCTTAACCTTTTCAGGGGGATACAACACATGAAGTGTAAAGTGCATCCCATTACAGAATAAATTGCTTGAAAATGTCACACAAGGTTTTGGTTAATTTAAGCTACATTTGTTACATTTATTTTGTGCTACCTCTGTGCGGCAGGTATGCTCTGTTGCTTTTTGTGTTATAATGTTGCCTTCGTACACCACATCAGAAAGTGTTAACCTTTCCGATGCTTATATTCACAAAACACACAGGAAACATCACGTACAGTAGATGGATCACACCGTGTGCGATTAGCATCGCTCTCAAGAACTACCTTGCCATTAAAAAAGTGGCTGTGGATCGTTGAATACGTAATGTGATACTGCAACTTAAAACTGCATCCATTTTTCCTGTCTTTTCTGGACGTGTTCCAATAAGGCAATTTAGAAATTATACCCTAAGATCATTAAAGCATGGCTAAAATAAGACGTTTGCACAGTACATGATATGAGAAAGTCATTTTAAAGAACTTTGATAACACAAGCTGAATAAAACTAATACCAGAATTTGCAGTGGGGAAATAAAATACTTTCCTAACCACGTGAGAACATGCAAATCTAATAAGTAGTCTCCCACATACCCAATAATCCACAGTTCCTTGATGTTACATTGTGTACATTCTGCATCATTTTTTACTGATGTTAATGTTAGGTTTTTTTTGTGTCAGTTCAGTCAAAAAAATCAAAAACAGGCTCTGTCAAGCAGTACTATGAGACCAGACCAGAGGGAGAGTTTGTTTGTATACATCACAAGCTCAGGGTTGTGCTGTGTCAGGAAGCATTCATCCCACCAAACGACCAACGAGTTTTTTTGAAAAATGTCCCGGTCGCTTCTTTGTGACTTTCAGTCAGACTCCAACCTGTTTGCAGCCGTCACACTTTACTAGGTCGATCTTTCTGTTGCTTGTGTCTGTCTGCACCTAACACAAATCATTCCCTGGGTGCATTTCTGTGGAGCTGATTGACATTTCTTCATATTTCACATTACTGAAGAAGGAGAAGACAATTAAATGATTTAATTAGAGATGACAAAAAAAAACTTGAAATAAAAATATGGGGATTTAGGCAGCAAAATTGTATTTAATAGTTTTAATTAGGATATTATTCTTTGAAAGCAGAGAGCAAGTAAAGTGGTTCTTCATCATTAACCTTTAGCCGCAGACATTTTAATAGGGTGGTTGTGGAGCAGCTTGTTCATAAACTGCAGGGAGGTTTGATTCCTAGCTCCTTCTGCCCTCATGCTGAAGTGTCCTTGAGCAAGATACTGCTGATAGTTAGGCCAGCACATAATACTACGGCCTGCTGCTGTAAACTGTGAGGTGCAGTGCAATCTGTTATCATTTAATAGGATGTGTACATCAACTGCTTTGGTGTTTATCGTGGATACAAAGCATCCTGCTGAACCACTGGGACGACAGCAAACTGCAGGCTGCAGCGCAGTGCACCACTGTCCATATGTGAGCACACAACCTTCACAGCTTCAGAACATTTTCCCTGAATTTATTGTGAGTGACAAGAAGTCGCCCCACAGGAAACACTTAAACAGGCACTCCAAACTGTGGGGTTAACAAGCATGCTAATTAGAAATGAGCTGATTGTAAGATGTTGACTCACAGTATTTCCTTTGTCTATTGTTCGTCTGCTCCTCTTTCATTCACGTTTTCCTTCTGCTCTCTTTCTATTCTGCAGTGTTTCTGAGGAAAGAAGCAAAAAGAGAACATAGCACAGCCTTTCCATTTCCTTAATCACCAATCATTAAAAATGTCAAACATTCTCGTTAGACTTTTCTTCTTCTCTGCTGAAAATAAACATGGGTGCGCCTTGCGCTAACGAAGAGGGTGCAGTGTTGTGTTCTTACAGAAACGGCTGTATGGCTGGGTTTAGAGCTAACTTCAGAGCATATTTTCACTCCCGTTTACTATACACTTCATTTGTATTTCATTATTTTATCAAAGTGAGGCAGACAGCTGTCCCTTCCTCAACACACCGCTTGCCTTGAATCAAATACATTTCACGATTAGGCTTTTGGAGAATTATTTTCCATTACCCTCGCCCTATTTGCTCTTTCCAATTTGCCCTTCAGTCCCACGATGTACACGAATCAAAACACACACTCACTGTGTGCAGCCTGTGTGATGTTGCTGAGGATGCAGAAAGCAGCCGACTGCTACATCAATCCCATGTTGTTACATCCACAGGCAACAGAAAACACCACAGAGCAAGAGTGTGAGAGAGAGGGAGAGGGAGAGAGAGAGAGAGAGAGAGCTGCCTTTCTAGCTAAACGAACAAGGGACAATAAGAAAGGAAAAGAAAGATGAAGTGGGGATCAAGAAGAGAGTGATAGTGATGAAGGTGAAAGGGGACAGAGGATGAAAAGGCATGGGAGTGAGATAAGAAGAGGTGACAGTATCAAAAGGGAAGAGAGGATGAGAAAGAGGAAAGCTGGAACATAGTTCAGCGAAAAACTCAGGCGACCTTTGTGTGGGTGTGTCATTTTTGTGAGGGACATGGTGGATTCAGTGTGTGTGTGTGTGTGTGTGTGTCTGTGTGTTATGCAACATGTCACTTCGGACTTGAGGTGTATTTTCTGTGGATGTAACTGCAAGGGCTTGTTCGGCTGAATTGAATCAGTTTTCATGTGGGAATTGCAGATGGATACAGTAAAATGCAATGCTTGTTTCGTCTTGTTAGAAAAATCCAGCCTTTTTTTTTTTTGTGTAGCATGAATCATAGGAGCGGGTGTGAAGTAAAACCTGCGTGCTCTCATGGAATGATCCACACTGGCTTCACTTGCATCCTGAGACACTTCAAGTAGACCAGATTTAATCCTCCTTTTAAACCTTAGTCGATCCCACAGTGTATTACGAAGAAAACAGACATTTGTTTGTATTTAAAAGTTGCGCACTGTAGTTTTATAAAGGCTAGCGGATTGTCTGTGTTATGAAAACAATGCATTACTGAAAGGACACGCAAACACAGGCTTACAGGTGTGAAGGTTCTCAGTTATTCAGGTCCTTGTATTATTTGGAGTGCCGGTTACTGGGCTTGATTGAGTTTTCTACACTATATACTGAGGGCTTACAGGTGTATTCACAGGTGAATCATTTTTAAATGAATTATTTTGTGTGGCAAAGTTTCATTAAAGTAATTCACTCACTCATCATTTACCACTTCATCCACATGAGGGTTGCAGGGAGTGCTGGTGCCAATCCTAGCTGAGAGAAGGTGGAAGGTAGGGTACACTCTGGACAGGTCGCCAGTCCATCACAGGGTCACATACAGACACATAGAGAGTCCAATTGACCTAAAGCTCAAATATGTGCATGTCTTTGGACTTTGAGAAGAAACTGGAGAACCCAGAGAAAACCCAACGCACACACGGGGAGAACATGCAAACTCCATGCAGAAAGGCCCTTGTAGCAGTACTTCCTTTCTTCATATATTTACAAATAAGATGCTTTCCCATGAATTGGCAGAAAAGAAAAAAAAACACACTTGGAAACACTATGAGTCATTGGAAGCGAAAACAGGAAAAAAAGAACAAAACAAGTCTAAATGCACAATCTTCTTCTATCAGCTTCTCCCTTTAGGGGGTCCCCACGGTGGATCATCTGCCACCATCTTGCCCTGCCCCCTCTGTCCTCTTCTGGTACACCAACTGTCCTCATGTCCTCCTTAACAACATCCATGAACCCTCTCTTTTCCTCCTGCCTGGAAGCTCCATCTGCTCCTCTGCACATGGCCAAACCATTGCACCCTCTCTCTTATTTTATCTCCAAACTGGCCCTTGAACATGCTCATTTCTAATCCTGTCCATCCTGGTCACTCCCAACGAAAAACTTAGCATCATTAGCTCTGCCACCTCCAGCTCCATCTCTTGGCTTTTTGGCGGATAAGATGCACAAAACTGAAGACAAATCACAACTGGTGGACGGAGAGAAGCAAGCAAATCAACTGAAAGTCAAGCGTTTTGTCTTATTTGATCATTGTCAAAAACTTGACTTACTACATTAAATAGCTATGAATATGAATTTCCAAGCTACAAGCCACACGTAAACACAACCTCCATCCAATGTTTCACTGCCAAAAGGACATTACATCTGACAGTGACACGTTTGCATGTTCAACTGCATGGAACATAAAGCGGAGAACCTCCATCCTCAACCCCACCCACCTGTTTTATGATGACATTACTTTAAATGAGTATCATTACATTGGTCATAAGTGCTTTAAATGTGATTTAGTACCTGTGCCTGTGAATGTCTGCTTTTTACCTCTGCTTAATTATCTGTGCATGTTTGGGTTTGTGTAAACTATATGCCTGAGCTGGATGGTGTTTGCTTGTCTACAGTTGGCAGGCAGAGTGAAACAATCCTCCCACCTCGCTTCACCTACACGGTCTCTATGTAACTGCCGTTGTGATGTGTCTAAACAAACAACAAAACGGGATTATGGTCTTTTATGAGGTCACCTTTGTGAAATATACCTTCCTAGAACATACACACAATCGAGGACGTGTTTGCTTTTGCAACTGAAAAGTACCAATCACTTCAGCATAAATATACTTGAGGCCTTGAATAACAACAGAAGGGGTTTGTTTGATCAACACTTCACTGTGCTAACAAGCTACATATTAATTACAAATGAAGTATTCATGATTTTTGTCGAGAGAACACAACACAAATGTGCTGTAATTCAAGGGCGTAGGTTTGCGTATCGACGGTGGGGACAAACAGTTCGAGATTTTTGGATTTTTACAGAATATGCGAGTTGAAATCACGAAGAAGCCACTCGATGCTTCAAAACACAGTATTGGGGGTCTTAAAACCATAAACTTGGTATTGGAATTTGGGTTGTTTGATCGCTGTGAACCGATTCCAAGTTGGGCGTGTGGTGATACAACATTCCATTCCTTTTGTTGTTTTGTGGCCAATCAGCTGCACGTCAAAGAGGAAACACATGGCTACTTTATATGCAGCCACTCCTGATGGCTAGTTATTGCTACTGCTACTTCGAGAAGCTGCGTGTGTTTTCATCATTGAATGAAGATGGACAAGGAGAACTAAATCGTGGCTGTTACAGCGCAAATCTTTGGACCAAAATGCCCCTCGGGTTCTTGGGAGACTTGTTGAAGCCAGATTATTCCTACCAATATTAGAGACATTATACAGTGGTGCATATTTTTGCCATCCCATTTCTCTGGACATCATGCCACCAAAAGCCAGTGTCCCCATCAGTCTAGTAACCAAACGTTGGATTGTACACTAACACAAATAATAATAAAAAAAGAAGGTAATACTGAACTGAAGTATATCCACTGTGTCTAATTTTCTTTGAATCAAATCTCTTCTAGTATAGATAATAACATTAGCTTTATCAGTAAATTAAAATCTGAGGCTGAGGCCCATGAAAAATCAGCATGGATTGTTATGCTTGGTAGATGATATCAGACTAATCCCATGCTATGCAATGAACTAATCCCTGGAAAAAGTCATCAGCCTCAGTGTGTGTTGAGCCATGTACAAGACATATAAAGTTGTTTTAGGTACTCAGCTCTGGTTTTACAGCACAGAATAATAATAGTATGAGTTGTATTTTTTTCTCACAGAGACACAGTGCAGGAAAAAATGAGAGAATGTTCTCAGGCCCACTGACTTCACACTGTGAACAGAACAAAGTATGTCTCATTTAATAGTGTGCAATACAATTTAAATCTATCCCATGCAGATTACAGTCAAACCTACAGCCAGGTATGTGTAATCAGTGTTTGCTGTGTTCCTGAATGGCAATACATTATGTGTAGGATCAAAACCTGTGTTTCCTGTCCATACACACTCACACGTTTACCAGAAAGAATGTGCATGTCAGCACAACCAAGAGGACCCTTTCTAGATTCAAGAAAGCAGCAGCATCTTCAGTGCCAGCACTGTCTTCCTTTCAGCCTGAGGTGATGACCTATGAGTTGGAGGGGTCAAATCAAAGAGAAATGCTGAGAGCCAGAGTTGATGAATAAACAAATAGATTTATAATAGGTTAAAAAGGTGCTACTGAAGTAAATGCAGGTTTCCATAAGTTAAAAGGAAGAGCGAATTAGTAAAAGAAAGTAAAATTATTTTCTAGTAATAAAAAATAATAACCCTTATCCTTCCATTAGAAGGTAAGCCAACAAGTTTGCCATTTTGGAATTGGACAGTGTTGAATGAATCAATACTATGGTCATTTTACTGTAGTGTAAGCTATTTGTAGAAATAAAGATTTTCATCGACGGTCCTTGTAACCCTCTGCATACTGATGTTGATCTATCAGAGAACGAACATGTCTGTCAGCCATCACCTGAGGCCGGAGCTGCTCACTTGGCAGCTCAGTCTGCACAGGCCAAAAACAGAAGTAAATTATTCATAGGTCACATGACATCAGGTTACTGCACTCCTTCTGTCTAAATCACTTGACAAATGCTTCTTTGCACATATGAGAAGACAATGGCTATGGCTTAAAGGCAAATGAGCAGAATGGAAAACAGTGATGAAGAGCTAAGGCATAATAATATTGTCACAGTTAGAGAGAGTATGGCTAACCCAACACTGCTTTGACATGTCAAAGTTTTCTAAGTGACCACCTAAGTGACTAAGCACCTGGCATGTGCACTGATGGAGAACCACTGAGTAGACGCATGCTAGATTTAAATTTCAAGGATATCCATAAATAAATAAGGGATGTTCATGTTTTCCTATAGCGCAGTGCCTCAGATTCCTTTAGGCCAATGTCATGCTTTCATCCATGTGTGCGCAGAGGTCCGCTAGGTTCTGTGTGACATACATTTCATCATCTGCCCATTTCCGTGTTTACGCTGATAGCAGATGCTCCCTATAGCGCAACACTTCCCAGTCCACTTGGTGGCACATTCCTGTTTTGGTTAAAACATATATGGTAACCATAGAGACTAGCTTGAAGTTGAACAAGCACGTGAGGAAGAAAAACCAGTATGTACAACTCATCGCTCACAAATTACATTTCCTTATATTATAAGGAAAAGAAATACCGGGTGAGAATCATCGCTACTAATCATGCGAAGAATGCCAGACTGATGCCGACCCTTGTTTGAATGGAACTGTGGGCATGTATGGTACATATTTACACGAGCTGCCAAAATAACCAACCCCAACCATACCAATTGTTGGTACTCTTCCCTTGGGGTTTAAAGGTACTGTATGGGTGGAGCTAGATCCATGACAGTCCACTCCCTTGTGACCGGTGTTTGTTCATCACTTGATGTCTTGTTGAGACAAACAGCAGAAAAAAAAGTATTTTTCACTAACTATCAGCCTGAACAAACACTAATTGTGGACTCAAAAGCACAACTCGACAACCGTCTCAGTTTGAACAGAAAAACACCTTTTACTGGTCTTAAACAAAACAGGTCTCCAAAAAGCACAAGGCAACAAAAGATACAACAATACAAAAGAGGTCAAAAGGCTACTAGTAACTGATCTTAAATACGGGCAAGGACACTTACTGGTCAGCAGACAAGACAAACTGGCTACAGACGCAGGAGGAGAGATAATGATAAACAGGTGAAACACATTAGGGCGGGGCAGATAATCACAGAGGAGGGAAACTTTACAGGAAGCAGACAGGATGTTACACTAACGTGGCCATTGGGCACAGCGCACAAGTAAAGGTACTGTTCTCAGTTGAAACGTAAGCCTGACCGAGGGCTTTACCGTTCCAAACCGTACCGTACTGGACCAAAACCGAACTGTACCATTGATCTCTGGGCACAGATGTGTAGTGTCTTTTGCTCTTGGACCTGTTTTATATGTTCACGACTGTGGTAATGGTTTAATGCCAGAGATAAATTGACTGCCACTGATTGCTTGTGTGCAGAATATATAAGCAATTCATGAGCATATTAAGTATAGGTCGTATAAGTCTGCCACAAAGAAGAATGTTCATTTCTGAATGTCCTGCCATAAGTGTTTACCCCTGGTGTGTGCGTTGAATATTTACACATCTATAAATGCACATGCACTTGCACTATTTCCTACCAGGTGCATCACTACCTGGTCTGATCAATTTCATTCAACAACCTTCCAGTCAATAACTACCGTTGACCTGCCCTTGAGCCAAGCACTTAAACCCCAGCAGCTCAATGATCGGTCAAGCAGGATGATGAACAATGCAAGCCGCAGCAGTTCCAAGGAGAGAACAAATAGATATGTGCAACCACCCTGTCACTTTTTCCCGTGGGATGGTTTACTTAAAGTCTCTGACAAACCATGTTAAAAGGAAAAATGAGAACATTTTGCTCCCAGACAGAGTGAATAGTGAATACATAGGCAGATAAACAGCAGGGAAGGGAAACTCAAGCCTCATGATAAGGATATATTATACGAGACACAAACCCAGTACGTTTAGTCCAGATTCCTCTGATGTGTGAAATGTGGCTCTCCTGGCTCTCTAATGCACGCCAAAGAGTGGCATGAAATTGAATACGCCAATGGAGAGACAGGGCAAGTGTGTCTGTGTGAGATGTATTATGGGATACAATTTGTCATGCACGTCTCAATATTTCAGCTAGTATGTAGTAGAATTTAATATCTGTATGATTATAGGGACGGGGCGACATCACCAAAGGGTGAAATGCTGAATGGGAAAGTTTAAGCATTGTGCTTGTGGAGTTTCTGCCATACTGTTCTTACATGCTCTTAATCGACTTCCTTAAACACAGAGAGGTAGGAGGGACGAGGACGGAAGCTTTTCTGATTCGCTTTGGCCGATGTTCTGCCAACTACTTAACATGAGGAGAGCAAATCCCCTTTCATAAGTAAAGGCTCAGCTAACTGCTAGTGTTGGCTCGGGCCTCTCTGGTGCTGCAATGAGCTGGCAGACGAGAGGAGCACTTACGGGGCTCATCAGCCACAAGCTTGTAGCTTACACTGCCAGTGTTTTTCATTCTGGGGTCAAGAACACTAGTGTGAAATCCTATACAGAAAAAGGACAAAGGAGTAAATCATGCAATAATGATATCATCTTGGCATTTTTGAGATTTTCAAGTCCTCATATGTTTGGAAAAATGCATGTTTGACAACAGGAAATTCATTAATAAAACTAATATACAACATGCTGTATATTAATGGGCAAAAAAACCCCACATGGAATTACTTTAGCCTTAATTCGTTAAACTTTTAATCAGAGAGCACAGCAGCAATTACGATTTAATGGTATTTTAATTTCCCACTTCCTTTGCTGGCACAGCACCGATTTGTGCACAGTATTGTTTCGGAATTAGACAAACCCGGCTGATGTATTATAATAAAGAAATCCCATCTTGGAGGTTCTTGTTGGCAGCTTGAAGCATCCTGGAGAAAAAGACACAGCTTAAGCTTTTCAGAGCACAACTTACAGCTCTACACATTTTTTGCAGGAGAAGTGCAGAAGTGGGTGGGTGGATGGTCTCCTCAGGGCAGAATTTTGGATATCCATTCAGAATCGAAACTTAATGTAACATTCAAGTTCAAAATGTACTGCCTAGAACCTCATCAGACCCTCTGAAGTGGTCCGGTAGAGGGTCTTAGATCCTCTATCAATTCAAAGTAAGACAATGTTGTTTTGTTGCAAGGACACGAAAGAGCTAAGCTATTCTCTTAAGGGGATGTTCACAACACCAAAACATCTGAAAGTGGGAATACTACAGAAAATAAACAGAAAATCTACGCATCCACCCTTTAGCTTAGCAGTTAGCTTCACCCAATATCTCTTGGAAGGATATAATATACATTAAATTTACAAAAAAAAAATCTAGTTTTTAAATCTAATTTTAAAACCTACCTTTTTTTTTATTTGGTAGTAATTAATGGCATGATTGCAGACTCACTTCGGTTGGATTTCTTATCTGACCAGTATGGGAGCTGCTCTCGGACTTAATGACATTTCAATCACTGCAACTATTAATCCAGGTTATCTTTAATTTATCCGGTGACTGCTTTCTCTAACTCGTGGTGTCTGTGCTTTGTTTCCTAGCTGTATATTAGGTCTCTCCCTCTCTCTCCCTCTCTCTCCCATGTCACCAGACTCCTCCATCTTAGACCCAGAGGCCCCTCCCTTCATTTGACAAACTATTTAATATTCTGTAATCTTCAAATTCTATTGGACTCATTTTTTTTTTTTTACTTTTTGTGGTCCGGCCTCTTCCAGACCTCCACAGTAGTTGGAGGCTTTGTTCTGTTTGGCAGCATCTTGGGATCCCAAAACCTGGACCTGTCACTGTGACCCACATACAGCCTTGTGCTCACGCCATCTAAATGTGATGTTTTGTTTGTAATCTGCTACCTGTTTCTGTACATGTGACACCTACTGCATGTATCTCTGTCCTGGGAGAGATGTCTGTGGAGGTTGTTTCCCACTCAATGTGAGAGTCTGACAGAGGTTGTCACTTTCTGAACAGACTGTAAAGTCCTTCGAGGCAAATTGTATTTGTGATGTTGGGCTATATAAATCAAATTGAATTGGCTTGGAGAAGGCATCTCAGACTAGCAATAACAAGTGATCCACCTCATGTGACTAACAGTCAGTCATACTCATTACTTGACATTTTTATCTGAAATTGATTCCCATAAAATCACCAAACCAAACAAAACCACTGAACAAAACACAGACTTACAAAGGTATGTTCTCTCTAAGTCCATGTGAACAGGTCCAGAACCAGCACTGAAGGTGTCAAAAACATTAACTGAACTTTCATGATGTCAGAGAGTATAGAAAATAAACTGGCTTCTTACTTTCTCAGATGTATAATTTTCCAGCCACCCAACAAAAGGAGTCTCAAATTCCTTTTCATTAAAAAGATGTGACAGAGCATAATGGCAATTACTCTTGGCTGTAACTGCTTAAATTGTCAGGTGAATTGCTTAAAAGAAGTAGAACAGGATGCATAAACGGTGTAGATGTGCCATTTAGTGCACTCTACTCTAGCCCTTAGCATTAGTTTTAATGTTTATTGACTCTTTATGGATATAAAGCAGGATATATACATTAATATAGTTTAACTTGAGACACCAGGCAGAAGGAAGAAGAAGTGAGTGTAAAATGCTGAGCTCATAGAGCACCAAGAGGAGTATGCTACTTCACTTTTCGATATCACGTTCATCCAACACAGAGGGGACATTTGAAGTTGAATTATTGTTTGAGGGCAGCAGTGGAGAATGATCACATGATGAGAGGAGACGACAAGGTGACAGTAACAGACTGTACAAACATTATCCGTGTTAATTAATGTCAAAGTGAAAGAGAGAGCTTTATCTAACTGTAGTCCCCCTTGTTGGTTCCCTGACCGGAAGAAAACAATCCACATTGCCATGTTTGTTGCAGTCTATCATCAGCTTCCTCTCCACTTTCAGTTGTCATATTTTAATGCATCTCCACTCGTTTTTTCTTCTCTGTTGGTCAAGGCTTTTTAGCGAGAGGTACAGGCACTCTTGATGGGAATGATAAACCCACAGTTATACTTATTTTGTGGCCACAAAATGTAATATGCTCATGAAATATTAATTTGTGTGTCATGTCTGGGGCTGAACATTTATTTAGCGAATAAACTTCAAATTCAAAATCCAGTGGGGTTTTGAATTTCCTGTGGGATTAATAAAGTATCAAGTCACTATGTTTAATTTAACATCCACAATCTCCGATAACACATTGTGGTCATTTTATGACTTAATGCAATAAATCTCTGACATATTTTCATCTTTGAAGAGAGTATTTATGTATGTTAATATGATCAATCCAAACTACTATGACCAAAATACATGGTATCGAGAGCAATCGATTCTGTCTTTCTTTTCTCCAGTTCATACTAGAATCAGATTTCATGGAAAAAAGGCTGGAGGTCTATAATCAGATCAGATTCTGTGATCATTGCTGGCTTCAGCTGAGACGGCGCAGTGAGGGGCTCAGAAAGCAGAGTTTACAGGCTGCCACAACAGTCTGACCACTCAGTTCATGCTGCATTCATATGATAATGACCATTATACATTTATGAGATGCATTCATATCTGCAAAGTCTTCCCTGTGTGTAGTTCTTACCCCGTCAGCCTGCGTTGATGTGGACGTAAACTTTTTTTATGTTTTTTTAATGTGCAATGATGGTTCGATCCCTGGCTCCTCCAATCCATGTGTCCTTGGGTAAGACACTGGACCCCTAAATTAAAAATTCAATATGTGGAAAATGAATGTGTGTGATTATCAAATGTAACCCGTTAATATTTAGTGCCAGGAGAAAAAAAGTGAATATTTAAATCAGATCCTAAAACGGTAGGAAATAGAGACGTAATTTGAAACTGCTGCATAATTAATAATGTGAGGGCAGCTACGCACAGGCCTTTGTGTGTCTGTGTGATGCAAAGCTCTGTAAGTTCATTGTTATTGAAGCTGTAAGCAAGTCATTCTCTGATTTATATACACAGCTGCTTTACAACCTAAATCAATGGCAGTATTTGTTTTATGTTTATGAGCATTAGTAACTTTTTGAGCATGGTGCGCGTGCACATACACACACACACAGATTAAATGATGACTTTAATCGATGTTTAGACAGTCATTGTGCAATTGGAGCCAAGCTTTAATTATTCATAATTCATTCAGAGAGTTAGTGTAGAGAGATCAGTAAGTTGCTTACTGTCAGGATCTTTCATATTTACTTCCCATAAATAACAGTCGTGGAAAACTTCCTGCTGAGGCAAAGACTTATTCAATACAGATCAGGTTATTCAATACAGAAGTGGTCGTAAAGAAAATGTTTCCAGGACATTGCTCAGCGGAATACGGATTTGTTTAACCATCAAACACCCATTTTTCTCTAAATTCTATTCCAATAATTGTATTGAATCTTTTGGGAAACAGGAAGAATTAGGCATTATTTATTATTTGCAAAAATCTTTATATATTGTACATTTTTTGTTAATGCATGTTTATTATTTATTATCTTAACTGTCTTTGCTGCTGTAACAATGTAAATTTCCCCACTGCGGGACAAACAAAGGACTATCTTATCTTATCTTATCTTATTCTATTATACCTTACCCTCAAATTTGGTTTCAGGAGCACATTACGTTGTGCTAAAGCTTTTTTGCAATTTCAACTACTGAGGGTTTCATTGGATTAACCTGATGAGATATAATTGTTCTAACATTTAAATATATGTTACGTTTGCCACTGTACAATCACAAGTGTACAGTGGTGAGTGCAGTACACATAGTCCCATCTGTGTCCATCTGTGATGGTGGGGAATCACAACCAACTGCTAAATACTGTTCGGACAAAAATCTGCACCAGCCAATAATGTTCTCAATCACCATACTTTTGCAAAATGCCAGCACGTCAAGCCACAGCATAGAAGCTCTGTCCTCCAAATACCTCAGGGTCTCTCAGAGTCCAGAGTGCAGAGAAGGAGCTCAGGGCTGACGTGAAGTCGAGAGGAACAGCCTGGATCAGCAGTTTATGTATGAGAAGAATGAGAGGAAGAGGAGAACGAAGGGAACTAAAGCAAAGATGACAATGCAACAGCAGAAGGGAAAAAAATAGTGAATGTGTAGTGGCGTGTGTTTGACGGTGATAGGGCCTTTGGGACAGGCTGTCATCAGTCACTTGTCAGTGTCCAACAGGCTTCTGGCCCTCAGGGGCCCCTGTCACCGGCCCTGAACACCTCAAGTTGACGGTGTAGGACAGAGGGAAGGAATAGGAGGGAGAAAGATGAGGAAAGAAAGCGAAAAGGATTCACTTACAGCCTGTCATTGACCCTTATCACCTCCACTGTGCTTATGTGTGTGTAAAAGAGAGAGAGAGAGAGAGTGAAACTGGTGTAAATCAGGAGTTGTTCCTGCTCAACAATTTAAAAAAAAAGTGTTTCCTTGTACTTTTACCCTTGTGAGGACCACTTTGAGCTTTAAAACCTGCTATTTTAGTGCAGACCTGCATAACTGACTATTACTTTTCCTGTTGTTCGTAGGAGATACATGATTCCTGCAAAAGAGCACAAGGAATCATGTATATCGGGCAAGGCAAGGTACAACAGCAGCATTAAAGATATAAAAAGCATAATAAAACACCATTTATAATTTAATAATATGATAAGTTGTCTTTGGCGAAATTACTCAGAACCTGAAGGTTTCATGGGTCTGTGGGTGATATTTACAGCGACACATGCTATTCAAACAAGCCTTGTGTTTTTTCCCCCCCACAGTGCAGATCTCGATGGAGGAGTGCACACTCCTCTTCTCGAGTCAGATAATCCAGTATTAATTGCCTAACAGACCTTTGCAGTAATAGCTCTTTTAATTAATAGTGTGTGTCTGTGTGCATCAGCCAGACGGATGGACACACACTGGAGATTTTTGGAAATAAATTAGAAACGATGGGTGCACCCACTTAGGCAGAGGCAGGGACACACCGATGTGCTGACAGTACATGCAATAACATTTAGAAATGTATTTACGATTGAAAAGGTGCCAACACTTCCAGCAATGCATGTGTTAATATGTCTGTGAAAAAAAGGATGCACATTTATTCATAGGATAACAGTTGGCAGTCATGTTGTGCTTCCTTCTGGCACATTCAGACGAGACATGGTGCGTGCCACATCACAGAGCTCTTGGTGTAATTCCAATCATGTTATGCTTAGCATGGGGGACGGAAATAATACGTGTGTGTATGTGTGTCTTTGTGCATGCATTTCTTTATACACACATCTTTTTATGGTTGTGGGGACCGGTTTTGTTTGGGAACCATTTCATTTAAAGTTCTGGTTTTAATGTGTTTATATGTGTGTATATTTAATGAATGAGCAATTATGCATTTAATGATGTAATGATGCAATGGTAGGGTATGCATAGGTGTGTATGTGTTTCAGTTATGGAGCAAATCATTTCAATGGGTCTTTTAGAAAAAAAGTCTGAAGTAAGTTTTGATTTGATGGACAATGCAAATACAACGGTGATAGGCTGTTTATTTCCCTAACTACCAGCTCAGTGTGAAACGCAATCCACACTTTCTTTTCTACCTTGAGGTCAAGATGAGTCATTGTGTCTCAGCATGAAAGTTTCCTCTGACTCTGACTAGAATCCCTGCGTTGTCAAAAATGGGAAAATCTCTCCTACAAATGACAAAATGCAACAGAAAAAAGAAAAAAAAGACCAATTCTCAAAACACATTGATAAGACAACAATAAACCACAAAACACAATGTTAATTATAGGCACTTTTCAACACACTCAAGGTCAACTTGCAGCATTAAAACAGTAAATAAAAGAATAACACACCAAAAATGTGTTTTAGCTGTAATTTTAGGTACGGCTGAAGGCTCTGGACCCCCGGGTTGACGGGCAGGAGGTATGAACTTCTAACTTCTAACAGTCATGAACAACACTGCTGCATTATTCCATTTCCAGATGTCTACAGCTTTTGTATCTGAACATATTTTATCTTATGTTCAAGATTGTCACCACACTTGTCTGTCAGCACCAGCGTGTGCTAAACTTTGCATGAGAAATTGTAACTTACTTCACAGACAATGATTCTCAGTGCGAGATTGCAAAGTATTTAGGTCTTTGAATAATATGTAAAAAAAGACTCAGGGAATCAGGTGGAATTTCAGTGCCAAACGGCCAAAGGTGGAAACTACTGCTGAATATGCGTGAACATCAAGCCCTCAGCGAGAACTGTACGTGAAATTGTCCTGACACCATGAAGGACAAAGCCACATGGTGGATCAGGAGTACTTCACCGACTTCCTCAGAAATACAACCTATATGCAGAGGAAGCTGCGCATCAGTTTTGCAGGCAGTTCTCTTTGTTGTTGCAAAGCATTGTACTTTGGTGTGATCACAGGTTCGACTCCCACATTATTAGACGAGGCCCTAACCCTAACCTCACAAACACCCGTGCCTAGTGCCTACTATGGGTCGACTAAAAGACAGTGTTCTGTTGAACAGCTTAAGTCTCTATCCAGCAACAATTAGCAAACTTTCCACATGCAAACTTTAATAGTTATTAGCTGCAGTTTCCAAAGGATCAAACAGGTTAATTAAATGAAAAAGTGACGTGTGACCCAGTGTGAAACTTCCCTCATACCAAATTTCTTTTTTATGTGAGGTATGATTTTTTTCACAAATATAATTAAGTCACGAAGAACATTGCAAATCTGTCTGACACAAAGAGAAATACAATTTTATTCAAATTAACAAATCTTTTTTTTTTTTTTCTTTATTGTATTTTTAGAAAGTGTCCCAACTTTTCAGGAAATGAGGTTTGAACATTCTGACACGACAGTTAGTGAGAGATTGTATTTTTGCTTCGCACTGTTGATGTGTGAACTACACATCAGCCACCAGACCCACCAATTTACCCAGAGAGAGAAACATAACACAATCTTTACACAATCAGCATGCTTTCTGTGACTGGTGTGTGCAGAGTGTGTACTGTCACTGTTTACTGACCACTTGTCTCTGTAACCTCTTTGACTGTGCTATCAACAACAAGAGCTCACAACCATCACAAAGAGAAAGAGGGAGAGCTGACAGTGAGACTACCAACAGCTGGAGAGGGAAAAAATGGGGGAGAATGGAACTGGGGACTGTCACACTTTCAAATCAGCAGAGATAGAGGGTCAAGGAGATTGCACTCCCTCAGAATATATATCTCAGGCAGGTGAAAGGTGTCATTTTGAAGATTTATTGGGCAATCGAGTGTATCTATGCGCGCTGCCACCGCCAGATGAGACTGGTAACAATTCACATTCATGCAAACAAATAGCTTTTTCTCTGGAGATCACAGTTTTATTTTTAAAGTTGGATGTTTAATACCTACATAGTTTAACCTGCCTCTCACCCGTCGTTCCTACCATGACCCTCAAAGGATGAATGGTAAAGACGGGAGATAGGAGGGATAGTTATAATTACATGGTCATCACCATGAAGCAGCTGTGGGAACCTCAACACAGCCATCTGGGAAATGTTTTGTTGGCAAGAAGAAGAAGAAATAGAAATATTCATGGCACAAATATGAGGGGGGTGTCATTCTTCCAAAATAAACACTTAAGTTTGAAGAATTTCTGATTCCAACAGCAGAAAATCATATAGCAAAGATAGAAAAATCAGGTCTGGGAGGATTATTCCAAAGGAAAACTGTCAGGAAGCAAATATGCACATGCAGTTCCATTACAATTAAAAACATGTTTGATTTAATAATACACTGTTAATTTGACAGTGATTTAAAAATGGTACACACACTGTGGAACCATGAGGGAGGTTCTATGATCCAGGAGGAAAGTTCAAAAGCAAAAGTTAAGCTCTGAGACTTTCTGAATACTTTAATGTAACCTAAAATCAGGACCACTGGGGTTAGGCTGCTCTGACATTACAAGGCAATTGTAGAATGTTCATGAAGGACAGGAAGGTGACGATAATATAACTGAAATCAAATCTATGAATCTGTGTCAGTTTGACCCAGGCCACCAGAAAATTACACTGCATACATTTGCTGTAAACGAAAGGTGATTGGCTGCATACATTAACCGTCATTGACCATACAATGCAATTTTAACCACTGTGGGTATTTAGACGCTTGTTAAATGCTGCATTATGGATTTAATTTGATACATCTGTTTAAATTTAGGTTCTGCTCATTTTAATATAGACTACAATAGAATAGACAATACATCAATTTATTAATAGTGTGAAAGAAGAAGACTTTAAAAAACATCCTCTATTATGCAACAGCAGATGGATACCCTTCACATACTGGTACTAAATGGTACCTTTTTTTAAATAATTTCTATAATTCCACATGTAGAAAGAGTCGGAAAAGTAAGTTCAAACTTCTCACTGTCAACATTTAGAACACTGATTCATAAATGATAGATCATTTAATTTAAATGTCAGGACACAGAGTTACAATCTATCTATAAATTGCAGGAATGTCTGTCTGTCTGTCTGTCCGTGTGTCTGTTATTCGCATATCTCTCAAACCGATGGTCCGATTGATATCAAATTTAACAGGTGTCTTGCGACGTTGTTTGGATAAGTAATGCAAAAGATATGTTGTTAAATACTGTATATCGGTAAAAGAAGCACACATTGGCTTTCCCCGCTCTACTGTAGCCACTCTCCCTCTCCCTCACACAGCACTGTGGGCTACTTATACAATAAGCAATGAATCGCCGGGTAAAAAGTTAAGCATGTGTAAGATGCGTGGGTGATTATTATGTCTGACCTCAACAATAAAGACTCCTTGAATGCGGTGTGACTGCATTAAAATGAGTCAGCGGATTTTGCTAAATGTGGTTTGCTTGCATTACAATGAGTCAGTGGATTTTGCAACAACATGCCAGCAAACACAGGTATGCAGTGGTTATTCATGTAAAACATGATGTGCAATAAACTGACACTTCGAATAGCCCAGCCTACTTTGGACGGTCTTTAGACTTTGAATAAACAAACGACCATTCTGACTGCAAGGTCCCAAATATAAACGAGCCATAATGGTACCGAATTTAAAGACGTTTCCGAATCCCACACATGCTAAGCACAACCAGCTACAGTATGCCTACTAGGACTAGGTGTCAAAATATCCCTTGATAAACAAGCACTGTACTATGAAAATAGAAGTTCCTCTTAAGTAAGGTCGGGGATGTCCTCATGGGTGGTACTCTGGTGGTGGTGATGATCTGCCTCCCGTACGACACATCATCAGTTGTGCACCCCAGGGTCATTGGGTGTTTCGGCCTTTTATCACAACACACCCTCCCCCGAGGCTGGCCCACCGCAGGCTGATCAGACCTGCAAGCTCCTTGACTGTTTTACACTGAGCCTGCCCTCTGACTCCAACCTCCTTCAGCAGCCTTGTGGTGGAACTAGCTACGAAGCCCCTGCAGCTCACCTCCACTGGACGCACAAATGCTTTCCAGCCCCGGTCCTCTGCTTCAGCTGATAGGTTTGCATATCCCAGCTTTTTCCTTTCAAATGCCTCATCGGTGGCTTCCTCCCAAGGGACTGTCCAACTCCGCGATGAAGACACGTCGGCTGGCTTTGGACCAAAGGACTAGGTCTGGACGCAGGTTGGTTGCTGCAATTTCAGGTGGGACGGTTAGGTCTTGGCTTAACCTAGATGTTAATCCTCAAACAAGATGTGTTTGAGGGTTGCTGGGGCAGCACACTGGGGACAGGCCGGATCCTCTCCAAATCAGAGATAAGTTGGTTGGGGAGGCCAGGACATCATATGTGGCTCTGATGGTAAAGACAACAAGTGGCAGACAGAATATCATCTTGCCACTCTAATTGACATTAATATCAAAGACATTTTAAAAGCCACTCATGCAGCCCATCTTTGACATATTCACCTAATCTCACATGCATGTGATGTTGTATGCCCCTCATGCACAAAAATACAATAAAATACAATACACAATACAATAAAAAAAGGCACATATTGAATGTTCCGATATTCTCATACTTTGCTTTTAAGAGATAAAGGTCTGCTTGTTATATTGCCCAGCATAGGAACAGAATAAACAGTTTTAATACAACGTTATGCTATATTTAAAGTAATGCATGAGTATATACCATCAAATGTATTTACACATCAACAACATGACATCACACATAATCACGTACAATAGTGTGGACAAAAGCACAGGTATATGCTTTAATGCACACATTTGTTTGGGGGCATAACAAGGGCCTAGGGAAAAAACACACATGGTTTTCACACAATCTGGCATCTGAAATTAGATGCATAAATAATGAGGCCATTGCAGCGATATGTAATTATGCAAACAGGCATAAATACACACTCACACACACATACAAAGCCTGAGTGCAGTGATTAGGCCAGCTGTTGTGCTTGTGTTTATTGGAGATATTGTTCTTCATGGATGAAGACTGGAAATCCCTGCAGGTTTCTCCATCTCCCAGGCCTACTCCTGTTTACCGCTGCTTTCTCCTCCTCCTCCTTTCCTCACTTTCCTGCTACCTGTCCTTTTCCCACTGGATTTAGAGCTGTTAAAGATCAAATGCAAGGTCTCTTTTTGTCCGTCTGTCTCCTCCTCACTCTCTTTATTCTGCTTCCTTCATTTCCTCTCCTTCCATGTCCTCGGGAGAAACAGTAAGAGAAGATCAGCAACACGATTAGATTAGTCTCTTGGTCTCCCCTTGAGACGCACCTCATGCAAAATGGCAGAAGGGCGACACATTTTGCAATGGAGAATATCAGAAAGGATGAAAGTCCTACGAGAAATTGACTTCTACTTTATACTGTAGACGTCTTGCAACATATTTTTATACATATTGCTTTAACAGATTGGTGAGATGACTTGTTCCAACAGGTAATTGTACAGAGCTCCCTCTATAGACATATACAGCTGGCAGCATTTATTCCCGGCATCTCTTCACCAGCAGTTTTCATAAACAGTGCAGATGGTGGATAGCTGCTGTACGCCAGGATGCAGAAACATTTGGCGACAAGGCAAACGGGAGAGCGTTTCATCGTATCAGCAAAGATCCCTGAAGAGAGCAGAGGTGGATCAATGCAATAAAACATTGCCCTCACTGCGAGCGGAGAGGACGGGGATGGGAACCCACAGGTAATGGATTCCACTTGTAGAGTAATCACTTCATATCAGGTGCTGTCGTGAATCACCGATTTGCAGCTTCCCGGTCGGCAGGTAAGGGAAACGTAAGTTACAACGGTCATATAACATTCTTTGTGTGTGTATGTACAGCCTTTGTTCATTGTGTTTTGAGACACACTATGACATTAATAAAACGTTTTATTTTATTTGACAAAAGTTAGGGGCACGGTCGTTGTAAGTTCACTTTCCCTTTAGTTTCCCCTTAACAGAGGAAGCGACATATCCGGATGCCAACTTCAGCATCATTTCAGACTCCAATGCCAATTAACTTAAATGTTTTTATTGCAATGTGTAAGTGTACTCTGGAGTAGAAGGAATGAAAGTTTATCAGAAGGTTGAAGATGTAATACTGTGGGTTTGGAACAATGTCCCCTCAGACTGTCCCCATGCTTGTGAAAAGTGCTAGGGGATCTTGTAAGGATCAGATAAATTCAGTCTGTCTTGTTCGGTGATCTGTGACTGAATCTCCATGGATTTAAAGTACACAGTCAATTCTTTCTTACAGCTTGAAACCGGCACTGGTGCAGTTCATTATTCCTGCCAGCATGGCGGTGAAAGCAAACTGAGAGGTTCACGAGACGTTCGGAGCTCTACATCTGATTAGGAGGATGTCAGGTAGAAAGCATGAAGCAAAAGCTAACGAGACACTAACACACTATGGAAATGAGAAATGAGTGAGGTGTGCGGGCAGGAATATACTGTTTATGCTGCAGGAGCTGATTAGTGAACAGTAGAATGGAAATTATGTGATGACTGACGGCAGGAAGCGCTGGGGCTGAAGGCAAGGCATTTTAAACAGATTTTATATGAACATTAATGATAACTGGCTGAATTTAGTGGCAACACACAGATGGGATGATCTGGTCAGGAGGCAGATCCACATATGCTGTTTAAATAAACTATTTCTGATCGGGAATCCAGGGACGTGGGATCTCACAGAAACACAACTCCAGAATGAAAACAGACTCCAACATTGAGAGAATGGATGTGACTCTTGTCTCATTGACTTTTTACTTATCACATCTTACATGAACTTACGCTCATAATAGATTAATAACATTGTTATTTATGTAGCACCTCAACTAAGTGACAAGTCACAATGCTACCCTGTCACCATGACCGAGTTAGGTAAAATCCATAAATTCAGAGCGATGAAAAATACGTTTTAATTTTTGATTCCAAGAAAGATACTGACACTGCAATAGAGTTTCAGTCTTTGTGATTTCATCAGCAAGTGCCGCTTCAGCACTGTGTCTAATATCTAATATTAATTATACACATATTGAAAGTAATGGACATGAATGACATGCGATGTAGCAAACGTGGTCAACCAGCATAACATGACATAACAAGAAATCACTTTGCAATGTGATGGCTTTACGTGTGGTGTGTGTTCACGCAGCATGTGCTGGGACTGTCACTACAAATGATTCTTGTGTTTCTGCATTTTCGTGTGTGTGTGTGTGTGTGTGTGTGTGTGTGTGCCCGTGTGCGTGCATAACACAGGATTTTCCACGATGAGCCCATTCATAATTTAGCCGACATGTTGTGGCATCCCTTGTGCTGCCCCTTCCACACAAGACTCACATCAGCTCTGAGTGCTTCTGTGCAAAGACTCATTAATAAAAGGGATTTTCTCTCTATTCACACACACACACACACACACACCCGCTGTGTAACTGCAAGATAGATTTCTTTTTTTATTATTTCAGGACAGCTTAACATCCCATGTGTTCTGGGGAAGTTGTTTGAGCAAGGTTGAATTTTCCCCCATTAATTAATTTTGTAATTAATCTCACATCACAGTTTGACCGTTTCCTTTGCCTGATTGTCCCTTTTAATCTTCTTAGGATGTCGTCCAATGTCCTCAGTGTCTTAACATCATGAGGAGGATGATATGAGATGAAACACACGCTGATGGAATGTTTTGATGTGGAACTGAGGAGAGCAGAAAATTACTTTTCATCTTCCTCCGACTGTCATCCGACAGGACACTACGGGGAATGTTATGTACTACATGACTAATGTTTCAGACATTTGTTATTTCCTCATTGTCTCTTAATTTCTGTTCCTGTCTATTGGTGATCAAACCCAGGGTGCAGTTGGCACAAATGGCCCTCGTACAATCACACTGTCTCAGTCCGTGCAGACTGAGGTGCACATGTTAGGATTGCATGAATGCTTGTGGACCTCTGCGTCCTACAGACTATAGCTCAATTTTAAAATGTTCAAAACCAGGACCAAAAAGACACCACATATTGTTCTTGATTTGCATATACTTTGTTATTTAATCAAATCATGAGAAGAGAGACTTTTTGGAATTCCCACAGAAGACGTTCGAGGGCCTTGGGCCCACCAATTTATAACTGGAGAGGTAGTAACTAGACACACTTACTTATTTACTTGCAACAAATTAAATTTAGTAATTAATTCACTTGTAAATGGTGAAGAGAAATAATCACATAGGGATTAGGTTTTGGGAATTTCATGGGTCTGTGGCATTATCTAAGACCTTGGGGCACAAAAACACAGCATTCAACAGAACATAAGTTCATTCTCTCACCCGAGGCTTATTTTTTCATTTGGCCTATGAGATTGATTTTTTTTCTTTTTTTTTTCTTTGTAATGATGACTATGGCACTTAACTGATGTCAAGACAAATTCTGTTATAAGCTTTAGTTCTTTGGACAACAATTTTACAAGCAAATATTAGATTCAGAGTGAGAGGTAATATTTCAGCGCACTGTGACAATAATATGCTACTGATCTCAAAATGAAAGGCTTGGGGGAAAGTGTTGAGAGCTAAGAACTAAAACACAGGGGATTATCTTTTTATTTTCACAAAGAGAAAATATTAGAGGTGCTAAAGGAAGACGGTGGGAGACGGTTTGGGTGCAGCTTAGATTCATTGATTTCTTATCTTTTTTTCCTGAACTACAAAAAATGTCATTACAGTGCAAAACCAATGACATGATACAGACATGATCAAGATGGGTCACCCCATGTTTGGATCCCACTGTAGGACATAAGTGCTGACTGTTGGTTTAAGGAGGCAGGACATGAATCATAATGCTTGACACTTGAATTCCTTTTACATGTGGCATTTAAATTGTTTTCTTATGACAGACATATAAAGTAAGGTTGTAAATGTGTCCGAGTTGCAATCAGTAAAAAAACAGCAACTGCAGTCAGTTAAGGGACATATTAGCAACATTCAGATTACAGATGATTCATTACAGATCAAAATCAGATACATTGAAACAAAACTGGAAAAGAGTCACCAGTGCTATCTCAGCACAATCAGTGTTACCTGAACACAATCAGTGTTACCTCAACACAATCAGTGTTACCTCAACACAATCAGTGTTACCTCAACACAATCACAGGTACCTCAACACAATCAGTGTTACCCTCAACACAATCAGTGTTACCTCAGTGCACAACAATCAGTGTTACCTCAGTGCACAACAATCAGTGTTACCTCACACAATCAGGTACCTCAACACAATCAGTGTTACCTCAACACAATCAGTGTAACCTGAACACAATCAGTTTTACCTGAACACAATCAGTGTTACCTCAACACAATCAGTACCTCAACACAATCAGGTACACAATCAGTGTTACTCAGCACAATCAGTGTTACCTGAACACAATTGTTACCTCAACACAATCAGTGTCCTCAACACAATCAGTGTTACCTCAACACAATCCTCAACACAATCAGTGTTACCTCAACACAATCACAGGTACCTCAACACAATCAGTGTTACCTCAATGCAATCAGTGTAACCTCAACACAATCAGTGTTACCTCAGCACAATCAGTGTTACCTCAACACAATCAGTGTAACCTCAACACAATCAGTGTTACCTCAGTGCAATCAGTGTTACCTCAATGCAATCAGTGTAACCTCAACACAATCAGTGTTACCTCAACACAATCAGTGTTACTCAACACAATCAGTGTCACAGGTACCTCAACACAATCAGTGTTACCAGCACAATCGTGTTACCTCAACACAATCAGTGTTACCTCAACACAATCAGTGTTACCTCAACACAATCACAGGTACCTCAACACAATCACAGGTACCTCACACAATCAGTGTTACCTCAGCACAATCAGTGTTACCTGAACACAATCAGTGTTACCTCAACACAATCAGTGTTACCTCAACACAATCACAGGTACCTCAACACAATCACAGGTACCTCAACACAATCAGTGTTACCTCAACATTACCTGAACACAATCAGTGTTACCTCAACACAATCACAGGTACCTCAACACAATCAGTGTACCTCAATCAATCAGTGTAACCAATCAGTGTTACCTCAACACAATCAGTGTTACCTCAATCAGTGCACAATCAGGTACCTCAACACAATCAGTGTTACCTCAACACAACTCAACCTCACAATGGTACCTCAACAACAATCAGTGTGTAACCTCAACACAATCAGTGGAACACAATCAGTGTTACCTCAACACAATCAGTGTACCTCAATCAGTGTTCTCAACCTCAACACAATCAGTGTTACCTCAACACAATCAGTGTTACCTCCAATCAGTGCAATCAGTGTTACCTCAACACAATCAGTGTACCTCAAACCACCTCAGCACAATCAGTGTTACCTCAACACAATCAGTGTAACCTCAACACAATCAGTGTTACCTCAACACAATCAGTGTTACCTCAGTGCAATCAGTTACCTCCAATCAGTGTAACCTCAGCACAATCAGTGTCAACACAATCAGTTCTCAGCACAATCAGTGTTACATCAACACAATCAGTGTTACCTCAGTGTTACCTCAACACAATCAGTGTTACCTCAAGCACAATCAGTGTTACCCTCAACACAATCACAACCTCAACACAATCAGTGTTACCTCAACACAATCAGTGTTACCTCAGTGCAATCAGTGTTACCTCAGCACAATCAGTGTTACATCAACACAATCAGTGTTACCTCAACACAATCAGTGTTACCTCAACACAACCACTGCTACATCAACACAATCAGTGTTACCACTCTACCAGTATAAATGCTTTGTCAATCCACATACTACAATAATTACATATAGAAATATGTAATTGCACACAGGTGTTCCAAACCAGTAAAGCATATATCAGCTGCTTTAACTGGAGGGAAGATGAGACTGTAAAGGAGATTTCCAAATCTCTAATATTTTTCTAACTCACGGTGACTGACCAAATGTTTAACTACTGTACCGTGACCCCACAATTAAGTTCTTGACACTTGTCAAATGTCTTTTCAAGCAACAAGTTAGTGTCCAAGGACAGGCCAATATAAGATGACTTGGATTACTGTCATTTCCAAAGGTGTTTTTTGTACTTGAAGTGCTGATAATGTTTAACGTCTGTTTGGATAATGTATGGCGCATACAGCTGGTATAAATCCCTTTTTTCTCTTGCTCCTGTGTGTGTGTGTGTGCTGTGAGTCTGCAGTTGTGAGTTGAACTTAAAGAAAGTTAAAGGAAATTGATTTTGCTCTTCACTGCCACTGCAAGACCAAGCAAACAAACACAATAACACAGCTTCATGGTTGGCTTCAGTCCCAGTCTATTCTTGTTGTTTTGGTGTTAAATGATTTTCAAGAGGATGAGGAGTCCTGACGACGTTAGAAAAAAAATAAGGTTCTTGGTTTGAGCTCCGCTTTAACCATGACCTTTCTGTGTGGGTTTTCTCTTAGCGGTTTCCCACTGGCTTGTTTCAGATTGTGGAAGACTTTTATAAACACAAAACCAGGGTTCAGTCAAAACCTTTAAAATCTCAGTAAAGGAGCACGGGCAGTCAGGCAAGGCAAAAACACTCACCGCTCAAGTCTACAAATCACTGAGAAGAGTCAAAAAACAAATAAGCGTTTGCTGAACAGTTTGCAGAAAATGAGTACAATGAAGTGAGTGAGTGCACAATGAGATGAGCCTTTATAGAGTGAGCTTAGGAGACAATGTGAAACAGGGGTAGCTGATATGGGAGTGGCCTACAATCACTAGAGTGGACCCAGAACAGGAAGTCTATCTGAAGTGACCGGAAGAGTGCACTATACAAAAATAAGACATGGAAATGGAGGGCACAGACATAGCGGGAGATTGATTCAGCTTCATAATATAGTCGATAATAAAATTAGATTTCCATCACTGATTGGTGCAGAAAAGGCGGCTTTACATTATTTGTCAGAAATGACATGTTTCGGTGGTGTTTTTTCTCTGCCTCAGTGGAGCAGAAGAGGAAGGCAGATGGTAGGTAGGCAGACAAGCAAGAGGATGAAATTGGCAGGTAGAAACGACGTGTCTGCCAGTCAGTTGCCAATCACCAGCAAGGACCAAATAAATAAATAAATAAATGAATAAAACAAATCTGCCAGTCAGTCAGCAAGAAAGACATAATGTAACTGTGTCTTAAGGCAGATGGACGGTAGGCAGGATGTTTAAACCCAAACCTGTCACCTCTACACACCAGATCGTTCTCTGCATGAAACAAGGGTGAATGTTTACTTGCTGAAGTCTCTAGTGGGGGGAACAAAAAAAATAAAAAATAAAAAAAAAAAATAAACTCAGACAGCAGTGGCGAAATGGGGTTTGACACTGTTTGAAGGTCTGAGAAGCTCCTCCGGTGAAGTCTGAAGCCTGAAGCCTGGACTGAAATAGCATAGCATCACATTTCATTTATTTAATAAATGGACAGTCTCTCAGTGTGTAGACTGAAGGCTATGTGTCCAACACATCAGGGGTTAACAGAAGTCCATTTGTATGTAAATCTATGAAAGATCTGATGCTGCTTCTCAATTGGTTTATGTCAGTTTATGTCAATCACTACTTACAGGTCCTCTTTAACCCTTAGTGTTCATGAATGCACCCTTGCACCCTTGGTAATTGCTGTGGGAATAATACACAACTCCTTATATGGGCATCCTTGGGGTGTGTGTTTTTATAGGTTACATTTCCAGGCTTTAAAAAAAATGTTTCTTCATCTTCTTATTTGTTGAGTCAAAGTTATGATTCATTTTAAATTGCATTTTTTTTGTAAAACCAAGTGTCACATAATAGACCTTGTATTGTCTTGTAGACTTTTTATTTTTGTTTAAGCCAAGCAAGCTTTGAAATGTGACGTATTTCCAAATTTCACAAAATTCAGTCAGATTTGAAAAAGTTTAATTAACTTTTTTGCTCAAGCGTGTTAGTGAAAATGAAAAAAAATGTATAAAAAAAAGGATATAAGACACTCTATTTTGCACACTCTTATTGCCTCTTCAACATGGCATGGTAGTAGGCTATGGTATTAGGTGTGTGGTTGCAGTACACAAGATTTCAGTCAGACTTACCACCACTCTAACAAAAATGGTTTCTTCCTCTTACGGAAAAGAGGAACTAAAACCAAAGGACTGAGGCTTTGAAACGGGATTTAACAAATCAATGGGTGATGTCAAAGTGGGTTTCTACTTGGGAGTCTGCCAAACTGGAATCCAAAAAAAATCAGGTTTACATTCAAATTTAAATAAGTTAATTATAATGAAAGGCTTCTGATATAATGACTGTTTCACGCACTTTACTTCCCCTTTCATTTTTCCATTACCCCACTGCTGTCCTTTAATCCTTTGATTTTCTCCCTGCCCTCTGACATCACCCTCATCTCTCTGTAATTGTCAGCATGTTGAGTTTACGTGTATTTCATGTGTGTAGGACCGAGTAATTAGCCTCTATACCACAGCTGTGACTAATTGGTTTCTGTTTGCAAATTAAAATGTAAAACACTGACGATACTGTCTCCCCACCATAGGTTTATAAATACATTCATATTATATTATATTATATTATATATAGTTTTACAATATACTACTATCTTTCAACTACTTTCCAACTCTGGGGGAAATATTTTATCAGAACTTAATTAGAAAACATTTGATGGCAGACAATAAATATTCAGTAACCTGAGACATTTTTCTGTTTTGGGATTTCCCTTTGTGGACATTTTTGGCTGTGTTGTTGCAAATTGCTTAAATTTTTTTCTTCTCCAAGACTTTAATACACCAAGGAAACAAAATGAGGTGATCTGTTTCCCTCCGGAATTTCTTTGTGCCATTGAAAATGCATTTTTTGAATACAATGCTATTTCAATTTGATTTCTATTCCTTTTTTAATTTCCTGGCATTGAATTCCCTTCAAAATCTTTTATTCCACTAGCTGAAGTAAATTTTTTACGTAATGTAAATCTACCACTGACAAGTTGTTGAATGACGGTCCATAATATATAATCCCCCCTAAAAAAGAAAAAAAGGTGCATAAATGAAAAGGAAAATAATTAACTTGTTGTGTTTTTTGCTTTAAAAGAAATAGCAGTTCATTTTAGGGCTTAAATTAAAAAAAAAATCATTAATATTGGTTATACAGTGGGTACAGAAAGTATTCAGACCCCTTTAAATGTTTCACTCTTTGTTTCATTGCAGCCATTTTCTAAAATCAAAAACGTTCATTTTATTTCTCATTAGGGTCTGAATACTTATGACCATGTGATATTTCAGTTTTTCTTTATTAATACATTTGCAAAAAATGTCTACATTTCTTTTTTTCTTCTGTCAAGATGGGGTGCTGAGTGTACATTAATGAGAAATAAAATGAACTTTTTTGATTTTAGCAAATGGCTGCAATGAAACAAAGAGTGAAAAACTTAAAGGAGTCTGAATACTTTCCGCACCCACCGTATATTTTAAGGACTGAAGTTAGTGATGTCAATTGTAAAAAGACTACATACTGTGTATATGTATTTATATTTATATATATATATATATATATAAAAATAAATATGATTATAAATGTATTTATATCTGTATTAAGAATGAATGAGTGAAAAAGGGATTCCAGGCAGTAGATGAGGAGAGAACACAACTGCCCCTGCATTACAAGTCTAACTTGCTGTTGTAGCGGACATTACATTTATATTTCATATTTCTTCTCTGCAAATGCGCCTGTCAATGATGTTGTGGTCGTCACAAGAAAGCGCGTGAACACAATCAATATCTTAGTTCTTCCCTTTTGTATCATTTTTGTTGTTGTTTTTTTTAGCACAAGCCTCTTCATACACAAAACAGGGACAGTTTGTTTGCTGAGCATGAAAGCAGCTGCAAGGCACACGGAAGGTGGATGCTCTCAAGCAAGCGCTGCAGCAGGATGCTGTTTCAGCTCTTTTTTTCCCCGCTGCTAAACAAGAATAAAGATGATGCTTTTTCACAGCAAAAAGATTAAAAGGGACTCGGTGAGGGAAATTGTTGCTCAGAAGAAAGCTGGTGTCGTCGGCTTTGTTACCTCTGTTTTTTTTCCCACTGTGTAACAAAACACACTGTGGTACTTGAATGAGAGCGGCAGAGCTTTACATCGCTCACTTCACCTCTACTTTAAAGGCAGAACTTCGCTGTTTTCCCGTGGCAAAAACAGGGGCAGATGAATAAAGTTTGGCAGTCGTGTGCAATAGTCTTTGTGCCGATGCAGAAAACACACACATGCACGCATACACTGTGGTGTGGGACTGATGGTCACAGGGGTGAACATGACAGAGAGAAAGTGTAGCTCATTATCACAAGCACAGAGAGCTGACTATGTATATTCTGTGTGTCTCTCAGTGTGTGAGTGTGTGTGTGTGTGAAGACACTCGAGTGACTGTGCGTGAATTCGTTATCAGATTCTTTTCCCGCTAATGACCAGATTGACCGGAGTGAAACGTCTACCTGTGAATTTGAACTAATCGCTAATAAGACGGTGATTAAAAATACGGAC
Source organism: Solea senegalensis (assembly GCF_019176455.1). NCBI lineage: Eukaryota > Metazoa > Chordata > Actinopteri > Pleuronectiformes > Soleidae > Solea > Solea senegalensis. The sequence continues at coordinate 16,266,751 of NC_058035.1, forward strand.
ATTAGTACAGATATAAAATGGAAAGGTACAATGCATATATGAAAAATGAGGTGATGTGAGGCTAATAACACAAGATAACACTATCTTCACAAACATCAGTGACAGCGCCACAAGGAAACCTCATTGTTGATGAGGTGTAAATATGTATAATTAATTAAAAACAGCATCATCACATGAGGTGTGTCACGACTTAAGCTCACTGGCTTGTGTCTAGATCCAAAATGGAGTTACTGGTCAAATTTGGATGATCAAAATCAAGAAATATACCCTGGATTTTAGCCTTGCTAATTACAGTATAAGCAAGGTCTTGTATAATGTAAAATCTGCTATTCTTCCACTATAATTACCTCAGAATGTTATACCAGGATGTTCAGAAGAAGTGCCGTTAATGCAACATGATTTCTCATGTACAACAGTTACATAATTTGCAGCTGGTTTGGGGGATTAACATGAACAGATGTTGTCTGCCTGGGCCCAAACTCCATCTTCTCTTTGCTGCATACTGTTTGCAGTCTGACCATAGCAACATAACCTGCACAAATGAACACAGAGGCAACATCTATGGCTCCTGACAAAGGTTTTGACTCATGAATGCAAATGAATTAAGAACAATCTCATAGCTGGTGCATTTTGGTCAATGCTCTCCATGTTTTTTTTGTGCACACACCTGCATGTTCACATAGTGATTATGTGACTTTAATGAGATAAATAAGGAAAACATATATGTTGACAACTGGAACAATGAATTTTTCTTGGATGATACATTGGGGTGAAACAAGGCTTAACATATCATTGGGTTCACCTGAGAGCCCGTTTGCCTTCATTGAATCAGTTCATTCCTACACAATAAAGGTTGCACTGTAAAAAAAAAAGAAGATCCAATATGTTTTGTTTAGCAAATTCTAGACAAACAATATAATATTAAACAGCCATTTAAATGCTGCAGTTTTTGATCATAACCTTGACTCAACAACAAATAAGAAGACAAAAAACATGTTTTTTAAAGCCTGAAAATGTGAACTATACACACATACCCCTGGATGTACATATAATTACAGCATGTAATCGATAACTACAGTAAAGGTGAATATAAAATTCAGTCTGCCATCAGTAACTGCTGAAATAGATGGTTTAGTCTGTATTAAACTGATCCTTCGCACAAACATCTTCACACAGCACACGCAACACACCCAGATCCACTGACACACAGGACACCCACCCAAGGTCAAGCTCCCGTTGTCCCACATGGGACAAGGAGCAGAAAAGTGAATGGGCTACAATCATATGCCACAATTGCAACAGCATAAGAGGGAGATGCTGAAATAATGCAATTAAATTAAAGCGCTCATGTGTGAAAGATTATCCACTTGGTTGAGAAACACAAGTGTAATCAACAGAGGGCAAATTAGTAGTCTCTATTCTGTGTGCTTTCCTTTGGAATTGTTATTATTTTATGTTGATTTAGCTGTGTTGGATGATAAAACATGACATAATATGAGGAGTAGAGGCAGCTGAGGTGGATTCGAACATCTTAGTTTGTGTTTTTAACTTACTTTACTACATTTCAAACATTTTATATTGTTAATTTGTGACATTTACAGCATGTAGTCATTAGATGGAAACCGCTTAATGGTTTATGATATGCGTACGCATCACTCCACTTTGAGAATATGAGTTATTTGGGAATTCTCTCTTATTGACAGTTGATATTGAAGAGACAGATCATTCGAGAACCTTTGACCCCAGAATCCAATGGGAAAGGTCTCATTTTTTTTTTCCAATCAAGATATAATTTGCAAGGATTGACCCTCATATCCCAGAGGGCAGATGGTGGACTCATAGCTGGGGATGGACAGAGCAGTATATTATTAACTGCCCTTTAAAAACACAATACATGAGAGTTGAACAATTTTATGTTAAAGCACACCATCACATTGTTAGCAGCAAACCGCCATGGAACTGCTCGGATTCCTTCACTTCACGGGTTAGTGTATATGATTTTTGTCACGCGGCGCACATGCGGCATCCTCAAACGTCCTTGTGTTGTGTACAGCTGGTGTGACAGGTTATTACTGCCTTTCCAATAATGTCAGTCATCCCACATTGATATGTGGAGTCAGAAATATCCGGGTTTACTGGCATCGAATGAAAGGATAATTCATTTACAAACATTACAATAAAAAGAGCAACCTAACATGTAGTTTATATCAGGGTTTGTTTTGTATTGAATACTGATTTTCAGATCACTTAAAAATTAAGTGTGTGGGTCCTTCATTTATCTTGAAAGAACTACTTAATGGGATATTATTTAGAAAGAAAACAGTAATATCATTTGGGGAAAGGCTCAAAAGCCTGCCAAAAAAAATCAGTCACTGAATAAAAGACGTTTTCCATAAACTCTGAATCATATTATTGTCAATCCTGCTTTGTTAGCTAACTAATATGCAGTCCTAACTGATGTATCCAAGTCGTTTTTGATACGCATCACGTTTCAAGACACAAAGGACATTAATGATCATGGTTTAAGTTTATATAACTCTGCAACTAATGAGTAAAAGGACAACCTTTTGATTGAGCATGTCATAATGTTAATGGTGAAAGAAAAACAACACCAAGTCCAAAAACATGCAATATGGGTATTAGGTAAATTGTACGCTGTGATGTCAGCTGAGATTGGCACAGCACCACCCTGCCAGCCTCATGTGGAGGATAAAGCGGTAGAAAATGGATGGATGAATGGATTAAGATAAATGTACAATTTAAAAAGGTTTAATTTAGTCTCAGAATTTGGTTGTTGAACAGTCCCAGTTATTCATATAGTGACCTTTAGATACAGATGTCTAGTGAAGAGAGAGTATTAATTATGAATATTCTTATCTGAACTCTTTACAAAGTGAAGAATTAAAGTGCTATATTGATGCAATGAGTAATGTGATGTATTAGGTCCACATTTGAAGTACTCATTTACCGAGTTAGCTAATAAAAAATCTTTTACTGGGTGTTCCTGTATGTTTTGGACACTAGAATAGTGTAAAAGTCTGGCAGTCTGTGTGCTGCGGTGGTATCACTGCTCATGTGTGTGTGTGTGGTAGCTCAGCCGGTGGGATGACACAAATACAGTGTCAACTTTGTGCCAGTCGTGGCCTTATTGTGAACTTTTTGTTCAAGGCGCAAGAAATAATCACAGACAAATGCAACTTGTGCTTGCATAACAAGAGTGTGTCCACTGTGAGGAACTCTACTTCAAACATGAAGAAGCACCTGCCAAGCTAAGCTCAGCTCTAAAACATTGCTGGTGGCCAAAATGTCACTTTGAGGCGAGATTAATGAGTTTGGAGCAGACTGCGTGGTGGAGAAGATGCCAACATTGTTGACTCAAGGGTCTCAAAATTTCCATAAGATGATCAGAACAATTCCTAGGAAAGAACAGCGCCTGACAGAAGCTCACTCAGACATGTACTGGAATAAATTACTTCTTTCACAAGGAACTGCTGCAAAATAAAGAGTTCCTTTTTAATTGCAGTCATTTTGTAACGTAATCCCTTGCTTCTGGGACAGGACGGGTCGAGCACAGACTAAAAAATACAGGACGCATGTCAGGTTCGCTCAATATTCTCTCCCGAGGGTTCAGTAGATGCCAACTACATAGGACACACCTGTGTAACTTCAGGTGTCACTGATTGCCATTTTGTGACCCGACTTTGATAGAGCATTCAGAGCCACTGCGAGCTGACTGCTCTGAACAACATGGAGGTCAAATTACCCTGATTGGATGGGAGGTTTGGTGACCTTGGCAACGACGCATTATCAGGAAGAGTGTGCGGGGGGGACGGGGGGCAGTTCAGCAGTTTATTCCCCTGGTGGATGCGAATGATCACCAGAGGGAGGGTCTTTTCAGTCCTTGCAGGAATCTCCCAGCTTCCATCCTGTCGTTTTTCATTTTTCTGGCTGTCAAGGTAACTGTTACCATGACGCTAAGAGGGTGGGATAATACCTCCTCTCCTCTTGTTCTCCATCTCTTTTTCTCTCTGTGTTTTTCCTACTTTCTACCTTCTCAGCAGCTTGGTGAAGAACATTCAATTGAATTCAAGGTCACCGCTCCCATCTGATACTGACACAGATTGGGAGGCGAGGAAAATATTTTCTTTGTGAAAACAACCAAAATAGTCAGAGAAATTGCACAACTCATGCTCAGCACTGAAGCGAAAAATCCGCAGTGATGATTTGAGCATGTGTTCCTTTTTTTGATAGCAACAGAGAAAACGTTTTCTTTGCAGCATTTTGATGAAAGTGAAAGAACACGCACACACACACACACACACACACACACACACACACACACACACACATATTTACCAGGCACATACACCTTTAACAGAGGACTATTATTCTACACCAACCAATAGTGGACTTGTGTTTCTGGTTATTTTTAAATAATACAACACACGCACACACACACATATGTATTTCACCACCTACATGACTTAGGTGATTCTGAATTTATTAAACAATTAAAGCTGTAGTGCATGACGTTTAAAAATAAACATGTCCATTACATTTAAACCATTCACATCATGACTGACAGAGGGAAGGCAGAACCATAACAGCTGTGTTCGTAAAGCGAGACGTCAGTGAACGGTTGCAGTATAGACCCAGAGTTTCAGGAGGCCCTGCAGGCTCGTCTGAGGAGGAGGAGGATGTCACTGCCCACCTCCTTGGCTGAAAATGCCAAGAAGCGCCCACGACCTCTCACCCTTGGACTGTCTGTGTCACAGCTGCAGCAAAAGATGTGTCTACCATGCAGCAGACATAGCTACAGCACATTCCTACCCCCCCCATATCACAATCTACCACTGAGTTACACACTGGAGCTTTAACATGTCATTGGATAGATTCCGCTCTAATCCGTCCAATCAACACATTCACGTCAAGAGCTAAAAATGCTGCGTGAAATTACACATTTCAAATGGCAGATACTAAAAAAAACCTCGACCTACACACAGTGCAGGCTTTAGGGTTGAATGCACTGCACAGCTGCTTGTTTGCACTCGGTTAAGAAACCAAAAACCAACAAAGTAGTCTTCTATTGAGGGCACAAGACGAAACAAATACAAGCCGCTGTTCTCGACTCCTCTTCAATTCCCTTTCTCTCTGCTTTAATCCTCTGTTCTCTGCATTTGGGTCATGGCTCAACACTTCACATATCTGTCTCATAATGCGGTTTAAGGCAAACGAAATGATCGAGCCTCGTGTTTGAACTGAGAGGAATTTTTACACGGGGAGAAAAGAGGAGAGAGGGAAAATGAAGATGTCTGGTCCGACACTGACAACGAACAAAAGTGAGGATTCAGAATGCGCCACTTGGTCTCTCGTGAAGACTTCATCCGCGAGCTGAATAGAATGGCATGGTATTTATAGTGCATTAAATTAAATCATTATTACTGAAGCGGCTCAATAGAGACGTGAGCTGAAGGATTCAGGCACCGTGTCAGTTTTATATCACAGAGTACAGAACATGATGTAGGTATGATGATTAATAATATTTGAAGTATATTTGACGTACAGAGAAAATGCTGCAGGGATGAGAGCGCCTGAGGAAGGGGATGACAGACAGAAATAGAGTGTGAGCGTTTAAGGATCACACACACACACACACACACACAGGTTATTCATCACTGCTTGTGTATTGACAGTGTATAAAAGTAGACAGCAAATCTCTTTTAAGTTTTCTTCTTAAAACAAGAACAAGTGGTAAAATTCTGGGGGGTTTTGAGTACATGTTTTTGACTGTACTTCCTGAATGGAGACTGAAGCAGACGCACAGGCTGCATATCCTCATACAACCCACATAGACTCTATATTAAGATGGACGTCCTGGCAGCTCCCCAAAGGTGAAGCTAAAACCTCTTAATGTCAAAGGACAAGTACAAGTAAATGTTTCTAAAAATTTTTGGGTGTTTTTTTTTCAACATTGCTGTGTATTCAAGTGTTCATGGTTCTGACATGTTTGGTTAGAATAAAGTATTTAATGATGTAAAAAAAAAACAATCACTCCAGGATATTTGGATTTTAAGGAATAAGAGGAGTTGTCTTATCAATTTCCTGCACACAGTCTGTGACATAAACTAGTTATTAGGCTGTCATAATTCAACTAATCTGAAAACATCTGAAGCCACTGAGGCGGTATATGCTTACATCTGCATGCTAAGAGCTCCTCTCTTTGACCTCTGCCCTGATGTTGATAATTAGAACACACACCTTCATTTTACTACTGAGCTTGCTGAATACCTATTTTTGGTGATGTATGATGCAGGGCCATAAATCATCATGCTCTTCTCATGGGAGACAAGTTAAATGATGCAAAAGCAGGTGTATGGGTCACTAAGGCAGCAATTATGTCCATCACAACTCCAAACTGATTTTAGAGCTGATTTTAGAGCTGGTAAAATATTTGTTGCTTTAATTTCACTCCTGAACGTTAAGTGTCAGAGTTGAGTTTTTCTCCCCTCTGGCAGTTGCTCCTTTTGAAATAGATATTGCTTCTGCCAGTTTTTTATTATTATTTTGAGCATAAAGTAACAATCTGTGACATTAAATGTTTGTTTGGCAGGTCTCCATTATTATCTGATACTTATCTTAGTACTTACTGACACATATCTGGGCATACTAGTGATCAAATCTTTTTTTCATAATATGCTGTATTAAATGTCATCTCTTGGCTTTTGAAGAAGTTCTAGTTGGACATAAGTCTAAGATTCAGTCAAATTAAAAAAAAAAAAAAAATACATGCTCTAAGCCACCTGGAAATAAACCAAATGTGTTTTTTCTGATTTGATCCCAAGAACAAATCACTGTTTTAAAAAAAAAGGGGTCTGTTTCATGATGTGATGAATCAACCAGTCCAAACCAGGTGGGTTTTGGCACAAAAATTAGAAGTTAAAATTAGACCACTGTCATCATTGGCAATAAATATGTGGATGAGGTGTGGGAGTTTATGTTCTGAAAACAAACTATCCATCCAACCTGTTCAGAACACTGTGTTCCCCAGAGGGTGTTGTCACTTGAAATCAAACAAATCTCAAACGTGTCCTCAATTCGTCTTGAGTGCATTCATCATCTTCCCTTCAGTTTTCAATGGCTCAGCTACTCGTGCACAATACAGGTGAGGTCTGTGTGTACCTCGTGCTTATCTGAACCCAACAAATCTATTGGCTGTCTGTGTCCAAGGTTTATCATACTTGGTCTCCTCAGTCATAATTCCAATTCCCTTATCTATTTCCTTCACCGTCTCCATGCCCTATAAATAATTGTGTTTGTACCAACTGCTTTCTGCAAATGGCTGCATCGAGTGGTATGGCATTTGTAACATTGCGTCATATTTCACTCTCGTTTAAATATTTTAAGTCAAGCCGGTAAAGCAAATAAGATGTATAACATTTTACTATTTGCATCTTTGCATATGTGTAGTCTCATAGCACATGTCATGCTTGGTCTGAATACACCATTAGTCAATTTAGAGTGTCCAATTTACCTAATCCCCATATTGCATGTTTTTGAACTGTGGAGGGAAGCCAGAGAACCCGGAGAAAACCCACACACACGGGGAGAACATGCAAACTCCATAAAGGCCCTTGTTCCAATCGGGGTCAAACCCGGGTCTTCTTGCTGCAAAGGCTAGGTGAAAATTTGTCTTACAAACATTGTAGTAACATGAATTTCTCAAAGTTGGACTATCACACCAAGAAAACATGATTTGGTTTTACTTCTGCATGTATACTTTCAGTCAGACCACAGTCAGCCTGGGTGCTCTGCTCAGGGTCAGACATGAACAACCACTCGCTCTCACATTCACACATACAGTCAATTTAGAGTGTCCGACTGCGCGAGGAAGCCAGAGAAAGGCCCAGAGCCGAACTGGTGACCTTCTTGCTGTGAGGCAACAGTGCTAGCCGCTACTCCGCTGTGTGGCGATTCAATATATTGATTCCCCACTAGTGCTGCTTGTATAGCGGGACAAGGACGGGAGTCCAGTCGACTAGTTTAGTCTAGCTACAACTGCAGGTGAAGGGAACAACAGGACATTAATGCTCAATGACCTTGAGAGAAGACAAGCAGAGAGAACACACTTAAAGACAGAGATGAGTGGAAACAACCTGCTTTTGGTCTCTTGTCTCCTCTGGATATTGTAGCTTCAGGCTCCTGGTTTGTCAGAGACAGCTGGTCTCATGAATCCCTGCAGAAAAATGCCAGGATGGATCAACAACAGAGCAACTGAAAGGACAAGAAATGTTTAATCTGCTCAAGAGCATCTATTTCTTTTAATCTATTATTTGAAGGGACAGGAGAGCAAGGAAACAGGGAACCTCTGCTTTAAAGATATGTAACATGGAATATACTGCATATTAGTTTAAATTTTAAACATTGTACATCGTGGCACATATGTTATGTGAACATCTGAAGGTCATGGTCATGCACTCTCTTGACATTCACCAGCTTGCAGTAGTACCATAAACAGATGTCCCATAGTCAACACAAATCTGCAGGTTTCCATCGTCATAATCATTTTAACAATCTGTCAAAGCAATCTAGAGTATATGCTGGCAAACCAAAGTAAAACATGCTACCCAACAGATTTTTATTTATGCATGTGTTTCACAACAGTGCACAAGTTTTATGAATTGCACAGAGGAGAGGTTTCTAGCGCATTTCACCTACTTCCCTAGAAGAAAATCCTTAGAGGTCAAAACTTCCAGGAGAGTTAAAATGTCACAAACCGAAACAGGTCAATTTAATCACATCATTATTCTGTTTACCAGAAGTAGCAGGATTTATTACCCCTTGTGTAAGATATATGTATATATATGTATATGTATATATATATATATATATATATATATATATATATATATACCATTTTTTTGTGAGTTGTGAGGGATATGCAGGAAATTAAATTAAAAAAGAAAATCCGTAATAATGAAAAAAAGAAGAGATTTTACTAAACTTGGTGGAGGGTGATCATCAAACACATTTTTCATAATTTTTGTCACTTTCATGGGAAACACAACGCTGATATTGATTGACTGACTTGGGCAGATGGATGAGTGATATTCCATCTTCATTCTACGACTTATTTTTGAGAGCATTAAGTATTACTGGCATTTTGTCTCTGTTATGTAACATGCCTCTGATCTGATCTTACTCCTACATGAACTGGAAAAAGGACCTCAACAGTGTTGTGGTTTCCCAGATCCAAATCAGTTTACTGGATGCATTCTACAGGATGGATCATTTTCTCTGTCATGTGTGATGACTACAATTATAGAAACATGAAGACAGTTATTTCTCTTTGGAAATCATAATGAATAATGCTGTGAACATTTGACAGGCTGTCCAAATGAACACTGTATGTCAGCTCAATTAATGGTCATTAAATAAATCATTTTTAATGAGATGCCCACATACAATGTTGAGAGACAGATTAAGAATTTTTAAGTCATTGATAAGTAGGCTGAGGTGACAAATTGTCCTTCAAATTTCATATATATTGTTGCATATATTGTTAATATGGGGGGAGGGGGAGGTGCAAGTTTTGAGGTATATTCTTGAAATGTTTTACTTTGTAAATTTATTCTTAGTTTATTCGTATTCTTTTAACTTTGTAATTTTATTCTTAGGTTTATTCTTACACTTTTTACTTTGTAAGTTTTAAAAAAATTGCTGCTATAATATTCGTTACCTTTGTACACTGGAGCGCTGTGACGAAAGAATTTCCCGCAAGTGATTAATAAAGTATATTCAATTCTATTCTATTCTACTGTCCATTTCATGTTGTAAATTTCAATAAACATGTATATATCAAGCTGAACAATCACTGGATGTGGACTCAAAGCATGACTTGACAACATTCTCTGCATTCACTACCTCAGTTTGAACACAAACACACCTTTTACTTGTCTTAAGCAAATCAGGTTTTTAAAAAGCACAAGGCAACAAAAGATACGGAAATAAAAGAACAGAGGTCAAAAGTCTACTAGTGACTGATCTTAAATACGGGCAAGGACACTTACTGGTCGGCAGACAAGACCAACTGGCAACAGACACAGGAAACATGCATGCTAAATACACAGATGTAGGGATAATGATAAACAGGTGATACACATCAGGGCGGGGCAGGTAATCACAGAGGAGGGAAACTTGACAGGAAGCAGACACTGAGACGAGAGGCAATGGCAATTATTTCAAAATAAAACAGGAAGCATAACACAAGACAACTGAGGATGTTACAGTCTTATGCAATGCCAGTCCTGCAGGCTCACACCCCATTTCACCCCAGTGACTGGACAATGATGTCATATTCCCATGTTGCTCTCGCAGTCAAGAGTCATACTACAAAGCTTGTTAATATGCACTCTGTGGTCACATTACTCATCCAATGTTTGCTGTGATGCATATTTAATCACTTCCCACTGCATTGTGTCCTTAGAGAAACAAAAAATCCTGGGGAATTTGAGTTCACTGTTTGCAATAGCAATTTTAAAATTCAGAATTAGGACAAGGTTTTCATCAGGGTATGATAATGATGTTTCTGTTAAGTAGATCGCTAATCCAATTGCTAAATAAATGCAATAACAATAATATGTTTGGGATGCACTGTGTCTGCTGTGGGTAGCTGTGGGACATCTGTATCAGCAGCAAATACTAAATATCCCAAGGGTCCGTCTGACACAGGCAAATATGTGTGGCTGTATGTCTCGACAAGGTTGCAGAGACTTAACAAATATGTTTTATCAGGGAAAGGAAGATAAAGACACATAACATTTGGTAGGAAGTGAATCAAGAAAAAAAGTGGTTTGAAGGCTGCAAGGAAAAGGATAATTAATGCATGGCTTTCTTCCAGCTCTAGTTCACCACCACTGTATTCATCTACTGTTCATCTGTAATAAGTTCAGGCAAACATAAATCTCTGCTTAGTCCTGTTGTAATGGGTTTCGCTCATTCCCCGGCTCCCTCTTTTCCCTTCCATGTCTATCATTCATTCCCTCTCTTTCTGTCATATTCACTCCCCCTCTCACTCTCTCTTTCTTGCTAATCACCCCACTGATGACTGATTACATCGGAGTAAAGGAAAATAAGAGGGAAGATAATACCCTGAAAGATTATGGTCATATTAGATGTGTTTTTTTTTTTTTTTCAATAAGTTTGATGAAAGAATATTGCATTAAACTGGGCACACATACACACACAAACACAATATGCTGCTTCACAGAGCAGTTAATTATTGAGGTGAAGCCTGGACCTTGTTGTGAAATCTGTGTGTATTTATTGTGTGTGTGTGTGTTATTCAGAGGTGACCTTTGGTTCAGAAAACTGGGGTTGACTAAGGCAGCTCTGTCACTACAAGGGACAGAAATCTGGCAGACAGCACTGAACTCCACATGCCAAGGGCCTAGAAATGCATTACATCTATGAGTGTCCTCACTAAAAATGCTGTATGTGTGTGTGTGTGTGTGCAGGTCCTTGGTTCTGTCTGCAGTCGTCTAAGAATAAACCCAAATGTCAGGACAAAGAACTGGCACCCCTGCATGACACACAAACACACACACATACTGGTTTATATGGTTCCTGGGGACCAACTTTTTAATCATCACCTGTGGGGACCACCCTTTCTAGAGGTCTAAGAGGTGTGAAAAAAATTCAGCTCAAAAATTAAAAATCTTAATCTAAAATAATAAAATCTTTAAATTTCCATTGAAATGTTTTCCCCATCATTATTGGTGACCAGATTGAAAAATGTTGTCACCGTGTTCATAAGAGACCAAATTTGCATATAATATTCTGTATGGACTGTACACACTGAATAAACATGCAGTCCACTATTTTTTTGCTCAGAGACCAAGAAGTAGATGATAGCCATGACAAATTGCTTGAGATTGTACTGTATGAGGAAGAACCAACACAATTTAGTGAGAAGACAAGGACATGTAAATAAATGAGGAAATTAAGAATTTGCCCTATTGTAATGGAATATGGATTGAGTGTACAAGTATGAACAGAGCTGTGGAATTGTATGCACATGTGTAACTACAACACCTCTCCTTGGACATGATACATGGTAAGTGTGACCCGGCCCTTATGGTACTTGAAAACCACAGTATGTTGTCCTATATGCTTAAAAGTGGAGGGGTGAAGCAAGCCATATTAGTCTGGTTGCTCAGAGTGTCCTTGAGTGACCTCTACTGTTAAAATAAGTAATGGGGTGATTTAGCCCAGCTCTGTTTCAGGCAATAACCCCCCTCTCTGTATGTGGAAGCACACTTCCCTCTGAACATGCGACCATGAGTGTAGACTTAGCAGAGTGCACCAAAACAATCCTTCACCACTTACTTTTTTTCCCCCCCCCCAGATGAACAAATGAGGCATTTTCTGTTCACATTATCTGGTTCAAGTGTTTGTCAGGGTTATGGTTGGAGAGAGCAACTCAATGTCTAAATGTCTGGTAAGATGCATTCCACCTTACAATTGGCTAGTCGTTGCTGGAAGTCATTAAATAGTGTTGGGATTTTTTTTCTTTGTGAAGAAAAAATCCATTCGTAATGGTTTTGCAAAATATCATTGGAAAAAAAACAGCTTTGTGCTGCATTCAATGTGTCTCCTGGAAATGGAAGCTTGTTTTGATACTTTTTCACAGCCCAGCCTATCAGACTAAGTTCACCTCTGTCTGCACTGCAGCTTCTAATAATGGCGCTTTTCCACTGCACAGTTCCAGCACGGCTCGACTCGGCTTTTTGCTTTTACATTAGTGATATTACCTGCTCTGGCGAGGTTCCAAGCGAGCGGAGCTGATACTAAATGTGACATCGCATTGGCACTGGAAGAGTCATGAGCGCAATTTCCGACATAAGAATCAAGCCAAACAATGCCAAACTGTAGATCAATTAATTAAAATCCTGAAGAAAGTCAATCTCCAAAATATAGCAAGGAAATGTCTAAAATCACAAATCGCAAGCCGCATCACATCATCTTCAGAATTTTTGTCCCGTGACTGTGTTATATTTTATTTTTAATTAAATGATTAAAATGATTAAAAACAACTTTATTGCTTCCGCTTCGTCTTCTTTGTTGGTTTGAAGCAGTTGGACTCTTGAATCTGATGAATGCAACAACATATAAAAAAAAACAAAAACAAAAATAGAGCGCTCCCTTGATCCAGAGAAACTGCAACAAATGAGCCGAATGGCATGAAAATATAAATTGTGTCTCAAAACACGAGAGTGACTGTGTATTGTGAGAGACGGGAGGGTCAAAAGAGACGGATTATCCACAGGTACTGTAAATCTGTTCCTTATTTTCACAGTGAATTGAAATGTCAGGGGAAACACATCAGTATTAAAGTCACATATGGGGGGAAGCAAAGGATTTGTGAATGGGTGCAGACTTTGCTGAGCGAAGCACATTGTGAGTGGCAGGGTGTGAGTCATGAAACAATAGCGAATGGATCGAAATAAAGAAAGAAAGAAAGGAAGAAAGAAAGGGAGCAACAGATGAAATAGGAAATGTATACTTACTGCATGGACTACAGTTAGCATTAAACATGGACAGTGCTTAATGACTGATGATTGATGTTTTAGGTTATGTCATAAATACCAACAGACAAAAAAAACACACCAAAAAAGGATTATGGCGGCAGTGAGGAGTGGCTATGAGAACGATGCTACAGCTCCACATCTGGTTCGAGCAGCTCACAGTTGAAAGGCGTAGGAGTGTCGGGGCACCCGACGTGCTCTTTGCATGTGGGTCCAAAATCTTGGCACTGCGTGTTGATGATGTAACTCGCGTCATGCACACGGTGCAGGTTGGGTCGAAGTATACGAGGACTTTTTGGTGTGTTTTTGTAAGGAGATGAAAATGATGCATGCTGCACTGCCAGGTAAAGGCATTTCTTTATTGTAAGTAATATAGCCTTCCAAACCCAATTTAAAGCATGCACATATAAGATATTATATTTATTCAGTCAACCAGACCCAGTCCCAACAACAGAGAAGTAATTCTTGTAATAGCCAGTCACAGATGCATGGTACTCTGTTAGTGTAGTTATTTATGTAGCAGGACTGCTGAAATAAAGAAGGAAGTTATGTGCATGTGTGTGTGCATGTGTGTGTGTATCCATCCTTACTCAAAGGGACACACTGTCATTAGCCAGAGTGTCATGTCAGCCCTCTTATGCCACTGTTGCCCTGGACCAATTAAAATGTCAGTTTAGGAAAAGGTCTTGTGCATGTGTGTCTGTATCTGTGTGTGTGTGTGTGTGTGTGTGTGTGTGTGTGTGTGTGTGTGTGTGTGTGTGTGTGTGTCAAAGGGATGGAAACTATTCCTGGCCCACTTGAGAGAAAGGAGGGTCCATATGTCTTTGATGGGACGCCTTTCCCAGTGATGCAGTCACACAGGGTTTCCTCATTTTAGCAGCTGCTCATTATTTTTATTACTCTGTTTTAAGGAAACTGATAATTATTTGGCTGTTACAGCTCAGTGGTAAACTAACTGCATGCTTTTAAATTGGGCACAAATGTTCTTACTCCCTTAAGGTTTAGTTTTTAGAGACTTAACCACAGTTTTTTTTGGTCAAACCACACTGACCTATCTTTCAGGCTTGTTCACATTAGCATTGGATATTTATTAAATAATGATAATCTTGTATTAGTTAAGCTTTTATGCACTTTATTGTAAATATTGGTTTAACTGGGATTTGAGCAGCAGTACAACGTTCATTCTGAAATGAATAGATTTGGTCCCTCATTGGCACAAGTGAACAATGCCGCTGTATCACCATCTGCAGCCTGAAGTCAGTGCCGAATGAAAATTGAGAAATCACTGAGGTGGAAAATGTTTCCACCTGGGTTGACCTCATCAATGTACCTAAAACATGTGTCAGCAGGACCTGGTGTGGCTGCAAATCTATCAGCAGCTCTTTGTTATTACCTGTGGAAATATTTCATATTTTATTTGTGCCTGTGTGAGTCAGCACATTCACAACTAGCATCTAAATTCATGAGAGACCTTTATGCACTTTTATGTGTGGCGCCTTTGGTGAATTTGGAAGTATTCATAAAGCTGCAGTTAGGCTAAGTTTCAAAGTTCGGCATCAAAATGTATTCGCTTCGCTCGTCAAGGGTTTGTCTCCAGTGACAGGAAGCAAAATCAATTCTTGTTTTACTTCAATTTCTATCATATTCTATTTCTTTCACTTTGCCACTGCTGAAGCGATCAGTCTTGCCGTAGTCCAGTCAACACGTCTCATCACTTTTTGATAGTGAGTCACCACAGTCTCCAGTCTCAGAGGATGTATTATGCCCTTTCATCTATTTCCCAGTGATAACCCGGCCACAGGGGGCCACATCCCGTGTACTCATTGTGTCGGTCCCAAGAAATGGCGAGGGTTGTGTCAGAGGAGCATCCAGTGTAAAACGTTTGCCAAATCAAATGTGTGGCTCCCTGAAAATGAGGTTGGATAGTGAATATATTGGACAAAAGATGATGAAGATGGAGCTAATGTGCAGGAGGAAAGGAGGACATGAGGACAGCTGGTGTAACAGAAGAGGACACGAGGGAATAGCGACCCCTGAAGGGAGAAGCCAAGAGAAGAAGATCTTTATCCAGCAATATTGCTATTCGGAATATGGCAATAATGTAACATACCGTTAAATGTTAATTAATAAATAAACTTTGGATTTATTGAGTGTGTTTTTGTTTTGTTATCTAACATCGTGCTGTTTTTCTCTGAACATCAGCAGGCCTATAAATGAATTATGGGAAATATGGAAACTTGCTTGGGGCCGATAATCCATCTGATGGCATTTTTATTTGATTTTATAGTAATGTCTATTTTATTATACACATTTGCTTTGAGAAATTAGTCTTTAGTAATAGCGTTTAAGCACATTTTCCTATTTTAAACCCTAATTGACGTCTTGTTTTGCTTTTTTCGGTGATTGATTTGTCTGTGCCTTCTGCAGTCACATCATTACCAGTCATGATGCACATTAGCTATGGAAGAGAGACACATGGGGAAGGCAGGGGGAGAAAGAAAGTTCATATTTTAATGAATTTAGCTCCAGGAAAGTACATAACATCTTCAGGCCAAGTGTGGACAGCCGGAGACATCTCAGAGCATCAGCAGGAAATGATCATCATGATGTAATGATCACACCATTTTCATCGTTATTCCTCTACAACTGAAGCAAAGGATCTTAAAGGTCCCTTGAGGTCTTCTACTAATGCTCCTTTATTTAGCCACTTTTTCTTGTGTTACATATACAGCTATTCTTTTGAATGTTTTTTATTATCGCTGCAGTGAGTATTTTATGTCTGATTTTTCTTTTACTTGCCTTTATTCTGTTTGTTAATAGAAATTATGTGAAATGAGTTTGCTGCATTCTTCATTTGACAACGGGCTCTGTCAGACCTGACTCCATCTGTTGACACAAAACTAATCTCTGCATGAACATGAAATTTAAATACCCCTGTACTGAGAAATACAGCACTGTGTGAACTCCTGGGAAAGTGGTTTGTACATAACGGACATTTTCAGGGTCTTGTTTTGGAACAGATGTTCACATTGAAATAACATGTTTATTCACCATGAACTAAAACCACAATGTTTCCCTAGACTGAATTCTTCAAAATATTCTTCTGGTTTCTTAGCAAAATTCTTCTGTTCTTCAGTCCAGTCTGTGAATGTCAATTCCTGTCACACTGTACGTCTGACAAGTGCTTGGTATGCTCACCATCCAACCTAACCATCTCCCTGCTGTTAATAAAAGAGGCACCTACTTTGCACTTGTGCTGAATATAAATGTATGGTTTGGATGGTCACAGCAATAAGAAATATTAATATATTCTTTTTGCCTGATAAAAGCAGTGAATATTGACTTTAGCTGCACTTTCGCTTCAAAGGTTTGAACCTGAAGACCATGGAGATGACTTATCTGACGCTCAGACCAGTGGATGTAGATGGAAACTGAAGGGACCTGGCTCGGCTCTTCTTTTATTAACACCACTCTTTTGCCCTCAGGGCCTCAACCCCACAGCTGCTCCCAACTATGGTTGCGTTAAGAGTTATATGCTGTATAAAATCTTTATTATATATGTGTGTGTGTCAGAGTCAGAACAATATCAAAAAAATACACAATAAAATATGAAGCCAGTTTACTATTCTGCTCAATCTTTACTACTTTTGCCACCCATAAAGTTTTTTAGCCTGGTCTAAGGTGAGGTTCTCATTCTGTTGTGTTGTCAGCATTCGAGTGACTGCAGGGGCCATGTTGCAGAACTGGAAACAGAGTTGCAGGAAAGATAAAGGATGGAGGGGTTTTTATGGCTGCCACTACAGCATAAATAATATGGGAGTTTATATATGAGCTTTGCAGCTACACCTGGCCACACTTATCTGGGCATGAAGAAGAGGTGGGTGGTGGTACAAAAAGTAGAGAAAGCTACATGATTGAAACACTGTCTATTGCCCAAAGGTGGTTTGCTTTATGAAAAAAAGATCAATCTCCTTTATTTCTCTCTTTATTTCGTTATTACTTTATCTTTATACTGTTTTTTAGTATAACGATAAACTGTGTATAAATACTTCACCACTGCTCCCGGTTTCTCTTCTCTCTCATTACTTTCTCCTGCATGTTTATCTGAAATGTCAAGTTACTTGATCTTGACATTCATCCATGATGAGCTATTAGCGCCAAATTTACAAATCAGTTATTCTGTCCTTCTTGCTTATGTCATGTAATCCATTTTTTTTCCATGGCCTTTTGTAAATTGCGTGGGCAGATTAAACTGAGCACTGTGTTCTTCTCAGCTCTGACTTGCTTAAATTACCCACTGTACAATTTGCCAACAACATCTGCCAAATGATGTATCTGTGTCAGTGATAGAACAAACCCAGTCCAGACTATTTTTGCTGCGTTGACACGATGACCTTAAACTGTCGGTGATTCTGATTAGAACTACCCAGTGGCATTAAAAGCTACGTGTTTATCTTGATGGCCAATAAAAACTTTGTTTAACTGGGATGAAACATCATGAAACAGCAGTGTGCGTCTACAGGGGTGTTGCATCCTGCTGATGTCCTTCAATAACCACAACAGTCCACATAGCAATATGTTTGACAGGATGCTGATGTTAGCGTTGTCCTCACTGTGTCTTAATATCTGTCCTGACAAATTCATTAATACAACTCTTTTGGATCCTGAACATGGCAACTTGGATCTTGGATCTATCTATCTATCTATCTATCTATCTATCTATCTATCTATCTATCTATCTATCTTTCTATCTATCTATCTATCTGATTTTATTTAAAATCAGTGAAGTACAGGCAGTAATGACTACATCATGTCCTAATCTGTTAAATTCTCATACTCACTCACAGCCACAGAAACACACAACATTCTCATAATTACAGTTCAAGTGGGTTCACGTCCTTGGTAAACATAAGGTCATTACACAAACTGCGTGTGCATTTTTTTACCCTTGTTGGACCGTATGTCTGCGAGTGTGTTTCCATTGTCTGACTCGGTGTCCTCTTATCTGTTTGATGACTCAGCGTCAGACGCGCTACAAGATTAGATACTGTCTATTTGTCTCACCGCCTTAGTCCTCCCTTTCTTTCAATCCCTCTAATTTTCTTTCTTTAAAAACAGAAACAAAATTGCGGTATTGTTATTTTAGCTGCTGGTGTAAATCTGTCTTTCAGAGAAAAGGGAGAGTTTCAGAAGTGACTTAAGTGTTTTTTTTTAAAAGGTTTTATCAAATCAGGAAATGTGAGAGCTCTTGAGAACAGATTTGTAATGTCTTTATACTGTCCCCATTTATTTTCCTTTGCTTACCACATGTTGTGTCTTTATTGTTGTCTGTCTGAATCTGTTGAATGAGAGGGCTACTTACACATGACACCATCATCAGGACAGTTGACTTGTAACATGTGCATAAACATAAATATGAAGGACAACTGAGTAATGCTGACTAAGCGGCATGACACTGTGCACTTGTTGATCCCGACATTTCATCACGTTATGTTACGTTATGTTACGTTACGTTACGTTACGTTACGTTACGTTACGTTACGTTACGTTACGTTACGTTACGTTACGTTACGTTACGTTACGTTACGTTACGTTACGTTAGGTTACGTCATGTTACTCTATTTGTGCTGGATTCAATTACTACTTTTCTACGGTTTGAATCTTTGACTTGCTGTGTTTTAAATACTTTATGTGGTTGCATGTGCATGTACGTGAGGTATTAAAATGTGTGAAACTACGAGCAAATGTTGTTTGTCCCACTAGAAAAAGTGAAGGTTCAGAACCACAGTGACAATATCCTCATGTGACCCTCATGTACAAGAAATATCATGGTCTTTATTGGAGTAAAAATACTACAGTGGGGTTTTGGGGTTATTTTTTAGTTTACGTAGACACCAAAAGTGATTCATATTTTTTTTTAGACCACCCCCGCTAGCTACAGCTGACCTAAATTAACAGCATTAATAATTATTCAAATCATTTTTTTATGTTTCTGTAACAGTTAATCCACCAGGAATTTGAAGCTCTTTAACCAAAATGATATTTTTAATGCCAAAATATAATTTTCAATGTTAAACATGAATTTGCAAATTTGCAGTAAATAGTAAAGCACATTATTATTTCTTGATTTAAATGTCAAATTATAGTTATCGACTTGCATTCCTGAAGAGAAGAATGTGTTGAATGCTATGCTTGAGTCATTTCTGACTTCTCAGAGAAGCCTGGTGAGCTGGCTCAAGTTTGAGTATAAATATGTGAATTCAGCTTATTATTTGCCAAATAAATAACAGTACAATTTTAGTTTCATTGTCACTTTTACGACAGGTGGTGTAATAAATGTGTTAAGCACTGTACATACAGTAGGTGGGTGCACAAGGCACATGTTGGTTACATACAGATGGTCTGTTTTGACTTTGTTTTTCATTGTGCACACTAAAAGATTCCTTTTATCCCACAAATATAGATTCTCTTTTGCTACCTAGCAAAATGACAAGTTGCAATTGAATGTGTTGTATTGCATTCTATGCCTAAATCAAACCTTTAGAAATGTGTGCCTGTGGTGGTCCTTTAACGGTCCAGAGAACTACTGTAGAAATATAATGGTGTGAGACAGCACCATGCCTTAAGTACATACAAGGGTTAGGGTTAGTTGTATGTCTGAGTTTTCACACACAGCTATGACCTTAACATTTGTGTAGGAGCTCATTTCACTGCTGTAAGCGCACATGTGTGGTCATAGAGCACTGACATCACACCACAGATGCCTCGTATGTAAGATCTAATCTTCAGCTGTTGACAGTTTACACAAAGACACACACAGAGGCAGGGTCCTGGAGTGAATCTCAAGCTGGTTCACGGGTTTCAGTGCACATTTTTGAAGGATTCAGCCCTTGAAGGCACACACACACACAAAAAAACAGACTTTTCAGGGCATGTAATCCCCCCACCTTTTTCACACCACACGGGAATCCTGGATGTGCGTGAAATACGCCAGAGCTGTGGCATCAACAAGTTTTCTGCGTGACAAACATGAAGACTGACCTTCTGGGAGAAAATTCCAGAGGTAACTTGAAGGTGAAGTGGTTCTCAGTGTGAAAGGATTTGCACTTTTTAATACCCCTAAGGGGATTAATAAAGTATTAGATTTAGATTTATCCTTTCAAATAACGACACAGCTTGTGTCTCCCGTGCCTTGTTTCTCTTTGTTTTTTGTAAAAGTTTAAAATGAATAGAAATGCATCATCAATAGATGTTAAACTGCTGGAGTGATAAATCCTCATACTTCAACTATGATTTTAATCTCCCATAATACCATGTTAATGTCTGTGACATTAAGGAGAAGTTCACATAAGTGATTTTACTGTCTCAGCAAGATGGAGGCATGATGAATTCAAACTGATTGCCAATAACCTTTCTTAATTATGTGATTACTGGATGTCTGATTAAGGTTGTTAGGTTGCTTCATCTGCAATGGGTCATAACAGATTCCCTAAATTCATGTACTAGCATTAAATAAGATAGTTATGGCTAATGGACGCGCTTTGCCATATCACCGTATGGCTCTGTTTGATTTATATATGACTGTAAAGATTAAGAATTTATTTATTGCAATGCATTTACTGTTCTGGCCGAGATACATTTCACTTCATGGGAAATAACTTTAACGACAAAGTTGTTACATTAGAGGTGCTTCAGAATGAAGTCTTAAAACAGACTTACTGTATCTACACCTGCATTAAAATGACACTGGTACCTTGGGAGTGGAGTGGACAGTTACTGTAAGGGACATTATCTCCTCTGCTAACAGAAAGAGGCTGTTTAAACAGGCTTTCTTCTCCGATGGAAAACAAGACCCGCCCCCTGCAGGATACCATCACAATCACACCAGTGACAGTAACAGACTCTTGCATTTCAAGCGTTATAATAATATAATTTTAACGCATTTATTCTGATGTTTGTATTTCCCTATGTTGGTATTGCATTTTTATATTATTATTCTTTGTACGCAGTATAGTCAGTTCATTCAATGACATATCTGTTCCAAAAAGCAGTGACCTGTCTAAAGGCTGAAGGCTGTATTTCCAAGCAATTTGATATTGCACATGTGAATATTAAAGTAAGCACATCATAGGACAGGAGACACAAATGTCTTTGTTTTCAGTACCTCTAAATTACTCTCTGTCTTTGTAAATGACCATGCATGAATTATCTTGCTGCTACTTCATGGATTGTACCGAACATAGAGAAAGAAACAGTTCAACATGTCACACTGCTGTCAGGGAAATGCATGATATTGAGCCCAGCGGTGTCATTTTTCACGCCATCAGTGTCTGTGTGTGTTGTGTGTGTCTGTGTGTTCACGTTCTGTGTTCATGTTTGCATCTGGGTTCCCAGGAGAGGCATCTGTCGGCTGGCAGAGTTGCCGAGTTGTCGTCACTGAGCCTGGAGCAGCCTCTGGGACAATCTGGCCTCTCTGGAAGATCCTCAGCTGCAGCGACATCAGAGCAAAACTAAACCGATGAGAATGAGCAGCAGGGGCTGTTGAATCAAGACACAGCGGGAAACTGAACTGAGCAAGATCCCTGGTTGCAGTGTTTCCTGTATGGCAGATAAATGCAGCAATCTAGAAACTGTCTGAATGATCTAATATACAGACCAATAAATACTCCAGACCACAGCTTTGGAACAATAAATAAATAAATGAATAAATAAGTGAAAGACATTTTTAGTGGGAGAGAAAACCATTTTTACTTGGTTTGGTAGCCACGCATGCCTTTAAAGTAACATTTGGCAAGATTATTACAAAAACAGTTCCGTCTGTTATTCACATACTGTATCTCTCGAACTTATGGTCAGATTGATTTCAAACTTGACAGGCGTCTTGCTACAGGCAGGTATGACGTTGGTTGGATAAGATATCTTTAACTACTGTATATCAGTAAAAGAAGGACACATTGGCTTTCGCCGCTCTACTGTAGCCACTCCCCCTCTCACTCACACAGCACTGTGGGCCACCTGAGAGGATAAGCATCGGCGGGTAAAAAGTTAAGCGAGTGAAAGATGTGTGAGTGATTATCATGTCCGACCTCAACAATGAAGACACCCTGAATGCGGTGTGCCTGCATTAGAATGATTAGTCAGCGGATTTTGCACCATGCCAACAAACACAGGTATGCAGTGGCTAAGAACGTCTGTGTGTGTCTGTCGGTTATTTGCATACCTCTCGAACTGATGGTCCAACAGGGAACTTCTGCTGTGTAAAATTAACAATGGGCACTCAAACACACCAAACCAACAACTACTAAAAACACACACAAACAACTGCACTTAGTGTTTTAAAATGCAGCAATGAGATGATTGGCTAACAAGTTTGACATGTTGCAGGGCAGATGCGGCACAGACGTACGGGGAAATAACAGCTGGGAAGTGACA
This sequence comes from Solea senegalensis, assembly GCF_019176455.1. Lineage (NCBI taxonomy): Eukaryota > Metazoa > Chordata > Actinopteri > Pleuronectiformes > Soleidae > Solea > Solea senegalensis. The sequence continues at coordinate 16,289,766 of NC_058035.1, forward strand.
GTGCACATGCGGGAGAGGATATGAAAAAAGGACGTCTGTATGAGAATGCGACCATGACAAAGCACTCAAATGAAGCTCTAGAGTAAGTTCAGTCATGGAGACCACCTCCATGACTGAACTGGCTCTAGAGCTTCATTTGAGTGCACACAGACAGACAAACATGTTATACGGTATGTACAACGTCATAAGCATATTTTTCAATGCCCGTTTGAGTCCACTTTGAACAGAGAGAGAGGTGGAATTTCTAGCTAAAGCAACAAACAACAAAACAGAGAAGCCTCCATTGTCTCCATGATGTCATAAAGTGCCACAAGAAAAAAATGAGAACGCGTCACCATATTATGGTTTTATTTTGAATGTAGAATTTAATGCACGAGGTGTTGGACATGTGAAACTAAAAACCATATAATAAAGACAAATGCGACATCTATGCCTCCTTTGTGTAAAATGATGTTAAGAACGTTTCATTGGCTGCATCCACAGTTTCTGCTTTCATTCCCCCAGTGCAGCACGGGCACAATCTGCAAACTGTGTTTGCCCACTTGAACTATTAAATGGAGAATTATAAGTCTTAAGCACGGTGCACTAACACCCTATCTGGTTAATTAGAGTAAAATGACAGTGAGACACAGTGATTTGGCTCAGTTAACCTCATTACCCCAGAGCGCACACACAGTGGCGTAGTGGGTGAACAGACTTAGAATTACAGAGACTCAAAAACTGGACTGATTGGGGAGAAGAGATCAGATTGGCAGAGGGATATAATTACAGGGAAGAGAATGAGAGGAGTTTGAATGTGGGTGAGATGAACCAGCCACAAGTGGTGAAATAAGAATAAGGATAATAATGCAATGATTGTATCATCTCAGCAAGGGTTAGTCAAGGCTTCTAAGCATTTCTACATGTTATCTACTTCGAAACAAACTAGTTTTTAAAGATATCTACAGTATGCATTTCGAGTAAGACCTGATTTCTAGAGCGCAGGCTCAGGTCGATCTCACTCATATTCCTCATGCTTTCAGACATGCACTGAAGTATGGATTTCCTGAAAATGTCCAAAGGGGTTGTAGGCTATGTGAGAATGTAAATGTGCATAATTAATTCTGATGGTCCTCCTCTCTGGTGTGCCTGATGGACAGTCCAACTATGGCAAAGGACAAGGAGGGAATGTTCTCAAAAGAAATACATCCCAAAGTTGCCTAAGATTACAAGTAGCCCATTTTTGGGTTATAGTTCAATGTGGTCTAATGCAAATATAACCCAATACAGCTATTCAGCTGGTCTCTTTAGGAGCTATACAAAGGAGTGTCATTTTTTCAGACTGTCTGGGAGATAACAGCAGTGCAGTTGTTCTCTGGAGTTTGCAGTCTTAGAGAGTGTTTTATTCACCTCCAACCAAGTTGCTATCACAGCAGAATCTCATTACTAATCCTTGGGAACACCATGGGAAAATCATTGCTTTGTGTGTTCTGTGTGTTTGTTTGTATTTCCTTCCACTGTGAATGTCTCCTCTAAGCTTATGCATCTCTCCGTGGGTCTTTGTGTGAATGCATGTGTGTGTATACAAAACAGTTTACGCTTCATCTGACTGCAGTAAGATCTCACAGCAGCCCTTACTGAACTATTCTCTTTGCTCTTTGCATCCTGGGAAATACAAACACACTCACACTCTCACAGTCTCACGTGTCAGGGCCCTGTAGTATCTGACTTCACCACTGGGTGGCGTTACAAGTCTGAAATCCAGGAATAGGACACATTCCTACCGAAGAAGAAGAAAATGATCTTACAGCTCGCTCAGACACGTCAGGGTCAAGCAGCACACAGCTGAAAGGTCCGCCGGGCAGGGGAGTCGAGGGTTCGCCAGGTCGATGCTCGGATGACTACCTTGACGACTACTTCTTCTGTTGTCGAAATGTTTTTTCTGCTTGGTGCGCAGGGCCTATACTCCATCTACCGGTGGGGCGGAAATCTAGTTTGCGCATGCACTGTCCCCAACGTGCTATTTGTGCGAGACACAGTTCACGTCATGCACACGGTGCGCCTTGGCCTTAAGTTGTTTTAGATGTTTCCCTGCTCCAACACACCTGATTTTATGAGTCATTACCAGATGTGTGCAGAGCTTGTTGATGAGCTGACCATTTGACTCAGGTGTGTTGGAGCAGGGAATCATCTAAAACGTGCAGGGCAGTGGGTCCCGAGGACCAGGATTGAGAAACACTGATCTAAGAGACTGGTGCTATAACCTTATTTTTGATTATGTTCACATCAGGTCCATTTCAATAATAATAATGATGATGATAAAAAAAAAGATGATGGATACCCAAGATTATGGATGGTTAAGAGGACATTTTAAACCTGTTTATTTATCTATTTTCTCTGTGCAGAGGTGTCAAGTCACGTGTGGGATAGGCTTGTAGCATGTTATCTCATATTTACCTCCACATCATCCAGAACAAATCTTTGATTACACTAACAAATCTCCTGCTAACACTCTAAAATGTACACAGTTTTTATATCACAGACTAGTTGAATGGAGTAATCCAGCAGGATAATAATCTTAATAAAATGCTGCCCATTAAGCCACCTAGAACTGCCCAGTTCTGTGTCCTGTGCGAGTAACTTTGTTGTGGGGATTAGAGAGGAACTCTAATAGAAAAAGAAAAACAAGACAGTAAATATCTCCAGGCAGCAGTTGAGAACTGTGATAGTTCAGTGTCTGTTGTTCAGCTCACTATGGAACTCCAGTCACTGGAACTGTGAGGTAAACTTTCACCAGATGCAAAAGCGCCAAATTCATACGAGCATTTTCCCGTAGACCATTTTAGTGGACAATAAGTACAACCTAAAGGTCCTCCTTTTCATCATCTCGCTCGGTACCAATCAAGATGACATCAATAACCCTATGCAGAATCATTTTCAGCATTGTTAGTAACACTGGCTCTAATGTTCTGTGGGGAGTAAAGTGTTGGCTCTCAAAGGGCTGCACAATGTGCACAGCCACTGTGCCTGGATGTGTGGGCTGTTGCCTGGAAACAGCCCTTGGATAGAGTCACAGTGGCAGTCAAGTCATTTATTTAGTCAAATATCACAAATCACACATTTGGCACATTGGGCTTCACAATCAGCACATCATCACAACACACACATTCTGTCCTTTTGTCCATTGAGGAAAAGGACTTTTTTTTGATTCTCCAACAGCTGGACTTTGGCTCCCTGTGGTTCTCATATCAGGAGAGCGCACTATTCAGCTGCCTCACACATGAACACGGTGTATAAATCTGTGCCTCAGTTGGCCCTTGTATTGTTCATTTGCATAATGCAAACATTGCAAACACATAAGGACAAGTTTGACACATGGTCGTGTACTTCTGTTGACGAGGGACCTGAAGGCAAACTACATATTTGATTTGCAAATTAAAGCACGGTTTGACTGAGCAAGACTTTGTCATTAGCCAGTGTATTGATGGGAATATGCATTTCTGACTTTGCAGTAGTCTTCAAGGTTGCACGTAAATACTTTATAAGCCTGAGCATTCATCATGCTGCCGTAACTCCTCTCCCACACCTTTCCACACACAAACTGGCCCACCTGCTGTGTGACCATGGCCTTGGACACAACACACCACCCACTGTGCATGTGCAGTAGAGCAAAAACATACATTGGAGAAACACTTTGTGTTAATAAATCAGCCTCTGCAGCAACTGTACTCTTCTGGCTTTATAGGGAAAATGTGGTGGAAAGGATTTGTGGTGCCTGTAAACAGCAGCAATGTTATCAGTGATGTTTTCAAAGCATGTGTATTGAAGCAAGGGTTAAATGACAATAAAACCAGGAAGAGATCAAGATGAGAAAAGATAAGAGGACAGGATAGGACACAAAAACAAAACAAGTAGACGAGAGAGAAGATTATCAGTTCCCACTCCAATGTGCTCTAGTTTATTTAGGAATAGATACCCATGAATAACCAAGGAAAGCAGACGCTACTTTCAACAGTCCTGAAAAATGCCTGAATCATGTCATCATGTCTAGTATGTAGTATGTTGTAATTATTATAAGTTTGAACTATGTAACATAAAACACAACAATAACCCTGGCCCAAGCTGCACCAGGAATAGTAAGGAAATTTGTGCTTTGTGGATTATTTCTTTATTGTAACAATCTTGGCAATAAATCTTTTACTCTTGGAAAGCCTTTTTATTTCCCTTTTAAAATGGTGCCATGTTTGTAAGTAAAATGCATTTGTGGGATGAGCACAAGGGTTGAGTATGTGGGCTGTGCCCATGAAAAAACTTGCCAAATATTCTCTGTCAATGCCAAACAAGGCTTTTCATCATTGGAGGCAATCTCGATGCGGAGAAATATCAAGATTCTGCAACCAGTAGCAATCTGGAACTCCAAGATGACCCCCCAACGCTCACCCCCACAGAGCGGCGTTTATCAGAGACTATGGTCGTTTTCACACCCGCTAGACTTGGTTCAATTGGGGGTTGCAACATTCAGCCGGTTCCAGTTTGCTTTCACGCTGCACTTTTGTGAGACGAACCAAACGTTTTGAATAACGCAAACCGAGACCTACATTTATAGGCAGACCAGACTTTGCAACCAAACGTACTATAATTTGATTTAGAGCTGGTGTGAATGCACCCTAAACCTCCAGATTTTGGGAGAGGATGGAATGGCCTGTCTGAATTCCTGACCTCAACCCCATTGAAGACTTGTGGGATCAGCTTGGTCGTGCTGTTCATGCCAGAGTGACCAACACAACCACATTGGCTGTCTTGCAACAAATGCTGATTGAAGAATGGGCTGCCATCCCATCCTGAGGTGCCTGGCTGTTGTGGCTGTGTATGATTCTTCCACATGCTACTGAGGCCCCTGTTTGTTAAAAGGAACAAAATGGTAAATTGCCAATATGTATTGTTTCTTCAGACTTCAACCATCCAATCCAACAAACGACACCACACAAGAGTCAATAGCAGAATAAGCTGTTTGGTATTGGCAGAGAACATTTGGCAAGTTTTTTATGTATGCAACCTACATACTCATCTCTGCTGCTCAACCCACAAATGCATTATCCTTACAAATGTGGCACCATTTAAAACAAACAGGCTTTCCAACGGTATAACATGTATTGCCACGATGCATTGTTACAAACACAAATGACCTTACTTTTTGTACTAAATTAATATTGAAGATAAACTTCCATGTGTCAAGAATAATCTCCACATAACAGTTGTAATCTGTTACATTTCCCTTTACCACACTGCCATATTTTAATATTAGCATGAGTCTGCTACTGTTCCTGACCACAGTATTCCAAAGTTTTTAAACTCCTTAAAACCAAAAAAGTTGAAGAACAGTTGAAACTTGTGTTTGAGACCATGAACTCCCTCAGGAAAAGTTTAAGTGATGTTATAAAGCGAGAGGAAGAAGCTAATTCTCCCATAGTCAGTAGCTAATCAATATACTTACCCTGCAAACTGAAAGACTATGTCATATTTTTAAATATTGTCACATGTTTTTATTCCAGTTCTACCTCATTATCCATCACACGTATGTCAAAAAATGCCTGCTCTTACCTTGCATCACTATTGTTTCTTGTTATTGGTATTTTACGAACTGGAGTTGAAGTAACTGGAGTAAATAAAATCTGCATGCATGCACATGGCCAGTGAACGTAAATGATCATGTGAACGTAAATGCAGATTACATTTGCTATCAAGGCAAAATGCACATTTCCTTTTTTACTTCATACTGTACCTTTTATGGGTTTTTCAAGTTTGTGTTTATTTCACTCGCATTCAAATGTGTGCAACTACTTCATTGTCACAGCCTTCATGTCCTGATGCTTCTGCATTCACCATCATCCTCAACAGGCTTCTGTGTCTGACAGTTCAAACACAGGCTTTTCTCTCTTCACACATTTTAATACCCCTGTGTCTACATCATCATACACAAAAATACGAGCAACAAAACAGCACATGAATATTACAAGCTCAGATTCTGTGAGCATCTTTTTTTCTAATCTCCGCCTTTTCTTCATCTTTTTTCATCGACCAGGGTTTCAAATCTAATTTGCGGTTGCCACATGAACAAAGCCACAGCAATAAGATGAGTCTGATCACAGACCAGCATTTGTCAGAAAAACAACAAAAAAACAAGCCCTGTTACTCTCTTCATACATAATACACCTTGCTAGAAGATAATAACAGGATTTATAAGGTCCTAAAGAATTAAGTCAGGTGCAAATGGACACGCTGTTGGGTCTTAAAGACAATCCTCTACTTGTCAAAGAGGTTTTGTCACTTTAGCAGATGGGGGCTGACCTACATTTGAATCCCACAAAATCAAACAATACAAAACACTACTTACTATATATATTTATACATATATCTAATGTTGAATGACCAATAATCTGTAATAGCAGATTAATTTACTTACTTTTACAACAACTTTTACAAAAAAGGAGGAGAAAATAGGAAAGATAGCAAAAATAAAAATAATAATAATAAACTGAGTTATGTCTACTACAGGCAAGATGAATGACTTGTGTTGGAAGGAAGACAAAAGTCCCTCAATCAATTGTTGGAATGATATCTGGAGACTGAAAAGTATCTAACATCTAATATTTCTGTCATTTACAATGCCATCATTGCTGGTGTATTATTATTATTATTGTACTGTATTTTCCCCAAATATAAAGAGGAGAATTTTTGAAATCAACTTCTATTTTAATTTAAAAATGCTGCTAGCCAGTAATGTGTCATTTGACTCTCATATGACCTTCCCCGGGCTCCGTACACTGTAGGGTATCACAGCAGATTGTGGAGTTGCAGCCAATAAAATCAACAAGGTAGTTTTCGAAGGTCTCCATTTCTGGCCCAACAGACACAAACACAGCCCCAGAGTTTCAACCTACAACAGAGATAGTAATATCTTTTATTTCATTGAACCTTTTTGATGACAATAAAGAATTCTTGAATCTTTCTTGAATTTCCAGGACTCTAAAATCCAAATGTGGACTGTAGGTGTATCTAGAACAGAATCTATGCTTTGAAACAAAAATTAAGAAATGTGGATGTAGCCTAAGTTTAGGTCTCCTCTAGCCTTAATCTCTTCTGGTAATACATGCAGCTAATGTCAGATGAGCAAGGTGTTATCTGAGACTTACTGGTAAATGATACAATTTTAAATGATTTAGAAACACATTGCACTCAGCACACATGCACAGTCCACATAGCAACGGGGAGGTTTGCTGTGCACACAACATTTAATGGTTTTTCCCATTATGCAACGTACGAGCCGCATCTACAATGTAGAACACATTTTCATTGTTCGCTCTGAGTGCAGCAGAAAAGACTGAGCGCAAAAGCGTGCATTCATTTTCACAGCTGACACAAACAGTCTGCGCCTCATACATCACACAGGAACACTTAAGCGAGCCTGTCCACATCTTTGACAAACACACATGAGCCATTCATTGAAGATATCCTCTGCCCCCTCCGGGACTGTACACACTTATCTGTGTTTGATAGCTATTGTGTACTCAGCTTGTCCTTATGTGGATCACTACAGATTAACATGTTATTAGCACTGGCCTTGGTAAAGCATCACAATAGAAAGCGTTCATCGTATTTGTTTCATAGCATTTTAACCATTTATTTTCCTAATTCACTCATCACTTCCTCCATGACGGATGAACAAATTATCGCCCCATAGCATCTTTCATAGCACCCCTGGCACAATGAATTCATAGTGTGTCAGAGTCAAACAATGCCTGATTTTATCCCGAGTGACATCAGCTGCCACTTCGCAAGGTTAATGTTCCAGTTGTATTCGTTAATGTTGATCTAACTACTCCAGTGTGAGTGAGACCTGAATAACAAAAACACACTCAGGTCTACTTCACACACACACTCAAGAGGGTGAGGAAGAAGGGAGGCCTAATCCACACAGTCATTTCTATCCTTGATACAATATCAACAGGACTCTAAGGGCCTTCATCAAGAACTCGACGGGACTGTGGAAGACAAATGTAGAGGCCAACGCAAAGCCCAGTGCACAAGTGAGCATCAAATGTGGTATAAAAGTTCGTTGAGGACAGATCCAGATCCAGACAGACATAGTGGTTGTAGATAAGCCGATAAGCATCAGAAGAGGGCAGTAGTGATTGATGTGGCAATCCCAAGTGACAGTAACATCAAGAAGAAGGAACATGAGAAACCTGAGAAATACCAAGTGCCTAAAGGAGCTAGAGAAGATGTGGGGCAACTGTGGTCCCAGTGGTGATCGGAACACTAGGAGCTGTAAAGTCCAAACTGGGAGAGTGGTTTGAATGGATTCTAGGAACAACATCTGAGAGCTCTGTCCAGAAGTGCAGTCCTAGGAAGAGCTAAAGCCTGCCCAACACTAAAGGATAATTGGCCTGATTTCAGTCCTGTTGTGACCCTTTCGATAATCGTGGGTGATTTCTGATTTAATGCTGATTTGAACAGATTATCTGGCCAAATTAATCTGTAGTCTGAGGGGTTAACAGGCGCGATTTTAACGTGATTTCTTCCTGATTTCAAGTATTAAACATGTTAGATATTTACGACTGAACAGTGATTGGGGCATGAGCAGAACCCCCCAATAACCACTGAGAGTGAGTTGTGCAAGCCATGACTTATTCAGTGTTTTGCATTTCTCAGCACAAAACATATTGCATGCAAGTGAAATCCCTAGAATCTCCTCCCTGGAAAAAAGGGGAAACATGGGCTCAAGATTTGGGCTCAAAATGAACACATTTATACATGCCTGTGTGTCTCTGTCTGCTAAGTGGGGCAGCAGAGCTTATATCAAAGTGATTTTCAAAAGGTGGAGCATTGAGTGTAGAAAATCGCCCTTATGTTACAACTTCCATTATTCAAACCACTGAAACAACGAGCCAAAAATCGTTGCAAACTATTGATTTTCCTTCTGCACCATTGCACACGCTAGGAACTTAAGATCAGTCTTATAACAAAGGTCATATGCTCCCAGATAAACACTTTGAGAAGAAAACATACTCGCGGGAGTATGGCAGCTGCCATTTTCAGGAGGTGCTGCTGCCACACCTGGCATGACCAATGGTTAATTAGACACACCTGCATTCTTCAACAGCTCGGAGTCAATGTGACAGTAATCCACCTCTGCCAATCCTCTGGATCTTTGGCGATCTGAATAAATGATCCCCCTTTGCTTGGTGAAAAGAGGAGTTACCTGACAAACAGGTATATCTCTATGGACTGGAACAACATGGCTTCTTGCCACAATGACATTGCTTTGGTGTAGTTTTGTGCTGCGGGATTACATGACGCCAGCTATAGTGGAGACCTACAGTGTGGATTCAGTGTCACACTCCTTCATCACCACTTAGTCTGCCTCTGTCAGTGACAAGCCATTACACACTGCCTCCAAAGTGAAATGTAACTGCAGCCACTAAGCAGACCTGATAGGCACATGGACATCTGCAACATGTCAGGACTGTATGGCTGCGTGAAAAAAGAGAGAACACCATCATCCTTGCTTGTCCGAACAACAGACACCGTGTGCCCTCTTTTAGAGTATTAAGCTATCGTCTTTGAAAGTTCCGCAGGCAACTTTCTTTGAGCAATGGTTTGAAAGAAACTGGAAAAAAACAACAGCTGACTGTTCTGCCAGACTCTGTCTAAACCTGATCAGATGAATGCAATAATGCAGAATGTCAGATGGAGTCACTTTCCACTTCAACTTCCAGTCAATGCCCAATGTCAAATCAAAGGATACATGCTATTACATACATGCTAGTACTCAAGTACATTTCAAGTTGATCAGAGTTAGTGAAAAAGTGAATGCAGAATACTCAGATTCTTTGCTCACTGGCGTCTGTCAAGTCTAAAATGTCATGCCCATGAGAAAATAACTATTTAGAGATCGCTTGATACAACTGTTTTTTTTGTGTCTGATAACAATAATTCAACCTTGGGTATCTTCCAATAATGATATAAGTCTGATATATACTTTGAACCTTTCTTTTAACAACTGAACTGATTTGTGCATATGCATTGACCCCGCAGTCTTCACCAGTCATTTTAAAACCATAATTATCCAACTGTCAAACATTTATTCTTTTCCTATAAAGAAAGATAGAGTAAGTAACAACAAACAAAATGACTCTTGTCTGTTAAAATAAGTCCGCACAGCAAATATGAGTACTCTACTGCAGTGTGGCAGACATGTGCCCTCACTCTGTTACATTATTTAGGGTTTCTTGTTTTTTTACTGTGTAATATTTGTTTTTCCAATAGGTGATCCAGAGATTTTGACCTGTACTTGACCAAATCCAGTACTGAGTATTGGATTTGGCTCAGCCCTAAAAATATTCTACCAAATCCCGACTGTATCAGGTTCCTATGTGATTGTTTGAACATATTATTGGTAACTTTCAAGGTAACCAAACCCAAACTATACATGTCTTGTAAATGTGACTTGTTGACAGTCAGCTTTGGAGCTTTGTTGAAGTTCAGCAAAAGTACCTTGGGCCATTTCCCCTTTTACAATGTAATATTTCAAACCCTCCTTCTCGTGCCTTGTTCTGACCAAAGCAGACATGTGTTTTTTTATGGCACCTTCAAACGTCAACTTATTCTCACACCTGCAGCTCCTGAAAACTTCATATGGCCTCCTCCTGAGCTAAGGTGGTAATGAGACAACAATTATGAGCAATTTTACCACATTCCATTAATCTGTCAGTGACTGGAAGCACAAACAGATGGCTTTTATGAGGCTGGTTATTTCCCAGAGGTGTTGGTCATATTGACTCGATATTATATTCTTTTTATCTCATTTTTAATGTGTGTGTGTGTGTGTGCATGTGTGTGACTTCTCCAGAGAAAAATAAGACTAATATTTTCAGCTCCCACCTATAGAGCAGACAGCCAAACATGCAACAGGCAAGTGAATACTCGAGATGCTTCAATTTTGTTTAGTCTTCCTTGTAGATTTTGTCTCCATTTGCTTTCATCCTCATGTACATACTGATGGGTTTTCCAATGTGTAGAAACTATAATTTTATAGCTCAATAGGCAACATCAACTCCATGACTTATACACTGCCTCTACAATCGGTTTACAGACTTGGGGAGCTCTGTCCAACCCCGTGGCACTTCAGAGAAAAACACAAAAAGTAACATCTAGTCGATAAGTATTGGTCTAATTGCTACTTTCAGTCTATTCGCTTTTTTGTTGTTTTCCTTGTGTCAAAGTAATTGAAAATGAGTCATTCACCTTCAATGTGCTGCTCTGTGTAATTCACGGAAGCCATGGATATTTTATGCGTGATAACACTGAATGTTGTACTTAAAAAAAAAGCCATCATGTGGTTCCAGCCAAGGAAAAGTGAATCAAAAGAAAAAGCCAAATTGGCATTTTACTACTAAAACACATCTGAGAAAAAAAAACAACGCATTTAACAAAGTAAAATGAAGTGTTGCACTCTTAACCCTAAAAGAAAATGAAACTGGTGCACAGGGAAAACGAGGCTTTTAAGACTTGGCACAGATGACAGCACTTCTCTAAATGAGCAACTCCACCCACAGCCAATAAATTATTCTGCAAGCCAAAGTCTCGCTGCTTCATTTAGAAGGGCTAAAGTTACCGCCTCAAAAAGAGGGGGGAAAAAAACCACTGATGTACCTGTTATTGGATGATGGGTCTGTTTAAAGAACTCAATAATAATTTCTTCAGCTGATGAGAGTGCCTCAATGTCTACAAGTGGAGTAACTTTCAGTGAGTAAAAGTTTCCCTCAAAAAGGGTTGAATATAAAATACAGTCTAGTTATGTTATGTTATTTCAAAAATGACCTCACAGATATTCTCCATTAATCCACGTTTTTAAAAATAATTAAAGTAATGCCATAAAGCAGAAACACTGTATTTCATTACAATTATGCTGATGGTACGTCATCTTATTACAGGACGAGTGTCACCCCTGTCACAGTCTGAGCCGTGTTTTTGAAGTTATCGCCTCCTCTCGTTCCCACTTTATGTGTCATTGTGTGTGTGTGTGTTTTTTCCTGACAGTTAAAGGTTTTGATGAAGCAATACTGGTCAACAGCACTAATTGAAACAAAAAAAAAACTATTAGGAAGGAGTTTTTCAGGACAAGGCCAGAGACACAGGTGTGACTCAGGTGATGCCTTGTTCTCTATTGACCACCTTATATCATTTGCAATCAAAAACACATAGGAAAGCAGTCCAATAAATCCAGGTAACCAAAAACATACATCCACACAACCAGGAAGCACAGAACTCCAAGAGAGTGTTATGTACAGAGGAGTGACAAAGACAATCTGGCAGGGAGTGGTTGTGACAGGAGGAGCTTAAATACAGAGCACTAAATTGGCAACAGGTGTGGTAGAGTTTTGGCTGGAAAGAGCTTGACAGGAAATGATGAATTAGCACAGGAATGAATACTAATTTCAAAATAAAACAGGAAAGTCCATGCAAAACAGAAAACAAGTCCTGGCATTTGAAATGCAGGCATCAACTGTGAATCATGTTTTTCATGAAAACCCCATAATGCTTTATGATCATGTCTTGCCCATTATTAAATGTATTACATTACATCATTGCTAAATAGGAATAGATGGATGGATGGGTGTGTTGGGGTTGTGTTACTTCCTGTTTTACCTTGTAGTTTTTGTCCTTGTGTGCCTTTCCCCCAGGTTTTCTTCTTCCCCTTATGCATTGCATCAGTGTCTCAGTCTCGGTTCCCCCTCATGTATATTTATTTTCTCTTCTCTCCCCATTGTGTCTGTGTCTCTGTCTGTATCTTTAGATGCTTTGTTGATTTATAGACATTGATTCTGTCTGGATTTGGCCCCTAACTTGATTTCTGTTCTGAAGTAAGTACAGTTAAAATAAATAGTCATGCACAATACTGATGGGTAATCCTTCTGTAAACAAGTCAATATTATATACAAGATTAAAAAAAAAAACAAAAAAAAAAAACATGAAAATGCAGAGGTAACTCTAGAGATGCATTTCTTTTATACATTGGTGCTTTGGACCAAGGGCACTGTCAAACAAATGAAACTTTAGCTTTCATCAGTTTTCCATTATTAGCAGTGCACACTTAGGCATCAGGGTATTGATTCCTGGCTCAATGGCCATGATGATAATCATCATGATGATTAATAAAATATATGAAGATACTGAGCCAGCAAAACACAGCAAAGTGTCAACTACTGACTGAGTTCAAAGACACACACAACTCTCAGGCATATTTCAACAAACCTCAGTGAATCTTTTGTCTCTTCACTGTTATTTTTTCTCTTCAGCTTTGACATTTTGCAGTCTTTTATTTCCTATTTTTGACTTAGAATAAATGTTAGTATTAATAAATAAATAAATAAAAATTAGGCGACTAAAGGCGGATAAAGCATCTCCATTCTCTGCCGCTGCACAAAAAGTCAAAATATTAATTATACCATTATGACATTTGGTGGAATTGTGTTTTTAGTCACTGAACGGCAAACTTTTTTTATTTTCTCTTCTCAGCATCAATCAGGGAATCAATGAGACCAGACAAGACCGATGAAGTGCAGACAGGAAGACAGAAAAACCCTTCACCAAAATAAAAGCAGAAGTACACATAAACTAAACTAACTGACGCAGACTTAATACTTAACACGGGACATGACACTTTTGGAAACTGAGTCAGGTATATTTAGGGAGATCTCAAATGTCATTGTGTGGATATGCATTGTATGAGGTATATTAATTATATATTATTTTATCCGTATAGCTCTCTGCCCATGTTACAGTATGTGTTTGTTTATTTTTTTACATATTCTCTTGCACAGATTCCGTTATGTCTCTTCTCTCAGGCCAGAGTGGTGCTGATTAAAGAAAGAGAACCCCGAATCACTGTTTTCCTATGAAAGTGGTCTGTGTGCTGTAGTGATGCATTAGTGTTAGCTCTTTCATGAAAAAATGTGTAATGACAGTGTTAAACCAGTGACAACAAGCACATACGTGCACACGCAAAATTAAAGTGAGAGGGATCCACGATGACATGCTGTGCAGACAGACAACACACGTCTGTGTGTGTGTGAGTGAGTCAGCAGCTGGAGGACTGTGCTGCAGACCGATGAAGGGATGAAAGGGATGGTGGCAGAGGCGTACGAGTTTGGGTGGATGGTAGGACTGGTGGTAGTTTTTCTCCAAGGGACAAAAAAGTACACTAAGAATAAAACAAGTGTTGGGGTTAGGAGGCAAGGTAAGGGAAGTTAACTCCGACTAAGTTTCTAGGAAATGAATATAAGTCAATGTGATGTCCTCTAAAGTCATGGGGACGTGTGAGACAGAGGGAGGAAGAGAGAGAGATCTAAAACATCCAATTCCACTAAGTGCTTTTAGCCGGACACTACTTCCTCTAAGGAGAGAGAGGGACAGGAATACAGATCAGTGCTTTACTCACCACACACACAGTATATAATTATATAGTGCACCTACTAACCATTAAGCTAATGTATAATGTATGTATAATAGCCGCTTTTTAAATGAGAATAGGGATGGCGGGTTACACAGGTGGAGTTTCCTCTATTGAGGAACCTCTTCAGACTCACAGAAGCATCATGTCACTAAAGTGACATATTTCTGGTCTGGTGGGCCAAAGGTGACTTCAAGAGCAAAAAAAAAGGGGCTTTACATTTTTTAATTTAGACTTAAATATTCCACCTGCCCTTTTAACATTCCTCTCAGGCTGCTGCATAAATACTTGGCACGCATGGTGAAAACCTCAGTCTGTTTCACGGTGACCATAATGGTGTACATTATGAGAGAGTTGTAGCGCAAGGCAGGTGTATTTATGTCGGTGTTTAAAGTTAAAAGATGGATTGAGACAATAAAACCATGGACATCAGAGGAAGATACACTGCAGGAGGGAGCTGACAGGTCATCAAAATCAAGCCGGTAATGGACAGCAGTTACCCTCGATTCAACCTCGAAAACGGAGTTTATAAAGTGACTTGACAGACAAAACAAATGCTGGGAGATGAAACAAGAGAAATGTGGAGGCAAAAGCCACAAAAGTCCAAAATAAAATGAATAAGAAAAAGAGTCAAAGGAAGTGGCCTTGCTTAGATATTCAATTTTTTTTTGCATAACAAGATTGGTTTTTGAAAGTCTACACACCAAATAAGACATTCAAACCATGTTTGGAGGTGCAGCCCAATCTACAGATGCAGCTCAGTCTGAATGCACTAACTGCAACATACAAACCCAAAGGATTGTAATCCCAAGGATTTTCATATTCCCACCGCTCAGTACTTCAATCTGCGTCAGCTGTTTTTTCCTTTTTGATTCGCGTAGTGCTTTCTTTTTCTCTCTTTTCATCAAAATACACCCCCCCAACATTTTTTAATCAGCAGCCACCACTGCTTACATCATTACCAAAACAACTCATACAGATAGGACAGTTAAGTCTGACACTTACATCTGATACGATATCAAATAGATAGTAAGAGAAAAACATCTGATTTGCCTGCAGTCTGATTATAGTCTAAATTTACCAGACTTACCTCCTTAAGAAACCTGTTCCAACATCAAGGAGCTGTGAAAGTAAGGTCACAGCTGCCTTAGATTGAGTAGCAATAATTAATTTGTCTGTATATTAAATCGTTTATATAAACTTATACATCAGCAATGACTTATTCAAGGTTGCACAGCAACAACCGCCTCTCACACAGTGAAAAAGCCGAGTGAGTCTTCTGTCCCTCTTTCTGAGTCGTTCGCCCATTTTTCACCATCAGCTTAGACTCATTATCTCTCATTATCATCAAACTAAAGAGAGGAAACATAAGAAAATATGCTGCAAACAATTGTTAAGATATACAGCGCGTTGTTTTTTGTGTGCCTTGATTTTCAGGACCCGACTTGGAGTGTGGTTCATTTTTTGGTTATTGAGTTACATGGTAAATAAACTCTTTAAAAGTCTGACATGTGTATAATTGCTGCTTCATTAAATATCGGACCCAATCGACTATCATCAGTCAACACAGCCAATATTTCCTTGGCTTCTGGCAAAGACAGCACATATCCAGCATCGTTCTCTTCTTCTTTGGTAGGAATGCGTCCTATTCCCTGTGTCCGGACTAGTACCGCCACCCGATGGTGAATTCAGATACAGGACCCTGACGCACAAGTGCACCAGGATCCCAAACTTCGGCGCACGCAGCATGTGCATGGAAGTATACCAGTTCATCACAAATCCATTCCTTCACAAATGAAGACAGTCACATTAAATAACTATGCAATTGTTTCTAATACGACACAAGAATAATAATTATATAAATATTTCTCATCAAAACGCGTGTGTGTGTGAGTAATTAAGAGGCCAGTTTAAGTGCAGCATATTGAAATGGATTATTCTACATTTATCATGAACAGTATATAAATACAGTTGGCTACATAATAACATAGTGCTGCAATGTGCCTATACTGTGTGTGTGTGTGTGTGTGTGTGGAAATGTCTGTATTTTGGTGTGTGGGAGGAAAACAAGGAGCAATGACAGAAATGTGCTTTTTAAATATTTAATATTTGCATCATGGAGTCAACTCTCGGTTAGCCCCCGCAGTATAAGAATTCTGGCCAAAAAGAAGCAGCAATTAATCAAACAGAAGCCATTTTCTGTCAAGTAAAATGGTCAATTACAAAAAGATTCATTCTAATTTGGTCCCAAGTTTGTACTGTAACTTGTAGGGGTTTCCATTTTTTGAGGAAATCGAATCGCATCCCATTGTGGACAACGTGCCCCATCAATCCATCAGCAGTAATTTAATCTACTGGTGAATCAAGCCTTTCTTTAGTAAAGAGACAACCTCTGGTCAGAATGTGGCCCATTCAGCATAAACAATGGAGTGAGACAATAGTACGAAATGTTTGTTAGACCTTTAACAGCATCGAGGAGGAAGCAAGAGCAAATGAGAAAGATCCTGATTGAGGCTGAAATGCAGAAGAAGAAGCAGATGACTATGTGATAGGGTCTGAAGTCATTGTTGTTTGATTTGGCCCCAAAAACACACACGACTTGAGCGCATCGCAGACAACACGCTTGCGCGAGTGCACTCCACCGTAATTACGCAGCGGTTTATGCTATTGGAAAAATTCCAAGTCAAAGTCAACATGTGGTTATTAAGGTCATTTTACTTGCACTGTTTCAGGAAGCCGGAGAATCAGCCTCTCTGTCACCAGAGAGGAAAGAGCTGGAAAACACCTGTACATAGTTTCCATTGAGACAAAGATTATCCTAAATATTCAAATTTCAATTTTAACACGCAAAATCTGGTGTGCATGTACAACTGCAGGGTTTTTTCTAATTAAAACTGTCAATACACTATTTTAACATGCTGTAAATTGTAAATAACTGCCAGATATTGAAAAGCAATTACTCACAGGACATTTACTGGTCCTTTCATGGTTAAAATAAGCAAAAAACATCCAGACGGACATTTTAAGCAAAAGCAATTTGGCATGAATATAAATAAATATTTGTTATAACATAAAGAAGTGACAAAGAATAATCTTAATAAATGACTGCAGAAAAACAAAATACAGAATATTCATCCCAAAGTTAGAGAAAGTTAGTGAATTTAAGTGTCTCCTCTGTAGATTTTGCTGTTTTGATTCAAACATACACATCTGTCAGCAGTGACCCATATGTTTGTGCTGCCCCCAGAGGGAAAGAGAGAGCGTGTGTGTGTGTGTGTGTGTGTGTGTGGAGGGGTCAAAAAGAGTAGCATTTGGGAAGGCAAGATTTATCAAACATAAAGTAAAGGATGGCAGAGAAATATTGGCAAAATGGCAAAAAAAAAAGCATGTTGTTAAAATGTTTTAGGAGAGAAGAGAAAAGAACAGTTGGAAAGATATGAAATAGGTCACGTAGAGAGAGAGCGCGCAGCAGGGGGTAGAAAGTAGGTAGAAAAAGTTCAGGAGATGAACACAAAAGAGAAAATTCAGAATCAGCAGGTTCAGGCGCACACACACACACACACAGACACACAGACACAGGAAGAAGAAATGTGTTGTAAGAATCATGACTTTAATGCTGGAATATATAAAAACACCCTTACTACCTTGCATTCTTATCATCACCATATACAGTATCTGCTCGTCTGAATGCATGAGTCATTTTGTATTTATTTATCTACTGTCAGACCCAAGTCACTCCTCCATCGAATACAATTAAAACCAATTAACCTTTGCCGACTTTGAATATTAAATCATGTGCTATTCTGTAGTATTTTGCAGTGACTGAAGGTAGATGAGGGTGTGTTTACGTTCTGTACCTCACGCACAGAAACACGATGTCCTTGTGTGGTGCCTGTGTGCATGTGTGGGCGCAGAGTACTGAACATAAAGACTGCGGACGAGAGACGGGATTAGTTTAGCGAGTGGAAGGGCTCGTTAATTTGCCTTTCTCCATTGTCTGTTCATTTTTAATTTCGGCTTTTAATTATAATTTCTTCGTCTTGGAGATAATTCCTGGCCGATCATGACGTCAGAGTGCTGCATTCGTGGAGTTGCTTTTCCTGGTTTTCCGCTTACCAGAAGTGCTGGTACTATGTACCGGTGCGTACACGGTCTATAATCCTACAAAATGTTTTATTAGCTGTAAACAGAACTACATTGTTTCGTTCAAAAGGATTGAGAAAAGCCAATGTGCAATATAAATGTGTAAAATATAAGACGTCAGGTCGTGTTAGTGTTCACCTTTAGAGTCGGCTTTATCTGTACAGTCTTTCTCAGAAGCTTCTATGTGCTCACTCTTATTTTCATCCTTGTGCTTCTCTTCATATCCATCAAAGAAACAGACTTGACAGAAAGTGTGTGATGGTGAGGCTGAGCAGGATTTAGTAAAAAAAAATGAAGGGAATAAACTAACATTCTTATTTACTAATTCATATGTCAAATATCACTAGAGACACTGGCTATAATACACTAATATACGACTGTGTAAAATATAATTCTGTTTAATAATCAAGTAGAGAGAAATTATTGGAAAATCAGAAGTGCTTTATGATTTTTCTTATTTTCTGAGATTGTTACCCGTCTTGTAGGAGCCTGTGTGTGTGTGTGTGTGTGGAGGATCCCTAAATCCAGCTCAGTCATATAGAAATTCTAATGTTGCTTCATATCTGTATAACGTTGCCGGTATTTTTACATCTATAATCCTTGCGTTCAAGCTACTGGCTCTTAATTGTTTCGTCACTAATCAGGAGTGAATAGAGAAGCCTCAAACAGCTCCCCCTTGTGGAGAATGCAAAGGCTGCGAAACACACATTTGTGAATGTGTGAGTGTCCTCCATCCTTCCGTACATGCCATTGCAGTAATATGGTGTCTATGTATCCCCCTTCCTTCTTTATCTTTACGGCTAGACCTCCCACCTCGTCTCTCTCTCATTCATCATGGTAAGCTCCGGTGACAGGGGAGTGCTGCTCGGTGGCATTTCGCTTAGTAGTGCCTGACGCACACACAGCGTCGAAGACAGCCTCTCGACATGAAAGTGAGAGAGTGTGGCATCACACAATATGTAAATGGGGGAGGTGAAGTGAGAGAGAGTGGGAAAGAAAGACAAGGAGGTCACATGTTCTCCCTGTGGAACTGTCATTGGCTAACACCGTCTAGTCGGTGCGTGCTTGT
Source organism: Solea senegalensis (assembly GCF_019176455.1). Taxonomy (NCBI): domain Eukaryota; kingdom Metazoa; phylum Chordata; class Actinopteri; order Pleuronectiformes; family Soleidae; genus Solea; species Solea senegalensis. The sequence goes on from NC_058035.1 coordinate 16,309,472, forward strand.
TTGGTGGGTGACCTTGGGGACGATGGTGTGTGTGTGTGTGTGTGTGTGTGTGTGTTTCACAATATATCTTCCTCACCAACATTTCTTTCAGCTAACGTGATTATTTAAAGTAATTTCTGCTACATAAGAGCTCATATTCATTTTTTTAATTCATTTTCTACAAATATTCTTCAAGATAAGCGGGAGTTTAATTGCACTGACAACAATAACACCATTGCACCCTGAACTTCATTTAGTAAACTGAACTTACATTATGCAGCCACATCAATACAACTGGCTGTAATGTTATGGCTGATTGGTGTATTTCTCCATTTGTTTTAGGTCGTATGCAGGAATTACGACCTATATTTACATTTTCAAAACATGCGCCCCTAGCACCTGTATACATAACAGCAACCACTTCCGCCTTAGACGCTGTATCTAGTGGCTTCGCCGTTGTCTGCACCGGCAGCCGGAGCACGGTCGACCATGGTTCGGTCCCAAACTATACCACCTTTTTAATATTTTTTTTTATTTTTACTACCTAACCCTGTCCTAACCCTACCCTCAGTAACATCTGTGCATATTCGTGTTGAGGAAGGAAAATACTACCTTTACGTTGCATTCAGGGGTTTGAAATAAAAGACCCACAGTCACGTTTTCAGAAAACGACCTACATGTACGTTTCAGTTGGAGGACAGGTTGCATTACAGCACACACAGAATGTGAATAAACAAAACAACATTTGAAACTGAGCATCTCATTCTGAGTATCTCCAAGAATCTCCGAGGAACAGATTTACTCCATCAGGCCATCACACATGAGATATCACATTAATGTAATTTTAAAGGGCCGCTGATTTTAACCCAGATGAAACACACTGTCACACTGAGTTACAGTCGGTGTAATCAGGTGGGTAATGTTGTATCACAATGTCCCCGTGGAGGCTCACTATGCACGACAACAAGGTCATGTGAGGGCGTCGAATAATTGTTATTTTTACAATCCCTGATCAGTCATCCACAAAACAAATTGCTTGTCCGTCCATTGGTGTTTTTCAATAATGCTGCAGTATAGGCACATAATTAAATACTGTCATGTCAGCATGCACATGTTAATTAATTCATTCATTCATACATCTTCTACCACGTATGGGTTGCGGAGGGTGCTGGTGCCAATCCCAGCTGACCAGTGTTGGGCACATTACTTTAAATAATTTAATTACTTATAGTTACTTAATACTACTAAGTTTACTGCATTGTAAAATTAACTAGTAACCAAGGAAACTAACTATTGTGTTTTATACTAATTTGTTACTGAAAAAAATAAGGCTGTCAGTAACACTGTTGATTTTAACGCCATCATTACCTTCACTGCAGCTGACATAAGGCGGAGAAAGCAATGTATTAACCTATTGTTAAGACTGGTACTGCACAAGAGACACAGCTTTTATACACATGAGGCGGAGGGAGACAACGAGACACAGGTGACTCTAATGAGGGCGGGGCAGAGAGGGAAAACACACAGGTGCAGGAAGTGAAGCGGTCTCAAACGAGAGGAGAGGTAAGTTTCAAAATACAACAGGAAACATGAATGAAAGAAAGAAACAAACAAACAAACAAACAAACAAAAAACATGACCTTAAGAGGAATGCCGAGATGTATCACCCTTGAACACTGAATGTATACAGGTATGGCACTCAATCATTACATCAGTGCAAATTAAATGTGTGTTTTCAACCTGGCTTTCAGTATGTAAATGAAATTAAATAACTCAATCTTGCTTTTCCTGTCAGGCTCTTCAGAACTTTCACTGGTCTTACTCTACAGAGTGATAGGGACAAATAGGGATAAACAAAAAACACAAAAGTAGCCCAGCAAGAAAACTTTTAGATGATATTAAACTTAACAAATAACTATATGTATGATTATGATGCTGTGGCTGAAAATGTAAATGCAAATGTTCCCTCCAAATGTTCAAGATTATGCTTGTGTCTTTTATCTCACTTGAAGGCCATTTCCAATCAAACTGAAATCCTCTGGAGTGTTTGTCTTACACACATCCTCATATAAACAGTGTGTTTTTTGCGTCTGAAAAAAGAACGTAATTGCTCCTTGAAAATGCAATAGCTTGCCATTTTTGTCATCAGATTAGTGTAATCCTCCTATAAGCAAACCATGACTTGCAGCTCCTGGATGTGGGTAACATTCAGAGGAAACAGATGTCAGTGTTTACACGCCCACTGCTTGATTTTCCGGCTTTATTAGCGAAACTAAGGTCGACAAAAGGGAAAATCCATCACCCTCAATAGGCAAAAGAGACAAAACAAGTAGAAGTCCTCCCTTGTTTGTGTTGTAGTCTTTTTACAATACGTAAAGTATGTGATATTCCCCATAATGTGACTGTGTAAACAGATTTAGGTCCCCACAACATAAGGAATACCAGGTACACACACACAAACACACACACATCTTGCCTCCATCCCCGAGTGTCCCTGTCAATTTGCTAACATCACTCCTTACCACCATGTCGTCAACTCCACTCTCCTCCATCTTATCCTCACTCTGTCCCTCCTTGTCCTTGCCATGATCTCCCTGTCCCTCTTCCCTCAGTTTCCTCCCTGTCATGGTCTTGCTCCTTTCTGTGGCCAGCCACCTCTCCTTCCTCCTTCCACCTTCCTCCTACTGGTGCTGCTGGCACCTGTAGTAAACATCTCTGTTTTTTTGGAACATAATTAGGCATCCACCTGTAATTTATATCATATTTTTTGGCCCACATTTTCTCTGCACCTCCCTTGTGCTTCGGTTTATCCATTTTTTTAATAGATTTATTTTCTTTTTACAAGCTTGTTCCCTACGTCTGTTCCAAACCATGAGAAACTCTGAAGATGGAGGGGGAGCGGGGAGGAGGACTACTAGTGAGAGAAATGATTGGGCCGGCCCAGTGTCAGTATAGGGAATGAATGAATGATCTGCTGTCCATGCCTCATGTGTCAGCCCACCATCCCTGCTGGCGGTAATAGATATGATTAGGCCGGCTCAGTGTCAGTATAGTAAATGAAGCAATGGGCCATTTTTTGGGCGAGGTGCATTGGCCCACCGCGAAAATGCCCGATATGCCAAACTACCAGTCCAGCCCTGCTGTCATGTCAATTGTTCAAAGAGAAAAACAGAGAAATGCACAAAAAAACAACAACACAGAGACCATAGATCACACCAGTTCAGTGAATGTGTGACCAGTTTATATAAGTCAAGGTTCCTTCTGGTGAAAATCACACAGTGTGTGATCACCTTTCACAAATAATTATGCCACATGTGGAGCTTCATTTATAGTTTTATGACACAACCATTAAATGTGATTTACATTGCACATTTAGTGTTGTGTTATAACTTAATTATGTCATCAATCAAGGTAAGAGGGTATGGAGGAAATATGGTAACAAGGAAGAAGAGTGACAGACATAAAGGAAAAGAGATACCAGCCATAACAAAACCACACCATGATGTTTTCAGAAGGGGAAGAGGGGTGAGATAAGAAACTTTTATTCAAGCAGTGCATTCTTGACAACCACAGCCTGAATGGGAAGGCAAAGATTGGAAGGAAAACCAATAAATTGAAAGAGGGAGATTGAAACACAACAAGGAATTCATGCAGAGCTGCAGAGGGGGAGGGACGGGCACAGACGGTGGCCACAAGCAAAATGAAATTGCAGAGTTGTGGTTTCTGGAGGTAGGTAATACGAGACAGGTAGGAGCTGAGCCGAGAAGTAATGAGATGGTAAGTGGAAGACGGATGTAGAGGCAATGGCGGCCTGTAAAAATTCTGCATTCAATCATTTCCTCTAAGGAAGGCCAATCAGGAGCCATCATTCAATCATTACTCTTAATGTTGTTTGCTCTGTTTACCTTCTTCTCACCTTCATACATTATTTCATACATCATCAGACAGACCAGCTACAAAACTTACTACAGCAGTACCTCTTTGTCTATCTATCTATCTATCTATCTATCTATCTATCTATCTATCTATCTATCTATCTATCTATCTATCTATCTATCTATCTACCTATCTACCTATCTATCTATCTACCTATCTATCTATCTACCTATCTACTGTATCTATCTATCTATCTACCTACCAACCAACCAGCCAAACAATCAATAAACCAACCAACCAATGTGGCAATTGGCCCTCAAGCTGGAGCTTTCAGTTGTTTGTCCTTGTTTTTTGCATGAGTCAATGATCAATAAGTAATAACAAGAATGCACATTGAATGGTGAATAAAGAGCTCAATAAGGCTTTCAGCTAAAACCACTACACTAGTGCACACATTGACAAAGTCAGTGAGACAGTTACTGACATGTTCTAAGCACTGTACGTAGTTTGGGTTGATTCATTGACTCACCCCTCCTCAGTGCTCATTTCCACCCACACTTTCATCAGCTTCAAATATCCAACTCTCCAGGTTAGAGAAAACAATCAGAGCTGCCGGGGTTAGTGGTTCAAGTCCCACCGAGATCTCATTTCCCTCAACCACCATGCCTGCAGGGCAGCAGAGGCTGTAACGGTCTTGCTCTGATTTAGACTGTGAAGTGATAATCAGTCCAATACAACCTGCTTCTCAGCCAGAGCTGACTCTGTTCTCGCAGCACAGTAACCCAGGTTCAGCATCAGGTACTACAACTCATCGTATCTTACCATTGGGTTAGTATAAAGGGCAGGATGACAGAAGAGACGAAGGCATGAGGTCATTTTCAATTTTTTTTTTTGAAAGGACATAGAAGGGATGCTTTAAAGACTAACAAACTATAAACACCAACCACTTTAAGGTTCTCTGACCAAGGCCAGGTTCTAAGATGGTAAAATGTCTTTATTTAGGATGTGTTTAAGGCTGGGTTTAAGGTATAAATGGAGGTTGAGTCATGGTTAGTATCGCACATGAACTGTTTACAGTTAAGGTTGGAGGTAGGGCTGTGCACAACAAAAAGAAATCAATGTCCAAACAAGGATATTTGGCTCATTGTCAGAAAATGAATCTTGTTTTCATATATTACTTTTATGTAGACGAGGGCTTTGAATCTCTTCTTGTGTCCAAGGACAGCTACTTACATCTGGCCCTGTAGAGGGTTATTAAATTGTTTTATTTATAGGACAGGGAGGCATGGGAATCATGAAAAACAATTAAATAAGACCAAAGCTGTTTTTTTTTCCATGATATTATTAAGTATACTCATAAAGCAACTATGAAGATTCACTTCCTTTTCCCAATGTACCTCTTGTTTCCTGCTGTCTTCTCTTCCCTGTGTGTGACATGTGTCTTTGTGTGTTCTTTGTCCCTGTGTGTGTGTGTGTGTGTGTACCTGGTATTCCTTTTGTTGTGGGGACCCAAATCTGTTTAAAATGAAGTTCCCACAATGTAAATTACTACATTTTAAGGTGAAGATTTAAAATAAGAACGAGGTTAGGGTTAGAATTAGGTTAAGGTTACAGAAAGGAGCTAGGGAATACATGATGTCATTGAGTGTCCTCACTATGAATGCCGTGTGTGTGTTTACCTTCACACCTGTGGTTCATTTGCAAACTCACTTTACATGATTGATCCAGCTATTAACCCTTTCATGCATGAATTAGGATAACCTCAGTCAGAAGTGTTTTATACATCTTTGGCCATGGAAAAAAAAACAACAATCTGAACTTAATTTTTTAAAACATGTATTTTTTAATGGAGTTCTTCACATGTCCACTGAGGGGGACAGCATGCAATTTTTGTTTACCTTAACCCTAACCCTAAAACTGGGTCTTAACCCTTAAAAACCCTGTTAAAATTGTGTGGATCAGCCAAAATGTCCTCACAAGGTCAAAATGTTCACATTGTTCTTTATCGCATTTGCACTACCTGGCCAGTGGGTGGCAGTGTATGGGGTGTGTGTGTGTGCAGAAAGGTCCTATGTGGTGGTGGCTAGTGTGCAATTCTACCATTAACACCCACATAATATGCAAGAAAATGTCTATTGAATAGCTGTCGCCTGTAGTGACCACTATGCATGAACGGGATAAACAGTTCACTCCACCAGATTTCACCACGTCTTTCAGTCACTCACACTGTTTCAGGTTAGCGAAACATGAAAGACAATCAAGGAAGTCCGGTTAAGGCTTAAATGATGCCTGCACACTGCACATTGTGGGTCAGAGAGTTTGTGATGAGTTTATCACTTTCTATGGCTCCTATAATTTAGGGAACTCACATGATTCCAAACCACTTCAAAAATCTGCCATTTTCAGTTGGATTCCAATCGCTGCAGGCCAAATGCAGTTGCTCTTTGAGTGCCATCGACCTGTGGGTTTATATGCAGTGGAAACTTCATATCATTTCAAAGTACATCTCCCTCTAATTCAGTGCATCTGGGGCCTTTCAAAGCCATTATCACTGATTTAATTAGTCAAGGATTGTTAAGTTTGGCAGTCACTCTTCAAAAACGCTGGGTGCAATCCTCTACTTCTGTTTAGATCAAAATGGTTCACTGAGAACTCTCTCCAGTCCAATATGCATATGTTTATCTCAGACCTGCGCTGCATAACTGCACAAAAAGACCACATGTCCCAGCCTGCGGGCAGCGGAGGCCTCAGAGGTCTCACAAATCTACTTTAATTTGCTACCAAAGGGGAAAGTCTAAAGCTCTGAACATGCTGACGAAGCCGTGTACATACAGTTCAGAAAGCCCGCAGGTCACAGACTCAAGTTTATATATCATGATGTGACAGGTAATGAGATGGAGTGAGACAGCCAAAGAGGAAATGGCTTTACGCATGAATACCACTGTTGTTGATGAAACTGCTTTGCTTTTCTTGTAGACCGTGGAGAAAGAGAACTGCAAATAAGATACTAATAGGCTAATTTAGAGCTACAAGGACCAAACATAAATTCAATGCTCATGAATAAAACTGCTGACGAGGGTTTCCTATGCAAGAGTGAGATAGCGTTCATGTTAAAGGCAACAAAGCAGGTGGTTTTACTGCACAATGTCACTCGATCGCTGTCTTCCAGACACATTTATTTCTAATTGTAGGAAATGAGGCTCAATCTCTTTGACTATGACAACAACAACAATGGCCACAACACAACTGAAGACTGAACATTCAGAGATATTTTTGACTGGACTTCATTTGGATGCATCAGAACGTGGAGAGGATTTCAAAGACTAAGTTAAAACATGTTATAGACAGACTTTATTGACCCTATAGCTTTAAGAGTTGAGAATCATGAACTTCTATATGTCAGTGTGGGAGAGAAACATGATTCAATACATTATGCAACATCCAAAACATTTTCCATTCCATCTAAAGTTAGCATTCCAACTAATTTAGAATTTCAAATGCCCACTTATGGTCAAGGGGATAATTGGAGGCTCTCCAGTGTGCATGAAGTGGTAGCCCACAGACTTTCAACAGTCTCAACCTAAGAGCAAGAAGAGGATGAATAAAACACAGAATTGAAGGAACGCATCGAGAGATAGGAAGGAAACAAAGGTGTAAAATAATCTCAGCAGGTAAAACTGTCGCATTCCGTGAACAACATAATCAACCTGTGCTTATCATATTCTCCCTTTTCATTCATTCATCTTCTACCGCTTTATTCTCCACATGAGGGTCGCAGGGGGCGCTGGTGCCAATCCCAGCTGACATAGAGCTATTCTTCCTTTTCATTTTATAGAACTGTGTTGTGAATATTTCTGTGTAGAGCTTCTGACAGTCAAAATGTCTGACTTTGGTGCTTTCTTTATGATCCTCAGCAGTGTTATAGAGGAAAATGTTAATAATGTGTTCACCCACTGTCACAAAATAAATGTATATCTGGTTATATTTTGAAGACGTGATCAACCTTTTTCAAAGTCGGAGGAAATGCTGCATACAGCCTCAGGACACATAACAATTTACACATCCATCAAGTTTAGACCTACGTCCTCAGGGCTGTCAAACTGGATGGATTACTAAAGATGTCCGCAGAGCACAGGCACAAAGATCATCCTTCATATTGTTAAATCAAAGTTTATGTTGTGGAAAAAAAAACATCCCGAGGTCAGTTTTTTGATCTGTATCATGGAGTTATGTTGTGGCATCAAAATGTACATATAATGGTTTCTCCTGTGTTATTGCTTGTTTGCAAAGAAACACACAAACAAAATGATTTTTTTCTTTTTGACAAGTTCCCACACACTGTGTGTGTTTACCTCTTTTACTTTATTGTTTTTTAGCCCTTAAACTTTTCTACCTCACCATCACTCGTATGCTTTTAAATGTCTTCTCCTTCGTTCTCTTACATGTAAAACAAAAAAAGTAGGTGATTTGATTTGTTCCATTGGCATTTTGCTGGTAATTCTGCAGACAACAATTAAAAATAAGTATCTGAATATCTCAATGTGTATTTTCTTCCATTAAATGACACAAAAGTGTCTTTGAGAATAGATTATTTTTGGGGTAGCCACATTCACACGGAGGTCAAGTCAGGGTTATCTAATATTTCTTTGTTGTGTGATTAATTAGAAAATATCACATTGAATGAAATAGATGGTTTTCTAAAAAAATAACAACAACCACAGTGTCTTGATTTTGATGAGTTTGATGTCTCTGTACTCAGTACCGACATTAATCTAAGAGGAGTGCGCGTGAATCACTTTTACGTGACAGACTTCAAGGAGAAACGCATACGTTTTAGTGAAGGAACTTAATGAAAGATGACATACTGCTCAGTAACCACTGATGTAAATGAATGGTCGTTCACACCATGCATTATTCAACTGACAGAGCTGCTTCACACTCCCCAGATGCCAATCAAACACACACACACACACACACACACGCACACACCCACAAACCCCATCACACACTATTCATAAGCCTAATGATTATTGACTTGTCATTTTTTTCCCCGTGACACAAAACAGTTTGGACATAATGGTGATGTCTTGGTTGGAAATCAAACAGCTCCCATTCAAAAATAATGAGGCACAGAATTAGTACGAGGAGGAAAAGACCAAAAAGGAGTAGAGCTTATTAAATTGAATTAAATAAAATAACTGAAATACACTGGAACTAAAAGTGGGATGAACAGAGCGATCATGAGAGAGAAGAAGTGAAAATAACCTTTTCAATTCTAAGAACTACAAAAAGGTAAGGAAATAATGAAATATAATAATGTTGATCAGACATGACAAAGGCTGAAAATGTGATACATGGAAACAAAATAATGTGGTATATTTATATTCAAAACCTTTACCTGGTTATAACCTCAGTATGCTATTCTGATAGTGTTGTTGTAGTGTTGTGTTTTATGCGTGTATTGGTTATTTCTGTGGAGCTCAACTATTGCGCTTGTTTTTTTGACTGAATTTTGACGGAGGCTGCAGATAGTCGTGAACTATGTCCCATTTTAGGGGCTGCATCCTTCAGAGGGTGCAGTTGAATCAACAACGCGACAGACTGAGCGTTACATAAGCGCATAAATATAAGGTTATGTTGAATTGAATCATCCTCAGGTGTTCGTATGCAGAAAGAAAAGAAACAGGATATTAAATCTTAGTAACACAGCAAATGACCTGTACTGGTGTCCTGGTTCGTGTTGGATCAGAATTCTCATATCCAGCACATGCAGTTGTGTCAATGTGGATTTGAACGAGAGGAAGCACCTCTAAATATCCATGGAAACACCCAATTGCCTGTCTTAAGTCGGTTATTTTCTCAAGAACTGAGAAGTAATCACAACTGCCTGGCTCATCTGCTGTTCCCCTACACCAGGTGGAACCATGGTTGGGAGTTGAGAGCTGTGATTTCTTGTTGATTTCAGCTATTAGACTTATATCAAGAAGATGTGCACAGAGAGATGTGGCCGGTGGGCCAATCCTGGTTTTATGTGGCTTCCTTCTTTAAATGTCTTCTTCCTACAATCACTCATTCACTCACTCACTCATCTTCTACCACCTTATCCTCCACATGGGGGGTCGCAGGGGGCGCCGGTGCAAATCTCAGCTGACATAGGGCGAAAGGTGGGGTACACCCTGGTCAGGTCACCAGTCCATCACAGGGCTATATGTATAGAGACAGACATTCAATCTTACATTCACACCTATGGTCAGTTTAGAGCAGGGGTGTCAAATTCATTTTTGTTCAGGGGCCACATACAGCACAATTTGATCTCAAGGGGGCCGGACCAGTAAAAATAGTGAAATAATAGCATAATAACCTATGAACAACAAGACCCCTTTGTTTTTTTTTGTTCTTTGTTTTACATTTACTGAAAGATAATTTTACAAAACATGAAATTTCTTATGCCTAAATTTACTATTTACACAGCACACTGGATCTATAAAGGCACAAACATTTAGTCATGGGTATCTGGAGCATTTGACATTACGTTTAGATTAGTGTGAAATTTTAACAAATTCATCCCGTGGGCCGATTGGACCCTCTGGCGAGCCGGTTCTGGCCCCCGGGCCATTTGTTTGACACCCCTGGTTTAGAGTGTCCTATTCGCCTAATCCTCAGGACATTTCTGGATCAGCCAGCACAATCAAATAGAATGACTACATCGTACAAGTCTAAGTTGTTATTCCTCTCAGCAGTGTGATGGCCACAACAACTAAAAAGAGAAAGGTTGTTGAGGAGTGATGCCATTTCCAGGACTGATGGAAATATGCTTTCAGTGTATTTGTCTCATATGCCAATGGGGTATTACTGAGGATTCAGTGCAAAGAGACAGCACCAGACAAACCACGCTTTACCAGCTGCCACCACACAGAGAAAATGAAGCCGCTCGAGGGCGTCTTGTCTTCCCAGCAGCAGCTCTTTATACAGGCTCATGAGTCAAATGAAAAGTTGGCCCTTTTTTTTTTATATTATCAAGTCTGGTCACTCTTGAAAAAGTTTGGACGCCCCAGGGCTTAATGTAAAATGGGAATTCTGCAATTTTTCAAACTGGGTCTTATGTGTATAAACGTGGGTGTGTAATACTACTCACATATGTCCAGTAGATTTGCAACATTGGCACAGCACATTCTTAAGTGTCTGTGAAAGTGTACAGTAAGAATATTATTACTGCTATTCTCAGTAGCACTGTCAGACATCCAAAAACAATCGGAGTCATTTGTAATAGAGCATGTCGCAGTTGCCCCATAGGATTATGGGGGCTCAACCTAATCCAATGCACCGATTTTATAGGGTATGAACATCTATAAACAAAGAATCCATGTTGAATATCCTGCAATTCCCCTTTAAAGAAGTTTCTAAAGTTTAACAGAGAAGATGCAAACACTTGAAATAAGGTTTCAGCTCGATATTTCTGCTGATTAGTTTTCTTTAACATCCTGGGAAAGAAAATGTATCAGGCGTCATATTTTCTCAAGTATGTCATCACACAATCTTTCACTTTGTGTGTGCGTCTTTGTATGTTTGTGTGTGCACGCGTGTGGAAACTAGTGATGCTCGCAGTTTTGACAGCAAACAGATGGTTTCCTGCTGATAATTAACCAGTGCGCATGTGTCTCAGTGTGTGTGTGTGTTTTCACTCTCCGCTGGTCCATTATCTAAATATACAACAATGCAAACCCCTCACTGAGACACAAATCAAACACACACAAAACATGTGAGAATAATTACACTCCAGGGATAAAATAAGCATACGGACATGAATATACTGTACTCACACACCAACACACACACTCAGCGGTAGGACGGCGCCCCACTGTTTCTCTATTTAAATAAAATGTCAAGCTTGTGAATGTATTTCATCCCCAGAAAGAGAGACACATGGTGCAGTATGATCCTCCTCCTCATCTCTGCTGCTCTCAACCACACTTAGCATCACAAATCACTGACGCTTATTAAATAAGCAAACACAAGTGGCAGACGACGTGTCGCGGCAGACACACAATAGCAGCCACGCAGTCACTGCTGGTAAATAATAACCCTGCTGAAGACAATTACTTTCATACTCGTGTCTGCTGTGGCATGAGCTAACACAAAGATAGTCTGTCTGTCTGTCTGTCTATCAGGGGTCGTGTCGCCAACATGTTGACATGTTGTTATTTTATTTTATTTATTTATAAGTATTGTATTTGCATGTTGTTAATTAATGTAAAATCTAAGAATTTGTCTATTGTTTATCAAAACAGCCTCTCTTTAGGAGTCACCATAGCAGATTTCCTGCCTCCGCCTGGCCCTATATCCCTTATGTACACTTCTGCTAGACAAACTGTCTTAATGTCCGCCTGTTTTCAAACAGTGAATGCAATTGTAGTTGCAGTTGTTATTTAGAAAAACAGTTTTCTCCAAATAAATGCAACCAAATCCCCATGTTCACGACTTAACACTTACTCCCACCAGTGTTAGAAAAAAAACAATTAAATCAAATCAACAGAGCAAACGGCTAAATGGAAGAAAAATGAGCAACATCGAGGAAAAAGAAAACAATAAATTGGATTTTAAAAATGTGTGTGAGCCAAGAAAGTTACTAAATAAACAGAGTAAGACAATTCGAGTGGAAGCAGAGGCGAGACCAGACAGAGAGGACAGAAACGGAGAAAGTAGTGATTAGACCCCTCTGGTGTCTACCTCAGATGATGATAATAAGATAATACTTTCTAACGTTATTCAAAAGGTTCGGTTTGTTTCACTACAGTGCGAAAGTTTATTATAGTCCACATGATGTGACTATCCACAATAATACAGTTACAAAAAAGGAGATACAGTTTCAAATGTTTTTGCAAGCCAAGCTTTTGGTGTAATACACTCGGTGTAGGATCCTGCATTAAATGAAGCCGTTTAGCATCAAATGACCTATGTTCCCTCCACAATTTTTCTCAATTAAAATTGCACCTCCCAAATCAGCTTCTTGAGGGTATGAGGAGAGTAAAGTACAGTATGAATATTTGAATAAATAACTGGGATTAGTCCATTTAAAGCTGAGCGAGGTTTGGAAAAATACATCAAGACTAGACTCAAGTGCAGGAAAATCAGGAAAAATGGTCAAAACAAACTTCTCCAATCTTGGCGGTGCTTTAACAATTTGTCCCTTACAAAGTGATAAGTCAGCAAACGATTGGAGGAAAGATGTGAAAACAGTGTCAACATATACATCTTTAACCTTTTTATTCCTATAACTTGGCCCAACAAAAAACTAAAAAAGGGGGAGTGATGTCCAACCCTTAACACAATTTGGTTTCCATTAAAGCAGCAATATGTCGATAAGAACGCAGGTACTTTTCCTGAGACCTGGGGCCTCAAGAGTGTGCAGTTTTATTATAAAATTTGAAAAGAATGTACGCAAAGAAAATCTCAGATTTATATAAAGATTTATATAAAACATCCCATCAAAAGTAAGTAAACGCACAGGTGTTGAGAGACAGCTTGCCGAAAACGACTGTCCCTGACGGGAACGAGCATCAGTTCAGAGGAAGTGAGCGTAGGTCTACTCAAAGATATAATATACGGGTCAGCTGGCAGGCGCAGCACTGAGAGAAATTTTTTTTTTACTGTGCAATAGAAATGTCCTGTAGCCCAAGTGAAGAGGCTATGGAAAAAAAACAGCACAGATAAAAAAAAGTAGCCTGATGTTTTCATAATGTAGGCTAGTTGTCAACAATTGATGAGGGTAGATGCTTTACCTTGCCACTTTTATTGTTGTTGTTGTTATCGTTGTTGCAATGTGATTTTACAGCGCTTTGATCTATAAATAAAGTTATATTAGAATACCTCACTTTCAATGATTTTATGAAGACTAGGAAATAAATGCAGAAAACAATGTAGAAAGTTTTAACGTCATATTAGATGGCAATCATATAAGACATAATGAGAAATCAAGTGCTGTCAGAGGTGGGTAATAACGAGTTACATTTACTTCATTACATTTACTTAAGTGCAAGGAGTGACATTGACCAAATTCACTGTACATGCACCTGGTTTCCTCCACTGTTGATGCTGTTAATTATTTTATCTAGTTCCTATTTAGATTGTATACTGTACATGCTTTCACCTTATTGTTATACATTATAATTATTTCACAAGTATCTGACATGAGAGGGAAGGCAATCTTACTGCTGGACAATAATCTGACTGTCCGTAATGTTTCCCGTGACAACACAATTGTCTCTTTATTGTTGGAAGCACTTTGACATTTAGGCTACTAATTTCCCATTATTTGTTATGTAATTACTGTGACGTCGAAAAACTCCTGCATTCTTTTCTGCACTTATTTCCTAATCTTCATAAAATCATTGAAAGTGAGGTATTGAAATTATGAAAACATCAGGTTACTTTTTTTTATCTGCACCGTTCTTTTTCCGTAGTCTCCGTAGATCCACAAACTTCCACACCAAGAACATTTTTATACATGCCACCTGTGCGTGAAAGCAAGCGTACGCCGTCTTTTTGTGCGTACGCACAGTTTACACATGAGGCCCCTGGTGAAGTGTTGTGTCACAGTAAACACAGATATCAGGTTAATGCTTTTCCCTCGATTGTTTTAGAAATGCTTCCAGTCGAGCTGTAATTTAACCACAAAACGTTCCAGGTGCCCAAAGGACAAATATAGTGAAAGCAACGTTTATATAAAAGTTTTTTCTTTGACATTGACGCTTTAACATCTTAATGACAAGTTAATGCTAAAAAAGAAAGTTTTCTACTTAAATTGACTGACATGTAAAAATGGTCCAAAGGGCCAATGAATTATTGAAATGATTTAAATCTACATCAGTCTTGTGGATAAAAGGGATGCGACAGGATTCATCTATAATGTACATATTATAGATGAGATAAATCATTCAAACCATCCTCATTAGATAATTACATCTAATGATCTTAAATACTACAATATATTAAAGGTAATTTGAGAAAAAAATCATTTGCATCATTTCATTTCAGTGGATAAATGAGAAGTTTGTCCATGCAACTATAAACTCAAGTACTGATGATGCTTACAATGTTAAGAATTTTGTTGTTAAGACTCCTTTTTTTTATTATTCCCTTTTCCTTTTGTTTTAAATCCTGTATATCTTAAATATCCTCGATATATACATAAAATATTAAAGCTGCAGTTTGGCTTCCCACTACTGGCCTTATTAAAACTGAACCAATCGCTCTGCATACAATCAAGTTGACAAGCCTCAATTTAAAGCTGCTGCTGTTACTGTCAAGACTGCACACTTCACATGAGAGAAAGAAAGCACTAATTTAACCACCCACTTTAAAACCCCTTGTTAAATTAGAATGAATTTTCACCTCAGTGTGTAAGACACTTCAAACACTCAAATTGCTTTCCTAAAACCCCAGGGGCATGAATGACCAAGAAGAAACAGGGCATTTATCTGAAAGTGCTTCCTCACAGTGAAACTAAGACACTATCTTTTTCGCATCCCTTTCCCCCCCCAAAAGCAGATCTTAATGGAATAGTTCAACATGTTTCCCAGTGTGTAAGTGTTTCTTTGTTCTGAAGGCTTCCTTTTACACCACCAGCGATAAAAATAACCACATTAGGATGGTAAGTCGGATTTGTTCGCGGGACAAAGCTTTTTAGAAAAGCCAGACTGCAAGAGCAGCACCTTTTTCAGTGCAGACCACTTACTGCAACCGTCCCCTTGAGCTTTCAGCTATGAGGTTGTGTTCACCTTGCTATTATTTACTGTTATTAGTCTTGAAATAACAGAACTCACCTGCTGTGTGGAATGAATTTGGCCCCATTTGACCCCCTGGTATTAATGTATGCTCACGCGTAGAATTAAAGATCTATGCATCTCTTGTGACGACTGGCACATTATGTCCGTTTATTGGAAGAAAAATCTGTTTTTAATGATGTATTAATTGTAAGTGTGTTTGTGCATCTGTGTATAGGAGCAAGTGGTATATAAAGATCTCCACTAGCTGAAGTCACACAATCACAGCATGCATTCTGAATGAAACAAAAACTAAATATATCCATTTTGGCAGGAAGCCACGCTGTTCAAATCTAAAGACATATATAACGGACAGCATAGCCAATACTGTATGTCAGGCAACTTGTCTCTTCAATGGCTTCATTAAATTGAAGATGGTGGGAGCTGTTGTACCCCATGATACCAAAACAGTTGGGGACAAGTAAAGGGGAGAACATTTTTCCCAGATCAGCAAAGATCACAAGAGACAGCAGAGTTGGATCACTGATGTAAAATGCACAGACGATGGAGAACAGATTGCACAAATCAAACACTCACTAGCTGTAATATCGTATTTATTTCACATACTTTCACATAGCGAGAAGACCCGGGTTCTCCCCGTGTGTGCGTGGGTTCTCTCCGGGTTCTCTGGCTTCCTCCCACAGTCCAAAAGCATGCAATGTGGGGATTAGGTAAATTGGACACTCTAAATTGACCATAGGAGTGAGTGTGAGAGTGAATGGTTGTGTGTTGCCCTGCGATGGACTGACGAACTGTACAGGGTGTACCCTGCCTATCGCCTGATGTAACTGAGATTGGCACAGCACCCCCCGCGACCCTCTGGTGGAGGATAAAGCGGTAGATGATGACTGACTTTTGTTGGGATTTTTAAGTGTTCTCAGAGTAGGATTAGAGGTAAATTCCTCAAAAAGTCGTAGAAGTTGGAATAATGCATATCTAAAATAATGTCCACTCCTGCTGTGTCCTTACTGGTGAAGTACTGCAGGACCATTTTAAGGGGCAATTATATAAAGTCTGTCAATTTTTGGGATAAATCACTTTATCCCCATGGATAGTGCACAGTGAACTGTGATGGCTTGAAACTGACACTAGCACCATTTGCAGAAGCTTTTCCTGCCAACATGGCAGTGTAAACAAACTGAGTCACGTAACATCCAGATCTGTATAGACAGTTAAGATTCAGGAGCCACGTTAATCAACGCACACCTTGTCCCATAACATTAAATATGATTTTAATCATAGCGAAAAATGATCCCTGTGTTGACTAGTGTTAATATTGTGGCTGTGGCTCCACAGTCGAGTGTGTCCTGCAGACTGATTGATGTTAAAGAATGTGACCTCACGTGTCTGAATGTGGTCTTTGTGATCGGATGTCAAGACACAGTTGGGATGTTCATACTTAAACTCTATGCCTTTGACACTAACCACTATATGGACAAAAGTATTCAGACACAAACAGGAACTGTAATGATGTGTTTAATTACAAATACAGTACTTCAATATGGAGTTGGTCCCCCTTTCACAGCTATAACAGCTTCCACACTTCTTGGAAGACTTTCTTCAATATTTTGAAATGTTTCTATGGGAATTTGTGCCCATTCATTCTGTAGAGCATGCATGAGGTCAGGCACTGATGATGAGAAGACCTGCTCTGCAATGTCTGTTTCAGCATTGTCCAAAATGTCTTGGTATGCTGAAGTGTTAAGGTTGTCCTTCATTGTAAATAAGGGGCCGAGCCCAAAGCCTGATTGAAACACCTGAAATCAATACTTCATTTTGAATGTGTCCACATAGTGTTTGTGTAACATTTACAGGCAGTTTTAAGACACCGATAAAGGTTAAAAAAATGTATTACTGCAGTTATTTTATTTCTCAGTAAACTGTGGTGAAAGGAGGCCAAATTGTGTTACGTGTTTTGTTCTGTAATAGTCCACACAAATATGGATTGTTTGTTGTTTGCCTCAAATTATCTCATAATCAGTCAAAACTCTCCGTGGGAGACCTGCTGCTTGTGTTTTCAATCACCGCAGGTAGCGGCAGGAAAACAAGCGGAGTACCTCAGAAAGATTAGTCAAGAACATGTTTTTCTTCATTTGATGCCTCTCAACACGGTGTTGTGTGAGTTGTGAGTACATACGCTGTAATTTCAATCATGGATAAAATTTAAAAAAAAGGAAAATCAGTGAAACTAAATTGCCCATAATAACGTTACCCATTGGCTTTTGAACAAAACAACTGTTGAATTGTTTGAAAAGTGTTTTGTACATAAATCAGGAAAAAAAAAAGTTGTGTAACAGTTCTCTTGTCCTCAGAGAAGGGGTGCACTTTCTGTCCACTGTCATCTTGCATCATTGCTAAAGGACACTTTACATCAAATTGTGTCTGCATACATTTTTATATATGTCTATCGTGGTTCCTGTAAATGACATCCTATAAGTCAACCACAGCAATGAATGCTGTTAATTCACAGCGTCACACTGCAGGTATAGATGAGCGGTAACACATCCACACAAATCATGTACTGTAAGTCATCATATCCTGTCTGTGTCATATAAACACACAAATGTTACAGATCTCTCTTTTCTTTTTATTATAAAACATCAACATGTTGACGTACACACACAGTGAGTGCTGTATACATTGTGCCATAAACTGAAGCAATCACCTTCAGAGGGAAGTGAAAATTCTGTGTGTTAATATGACACTTGTAATCACCTCAGGAGACTCATAAATATACACGCAGACACCCAATCACACAGAAGCACCAACTCAATCATCAACACTCCTGTGCCCACACACAGGAGGCTTAAATCTCTCTCTCACACACACACACACACACACACACACACACACACACACACACTGATGACTTACATCAGTGTGAATGTGCTGTTTCCATGACAGAAAAATGAAAGATGTATAAAAACAAGGTCAGTTTATAAACCAGTGATTATGAAGCTGGTTCATTATACCATTTACTTTAAACTTTATGTTTTTTGTTTGTATATAACTTTTAATTTGAACATCGTCTGTGTTCACTGAACTTACTGAACACACAGCTCTGCTGAAAAAGGGTGGAAAACCCACTGCATGTTGGGAAGGAGTTGCTGCCTCAAGAGGAATTCAGTAAAAATGGAGCTGGAGATGGACAGATGGACTGGAAGTTGTACTTTAAACCTTCCTTGTTTATAAAGCTTATAGTTATAGGGAAACCTGAACCATCTCTTTGTTATGCTGCTATAGACCTAGACTGCTGGGGGAATTCCCTCTCTCTCTTTCTCTCTCTGCGTCCTCATCTTGCAGGCTGCAGGATCCAGATCCAGTTTTGAGGCTACTATTATTATTATTATTACCATTCATATTACATATCATATCATCACCATTATCATGATGCTATATTTAAAGTTGATATCAGTATAATTCTTATCAACAATATATGCTGCTGTTTCTATACATGACTTGTTAGTTCTATAAACATCACTGACTCAGAACTATATCTGCTCCTGGTCTCTCTCTTCTAGCTCTACCTCACCTTGTCCTTTCTGTCCCCCACCTCTTCTCTATCCCCCATTTTTCCTTTCACCCCAACCGGTCGAGGCAGATCTCTCTCTCCACTGACGCCTAGTGCTTGCTCATTGCGTGAATTGGTGGGTTTCTCTGCTCTTGTTGTCCATGTACAGTGCCTTTAGATAATACATGTTGGGATTCTGCACTATACAAATTGAATTATGCTCATAAGCTGTGGGTAAAAAACAGAAAGAATGACACTGCGATGACAAGAAGCTCAAGACAAGAGAAGCTCAGACATTCAGGAGGAGCTCAAAGGCAAGCTGCTGCTCCAATGAGAAGAGCCAGCAGAGGTGGTTCAGTTATCTAGTCAGGATGCCTCCTGTCTGCCTGCCTCCCTGGGGAGGATTGTCAGGCATCACTATCTGGTAGGAGAACCCTGGACTGACCCAGAACATGCTGATGAGATCACATTTGCATGTATGTTCCTTGGCCATGGAATCTGAATAAACTGTAGTTTGTGTGTGGTATCATTCCAGGAAATTAAAAGGAAATGACAGTCCTGACAAAGGAGGCTTTGGCTAGAGTGGCCATTTCCATAGCACCAAAAAGGAGGACACACGACTACACTGTTGTCCATGATAACAATGGTATGATGATACAGTGAATCTGAGATACTCTATTCATTATTAATAATATATCATGATGTATGCATAGAAGAACAGAAAAAAAACTAACTACACTGCAAAGAGACCTAAATAAAAGAGTCTAAAGAGATCAAATCGGTAAAACCTGCGTTGATGTCAGCAGAGACTTTGGGATGGAGAGATTGTTGATACGTTGCATAATGTGAAATATGTGTAAAAATAATAAACCTGATAAGAAGAGCTCAGCAGAGAGAGAACCGCAATATGAAAACAAGAGAAAAGTGTTTATAAAGAAAAAGGTCAATTTATATAGCAATTTCTTATTGCTATATAAATACGCCTTTGTTGTACAATGACAACTTTGTTGAACTATACAAACAAAATGAGCCAAAGAAACACACACATACTGACATTTGGCTTGTGTAATGAGGAGAGATATGGCATATTTGCAAGTTTTACATCTGTGCCAGCTCCACATGGCAGTAATGTAAAGATAACACCTGGGTGAACAAGGCAATTTCTAAAACCTTTTTATTTAATTCTGCCGTCCGCAGCTTTTCCTGCACAGTGTCATGATGTGCACTGTATTTGAACTACAAATGAATCATTTGTTGCGTGTGGTATGTTATGTTTTTGTTAGGGCTGGGCGATTAATCGATTTTAAATCGAAATCTGATTTTTTTTTGTTTGGACGTTTAAAAAAAACTTTTTTAACTTGGGTAAAAATGTCTACTGCTCTCTCTCGGCTCCCGTCCCCTCCCCTCCGCTCCGCTCCCCCTCCCCCCACTAGTTCTTAGACAGTATCAACATGGCAGCGAGCACGTAGAAGAGCGAGGATTTAGTTCCTAAAAACTAGTTCCCAGTCATATGGAAATGTTCGGGTTCACAGCAGCTGACAAACAGTAAATGAGCTGTAAAGTCTGTTTTAAGACAGTGGCAACAAAAGGCAGCACCACAGCTAACCTGTTCCACCTTAAAAATAAGCACGCAGCTGAGTGGGAGCAGTGTGTTGCCCTGCAATCTGCTAAGAAGGATAACGATAGCCCCCAAACAACACAGAGGCAGGTAACGTTAGCCGCTTCATTAGCACACAATACCCCGTATGAAACGAAAGGGAAAAAGTGGAAACACATCACCGATGCGGATAAGTAAGTAATATTAGAACTACATTTATGGTGTTCTTTGAATTAATTCTTCCTTTCAGCACCGCGGTTTGACTGCATTCATTTTTTATCAGTAAAGGTGCTCTGAGAGCATCCCACATCCCACCAAAAAGGATGTTTTTACACACAGTTCTTTTTATGTTGACACAAACATCCTCAAATTGAAGCAGAGACCTTGTAGCTTGTATAGCTAAATCATACAATAGGTGATTTTGACTGACTGCAAGGTGTGGCAAACAGAGTCAGGGTATCTAAACTGAGGTTTATGTACTGAAGATTTCATAGTCTGTGTATATTGACTTTTCAGTCATTTACAGGGCCACCCACAGTAAAGGTCAATAGACAGTGGAGCAAAGTAGAAAGGAGTCCATTACACAAACCCGGAGCTAATTTCATGGCAGATTGTCAAGTTCCTGCAAAAACACTGCACATGTGACATTGAAGAAAGACAAAGCTTTGATTTAAGAAGATACACTGCACAATAGCATGTTCATATGGGTTTATTTCTAGGTAAAAAAAAAGTCTGGTTTAGCCACTGGTTACATATTTTGATGCAAATTGCTTTTTACAAATCACCTCATCTATTGTCTCCACTCTGTGTGTCACTGTGGACCTGTACAATGATTTACGCTGATGTTGTCAGTTTTTGCAACAACAGCCTCAAGTCAAAGTCCTGCACATTTGTTATACTCCGGCCATTTGGGCCATCTTCAATCTGAAATGTCTCTGACAGTTGCACTCAGTGGTGTTTTGAGTTGACTCGAGCCCAACACTGTTGATAAATGAAGCAAAGAGAGAAACAGAATTGAGGGAAGGTTCGAGGGAATCCAATTTCAGAGGACACGGGACATTGGTTGTCACTGGCCCTCTGTGTTTTATATATTTGGCCTTGGAGACAGCAGCAGCAGCATTTGGATGGTGTGTCCTGCGAGACCGTGCCAGCGGAGACGTTAATTCAAATTCATAATGTCCTCGTGGAGATAAAGAGAAGCAGACAGGGAGAGAGAGAGGATGCTGTAAAAGCACGTAATAGGACAAAGATGTGCACCAAGATGTGACAGGAGGTTATGACTGTTTGTGGAGGGGTGAAAAAGCAGACATGCTGAGTGAGGAAATTGAAGCAGTTTATTTCTGAACTGTGATTTAAGGTAACATTTAGGGACAGGGGTCATAATTAAGAGTGTGTTTGTTGCATGTTTATGATGTCATATTTAAGTAGGGAAATCAGGCTTAAAAGCTGCTAAGCACAGCATCAAATTAAGTCCCAAAACAAACTCTACCGGGTGGTGAAGGTTCATTAAGTTGATGAAATTCAGCCAAATGTGTTTATTTCATTCCCCTCACACACACACTCATGTGCTATGTTTGCTGCAGGGTAGTTCCAATTGTGAAGAAAATCATTGTTTGGTTCAATTCTCTCCAATATTAAAAGCAAACTTTTATTTTATTTTATGTATTATATATACAGTATGTATGTATTATAATAGCTGTCAATAGCTGATAACAAGAGTTTTCATGTTATAACTTGCTATCTTTAAGCATAAATCAATGACCAGCTGCCACAATTAAAATATTTTGAATGCTTACTAAATTACTTTTGTGTTTTTAAATAATTACATTTCATAAATGTGACTATTTTCTGAATTCTTTACAGCATACAAACAAGACATTGTGGACAAAAAAGACATTTGAGAACATCATCATTTCAAGGTTTGGGAAACAGTGATCGACATTTACATTTTTTGACTTTTGAAAAAAATGAATACTTGAACATGATTAGTTATTGCCCTACTTTTACTGCAAAAGCAGTTTGTTTAGTCAGCTGATGTTGCAAACATGTGTAAATGTTACTTTAGAGCATCCAATGATCAGTGAACCACTGATGGGGAAAAAAGGGTTGAGGAGCATGTGCTGTCTGAGAATGATGCTGCTTACATCAACCTCAGGCTGCATCCACAACACTACATTTCAGTTTCAAAACACTTCTGTCATGTTTTCACGCTGCACCTTCTCAACTCCAGTATCCAAGCACCCAAACACTGACAGCTGTGGAAATGCTTTTGGCCCCATTTTGGTTCGGGGGATAGGGGCTGCATGTTAGTATGGATAGGCAGCAATAAAGAATGAAGTGACTGCAGGAGGTACCAAGGAAAAATATCCTTGTTGTCAAGTCAAGAAAGGAAATCCCAGATTCTACTTTTTGCCATTGCTGTTTGCAGTATTTTGGACAGCTTACTTTCTGTTTACACTTGCACATCTGTACAGTACATATAATACAGTATATGTGAATGATCATGTATTTCTAAATGTATTCATCTGTAAGAGAGTGAGTAAAGGTCCTTTTCTTAGATCATGTGATGACATAATGCATGAATATAAGCGATGGGGCAAGATGGAGGCAGATGTTCTGCTGCAACCCCTACAAAAGCCAAAAGATAACCGAAAAAGATTGTAATTTACATTACAGAAATAAAACACTGATATAGATTTATCCTCGGGTTTGGTGGTGCAACCAAACACTGCAGGATGAGATCAACCGAGTATGCATTTTCATCTCAAGGCAAGCTGTTTTCATAATGTTAATTCATGCAGTATTTAATCAAGAACTGTGTCATGATTATTCAACCTTTTTAAATGTAAATAGCTGAAATACCAGAGGAGAGGGGTAATATGCAATGCTTAGGTTTAAGAATACAAACAGGGATATTGTGTAACTGTCAGGGAGTTTGATGCCCTGCTAGGCTCTACCATCGTCAAGTGGTAAGTAATGCAAGCTGGAGACCAGTGTGGACGTGACAAATTGATTGTGCTTTGAATTCCTCTAAACCATCAGCATCGCAGACTCGGAGGAAATAGGCCTGTCGCACTCGGCTGATAGATTAAAACACTGTATGTATTTACTGAAATACACTTGCTTTCCATTTGACAGCAGAGGGAAAGTGAGGTGGCAGCAGTGTGTGTTTGTGTGTGTGTAATGATGGGAGAATTAGTTTCAATGTGCGTGTTTTTGCATGTGTGTGTTTTTCCATGTGTAAATAATATATATATATATATTTGTATGTGTCATTTTCCTCTACACACACACACAAACACACTAATGACAGGCTTCTCATGCATTTATTGATGAAAATAATATTTTGGGGAGCTGGCCGGCCTGCAGACAACATTATTGCTTTTGCATGGAAAGCAGAGATGAATGCTGCAACTGCTGGTGAGGTGCTGGAAAGGTTAGGAAGGAAATACAAAAATACAGAAGGAAAGACTGGAGAAGAAGGTGAATCAAAATCCCTCTCTGATCAGGTGATTTACAGGCAGGAAAGTAGTGGTGGATTGAAGAAGACTGATGTGAACTTAAAAAGGTAAATGAAGGAAAAGGCAATTCTGGTATTTTTCAACCTGTGCAATAAGTTTATATAAATATGAGCCTTTAACTGGTAGAAAACCTGTTTCAGTGGTCATTTCATGGAGTTCATGGGGGTCTTTTTATCTTATTTTTTAAACATAGGGACCAAGTAGAAAAACATCAGAATTCATTTTATATAATGCACACAGGTGTGAGCAATCAGAATCTTAAACGGTTCATATTTGCAGAGAACTGGGAGTGTTTGTTTTTGTTTTGTCGCTAGATTTTGAAACAATATAACTGATTAATAGTGTAAAGATCGGCAAAATCTAATCAGTCAGTGGTATAAACCGTATCAATTTGTTTTGGTTGAGTTCGCCAATGTTGGCTCTCTTAAAAATTGGATAATCCCCCATGAAATTTGGTATAAATCAAACAAACAAAATATTGGAGACAGATGTGAACCTTGTTTACGGGACTGACCCCGTGGCTGGTGTAATGTGAGAAAGGTAATGGGGTGAACGAGGCTGGTGAAGTAAAAGCCAAACCAATGACAGTTAGCCAACACAAGGCATCAAGAGGGCAGCAAAGAGAAGAAAATCAATATCTAATTTTGCAGGCAAACATCCGCACATGAACCTCGAAAGGTGATTTGTGTGTCTGCGTCTTTCTGCATTCTTTAGAAAACAATGTTGCGCCTCCTAATCCTCCCAGAGATTAAAACTGTTTGATGGATTAATTATTCCTTACCTTGTTGTCTCTGTGACTGCTCTGCCTCAGCCTCCACTGTTAGTTGATTAGAAAAGATTAGTTGATTGATCTGTCAGTGGTAGGTTGCAATCAGAAAATATCAGTCAACAGGAATAAAAAAGAATAACAAGTATTCTTCCACTGCCAGTCTGTATCCACTGAAACATTGTGTCCAATTTTGTGAAGGGTGGGATGAATAAGTAAGGAATTTATTATTGGATAGATGGATGGATTTGTGTCTAATGGATAGAGTGAATTAAATAAATAAGTCTTTATGACATTAATACCATACATGAGCAACACTAATGCAACCAGATATTCTATCTCAAATTGTATAGCCCATTGACCTGATGAATAAAATGTAATGCTAAAATGAGTAGTGCCTTTTAAGCTCAGTTTTGTTCTCCATAATTATCCCCAGAAATATGCTCTTTGGCTGTTTTGCTAAGCTCTCGATTTCCATTTGTTGCACCTGCTAATTAATTGTACCTGATATCAGGAGACTGAGTTGGTCCAGATGAAATAACTGTGGAGGAATGGAGATGTCTAGGAGAGAAAGCAGCGGACTTTCTGACCAGATGGTTAAATACAATCTTGGAGACCGAGAAAAAGCCTGAGGAATGGGGAATGAAGTGTGGCTGTACTGATTTTCAAGAACAAGGGGTGTGTGCAGGACTGTAGTAATTACAGAGGCATACATTTGATCAGCCACACCATGAAGAAAGAGGAAAAGAATTGTTGAAGCTTACTTAAGGAAAGAAGAGTGCTACAGAAGCTAGTTTTGCTTTGAGGGTGCTGATGGAAAAGTATGGAGAAGGGAAGGAGTTGCATTGTGTCTTTGTGGATCCAGAGAACGCTTACCATTGGGTGCCAAGAGAGGAACTGTGGTATTAAGGAAGTCAGGAGTGGCAGAGAAGTATGTTGGGTATGTGAGGTGGATAGTTGGCGTGACGGTTGGGTTAAAGGTGAAAATGGAATTGCATTTTGGTTGCAATAGTGGTGGACAGGTTGACAGATGAGGTCAGACGGGAGTCTCCATGGACTTCATTGTTTGCAGATGATATTCTGCTTTTATAATCTGCAGTGAAAGTAGGGTAGAAGAAAAGTAGGTGGAAGAGAGCCTGGAGAAGAGGAATGAAGGTCAGTGTGTGCAAGACGGAATACCTGTGTGTGAATGACAGGTGGTACACTGAAGATGAATGGAGTAGAGGTAGTGAAAGAGTGAGTTTAAATACATGGGCGTCAACCATCCAAAGCAAAGAATGTTGCACAAGAGAGGTGAAGAAGAGAGTGCAGGCAGGGTGGACACAAGGATAGCGGCAAAGGTGAAAGGGAAGGTCTACAAGACGGCAATGAGACCCGCTATAAGACGTATGGCTTGGAGACAGAGGCACTGAATAAAAGACTGGAATTGGCAGAGCTGAAGATTTGCTGAGATTTTATTTGGGAGTGACCAGGATGAACGGGATTAGGTTTGGTCACGTGCAGAGGTGGAATAGTGATTATAATGGACAAAGAATGTTGAAGATGGAGCTGCCATGCAGGAGGAAAAGAAGAAGACCACAAGGGAGGTCCATGGATGTTTTGAAGATGGACATGAGGACAGTTGGCATAACAAAAGAAGACACAAGGGATAGGACAAGATGGAGGCAGCTGATCCACTAAAGGGAGAAGCCTCAAGAAGAAGATTTGTAAACTGAGAATTAATTAATTTTACTATTCTGCCTCTGTTTGGTATTTTTGAACAGTATAATGCATCCTTCTAAAAATGGGCTCTGTCAAGACCTTACAGAGGGAGCATTTGTGTGTATACAGCAGCAGTGCTGGAACGACAAGAGGAGTTTATCCCACCATTTTTGAGCAGCAAAATCCACTTTGCATGGGCCTTCTTTGTGTTTTCAGTCAGACTCTGACCTGTTTGTTGCCACCTTGCTTTACTAGCACAATGTCCATCTGTCGCATGTAAAATCAATCTAACGTCACGAGGTAACAAAAGATCGAAACTCTACTATACTGAGAAACACAGAGAAATTCATGTGACAATAATGTCTGAATGTAACAGGCATTTGTTTATAACAGTTTTAAGCCATTTTACTAAATTATTGTACATGCTTATTTGTTTGGGAGGCCATGCTCCAATCATTCAGTGACATCACTTTGGAAACAAGAGAGCCAAATAAATGCAATTCAATATCCTCCTGAAGTCTCTTTGCAGACTCAGTTGAGTGAAAGATTAGATTGTCTTTGTGGCAATAGCTTTAAGCCTCTGTGATGGCCCTGTGCACCGTAAAAATAAACTGGTAATATTCACTCTGTTTCACCACACTCAATAACGATTATGGTCCTACACGCACACACACATTATCACAGGTTTTGTTATTGTCTTTCCAATTTCCAATTATAGAATTTTTTTTATTGCTACTTTTGGCACTACACTGTATTCTACATGAAGCTTGCACATTTGGTTTGAAATGGTTTTGTCACTGTTTTTTTTTTCTCTGAATTACTGTGTCTGCAGCAGTCCAAGTCCTCCTTAAACCTCCTGGTTTAGCCAAAAATATGTGACTGAGGGTGGACATTTGCACAGTCCAAGAGTCGATCAGAGCACAATCTGTGAAATTCGTCAAATCCAGTGAGATGACATTTGGGTTTAGGTAATGTTTTCAATGTTTTAATGTATGTCCGCATCTTCGTATGTGTTGTCGTTGCTTTTACTCATCTTTGATCTATATTTGTCTTCAGTTTTTCCCTCAACATCACCGTAAAAGCAGATCACCTCAATGATTAAACGTTGAATCTATGTGCGATCAGTGCCACATCAAAGAGAAGACAAACTCGGAGCACTAAATCTCCTCATTAATCCCTGTGATACAAGTAATGTGAAGTGAAAGAGTTACCTTGTGTGTTTGTGTGTAGTGGTGTTGATGTTTTTGGCACTTGGAGTCAAAAGGCACATCTTTAGAAATAACAGATATATCTAGATGGAAACACCTGATGTTTTTATCCAGTCCTACAGTCTTTCACCAGGGTGTTCATCAAGAATTGAATCCACAACCTTAAAAACATCAAGGTACCCCTCCAGCACCCTGTGCCCCAAAAGCTTTTCGTCAGACTTTTCTGATCTGTAAATCCTCTGAAATGCTGGACTTCAAATTTTAGTTTCTTAAATCCTAATAAATATTGAATCCACTGCTTCAAAACTTACAGACACTGCTTTAACCTCGGGCTGTAGCCTGCTGTGAGGAATCCCACAGCCATGAACTCTATGTCTGAGCCAGACGAACCCGTCAGACCCAATTGAGACATAAGGTATTAGTTACATTTGATTTGGGTTTTTTGAGTACAATAGAACTCTTTATGTCTCAGATACAGCAAATTGGTTTCATCTACCTCAGAAGTGGTAGAACAGAATCTGATAACTGCAGCCTCTGAGGAAGCATCAACAGATTTAAAAGACCATGTAGTTTTCTTACAGACAACACAAGTTTAAAACTAATCTTAAACCTCCATCTATTCCGAGTTGAATCACAGTGTCATCCAAATCCAGTTCCTCCCGAGGGCCCCCGAGGCGTTAAAGCCAAATGAGATATATCTAATAGTCTCTACAGTCTACCTCAGGTATATCCCAGTGCCTGTAACCAATTGTGGAAAATCTTCAGTAAAAACCTTCATGAGAAACTGATGACCAAGCAGCAATCTTGTACTGTTTTTGGCAACATGGTCACCAATTAAGGAAGTTTGCAACTATGAAAACCCCAGATAATGACCTTTTTTGGCATGTTGCATATATACAATTGAAATTACATACAGATTCTAATTTTGTCATCCTCACTTTAGGTATGTTTGAAAGGCAAATTTGTACTTTGTGACAATGGTGACCCTAAGCATTTAAAAAAGGTTACTTCAATCCCATTTCAAAACATCATACAGCCAAAGTTTCCAAAACATGGGAAGAGCTGGCGGAACACTGAGTTCATACACATACATAACTGCCCTTCCGTCTGTTTTATTTTTATTAACATCAACCTGAAAGTGAAAACAGACAACTATCACACGATGAGGAGGCGACAAGGCGACAAAAACAGACTGTAAAGACATTATAAGCTGCACATTAAATATCCACCAACAACGTTATGTTAAAGAGAGGGAGTGAGAGAGTGTCAGCTAACTTTGGCTGAAGCTTTGGCAACGCTGTCCAAGAGAAAAGTATCCACACTTGCACACGTGTCTTCAACCTCCTCTCCACTCTCCAACATCGACATTTTAACACAAATCTACTGCAAACTCCTGTGACCACATGCACTTGCAGACCCTGCTGTCTTCATCAGGTCAACCTGTGTATGTATACCCCAGAACTCACAACAGAGTTTGTATTTTTATGTTTTAAATTTATATTTAATTTGACTTGCCTTTGCCTGATTTGGACTGCTTTGCTCTGTATGACTTTGCCTGCTCATTTGATTAAAACAGAGGTGTCAAACTGGTGGCCCATAAGCTTGTGTAATGTTGTTATGTTGTAATGTTGTGTAATGTTGTAATGTTGTAATGTTGTAATGTAATTACAGTTGTCTGCATTATTAGTTACTTACTTTTAAATTTATTTCTCTGTCATAAATAAATTAATAAATATGTTTTTTTTATTGTGAAGTATACACTGTTTGATAGCAAAACAAGCACTTTTACTTTGAAAGTCTGTGTAATATCATTATAAAATCTTTATTGTGACATTATGATGGAATATTGTGTCATAATTTAAGATCATATTGCCCACCCACAACTTAACAGCTGTTCTTTGTTTTCCTTTAGACCGGCCCCCACTTAAGCAGACTGGACACTCACTGGCCCCAAGGTCATTTGAGTTTGACACCCCTGGATGAAAGTACTTTGATTTTGAACTGGACTTTTTTCTCTTTTTATTTGATTTCCCTGTCTCTTAGCGTACATTCCAGGTTGAGGCAACGCTCAGCATTTCCAACCCATAGCTGTAGCTTGTTGTGTTTGAATAACTATTTCGGCAACCCGTCGAGGTGTTACGAGCTTGGTTACTGGGAGGTGGACATATCATGGTCATATCATTTTAAGACTTAATAAGATACATTACTTACATATAGGTTGGTCAACTGAACATTGGTTTATGTTAGAAAAAGAAGCAATTTAAAATGCACATAGTTCCAGCACTACCTGTGGGTGACCAGCTACCTCTTTTAGGGCCAGTTTGTCAAGGTTATTCACTTTCAAGACATCACACAGACAGACATCACAGTCACCCAAATCTTTTGCTCAAGTCCATATTTTAACTGGAGTTGACATGTGAACCATTTGCATTTTTGTGTTTCGCCTTAATCTTAGTGTCAGTCACAAACAAGCAGTCAACAGGCAGGCACTCAATGCTATTCTCCTACAACTTGAACATATTATACTTGATGTCATTAGACATATTTGGCTATGCAGGTATTAGCCACAGCTCTTTGTGGCTGAGCTGCCAAGACTTTGAATAAATTGCTGTGATAATGCTGAAAGGAAAAAAACAATAAGGAAAATCCAAAATCCCTGCACCCACAAACAACCAGGTATAGGTGATAGATGGATCTGTTTATTCTTCACGAGAAAAGCATCAGGGGTGGGAAAGAAGTAAAAGCAAAAAAGACAATGGTGAGATTATAAGACAGAAGGGGCAAGAACAGGAAGAGGTCCATAAACAAAGATGGAAGAAATGTAGTGAGATTACAATGGTAAGATGGGGAGGGGAAGAAATAGATGAAGTAAAAAAAATGTGAATCAAGAGGTGATGGAGTGAAAATGAGGAGCATGAGGAATCCACAAAGTGGCAGAGGCAGAGAGAGATTGAGATAAAAAAAAGGTCCCTGTGGGTAAGAAGACAAAAATGAAGATGGATTGAGGTGAGAAAGTTGTGAGGGACACCCAGACGGAGGAAGACAAAATGAGAAGCGAGACGGAGAGAGTGCCAGCCTGTCATGGTGACGGATGCTTCAGTTTCATTTCAAGGAAAACTTAAAAAATGGTTTTCAAAGGCAGAGTCATCATTCAGCGTGTGCATGAATGTGTGTGTGTGTGTGTGTGTGTTTGGTCATTAAAAAGCACCCGTGTGCTGCGCAGTGACTTCATTCCTCATTCACTGTCCACACACTATTGTGTGGTCACCAAGTTTTCACTGCACTCAGTGACTCATCGTCGTCATTGGAGTTCAATTGACTTGCAGACTAAAATGAGAGGAGCCCCCTTCTAACCCCTTATAAATATGAGGCCTGTATTTCTGTCAGTACTAAATCATTCAATGGTAAATTATTAAAATCCTAAGAAAATAAAAGATACAAGAAGATGTTCGTAGTATTCACATTATGTGTCCTGTTATTATACTGTTCCTCCAGGACGGCAAGAAGTCAGTGAATATAACTAAATATTAGTTAATAAATACTTAATACATATTATTCTAATTCTTTTTCCTTGGTTTCTCACTTTACAGCAAAGCATCTGCATGAAATTATATATGAAATTAAATTCAAATGGTTTCAGAAAGCTGAGAAAGCCAACATGTGGTAATTACAGTAATGGAAGATAGTTGGAAAAATGCATGTACATAGTTTCCATTTTTTTGCCTGTTTGACAAAAACTTAAACTTTTAAATATGTGTTATATTGTTCAAATTTCAAATTGAACACACACAATCTCAATAAAACATTTTAAATTGTTAATACACCATTTTAGCATTCAGTACATTGACATTAACTGAAGACATTTTCTGGCCCTTTTATGGTTAAAATAAGTGGTTGCTTAGGTGTTAAAGGGTTAACATTAAATAAACACTACACTCTCACAAGAACGGGTGAACGTCACACAGTGAATAACGATTATCCTGGGCCAGAATAATGAATTGTCGGTATACAAATAATAGTGCCGGTATTCAAAATAATTAAATTAAGAAGTGCAGCATACTGGTCAGTTCCGGCCCTCTTCAAACACTGGACATGAGTAATAATAGTAATAATACAGACAAGTTATCAGATGAAAGACTAACAAAAATGTTTACTCTGTAATTATAGCCTGTAACTCGAATCTTTGCTCCTACAGTTTAAACACATCATTAAAACTGGCACATTGATCACACCTGGGAATCTGCACTGTGCTGCATGCAGACTGTTTCTTTTTTTCTAAACATTTTATTTGCATTTTATTTATTTTATTTATTTCATTTGACCTTGGATCTTATAAAATCAACCTCTTTTTCTCCCTTTCTGACATAATGTTTCAGGGATTTACCCATGGGCAACAAATTCAAACTTAGTCACAAAATTAGTCAGTTATTCGAAAAGGTAACTATGAGTATTTACTGTTTCAGCTGATATTAGATACGAGTACTCACAAAAATGATTGTGATTATTCTGTACATTGAAATGCTATTTCAAATGGCTTGGTACAAATGTGGAACTTTAATAATATCCTTCACTGTCATTACTGTCATTATCAGCGTCCTGCTTTTTAATGTCCGCGTCTCATATAATGACATTTATTTGATTAATAAACTTTATTTGTTCTATTTTCTGCTGACGCGATTGAAGTGCTTTCTAAAAATCAATTCATGTTTCTTTAAGAGTAGCATTAATAGAATCTATTCAAAATAAGATCATTCATTACCTCCTTAAATCTGAATTAATGCAACACTGAATAAAGCATGGCTTTATATTTTTAAAGCAAAATTAAACATGAAAGACCTATTGTGCACGGAGATGACAGAGTTTGTTAGTTTTAGTACATATGTTTGATTATTTTACATCATTAAATACTACTCTACAACTGTATCGTTTTTGCATGTTTGTTACTTGTCTTCATTTCTGTTGTTTTTCTTTATTAATTACTATGAAACATGTTTTCTCACTCATCTGTCATTGACCTGGTTTCTCCTTGTTTTGCAGATGGAAATAATGAGACCTCGGAGCAATTATGCTGCTCCATCACCTTGTTCACTACAGCATGATAATGACAAGATGTTCCATAATATACCCTTATCAGATGAGTTGCTATATATATGTGTGTGTGTGTGTAGAAGTCGATGGATACGTAGAGTACTTTCAACAGTAGTGTAGTGAATGATAGATGACGTATTAAACATTGAGGCCACAAGAGGTTCGAGTGATGAAACTCACTTTCATTCAGAGGTTTCATGGTGAGCGATAAAAACCAGCAGCTGACATGTATCTCATTCCATTTATAACAGAACTGTATCTGTAAACTGTCAGCCGATCACTGAGATTTATTAACCATTACATCAAAAAAAATATTCACTCAAAGCCTCTGCAAAAATTCCGAGCAGATAGTTCCTCCGTTTGTTAAGATTATACAGACATCGCCATGTTAATTTACATTTACACAAGTATAAGCAACAATTGTATATTAAAGCATGTGACGGATTCCAATCCTAATTACATTACACAGACACATGCGGTAATCATAGCATCCTATTTGAGTTTTCACCGACATGATCATTTATGAGCCAATAGCAACTTATGTAAATATAGTAAAAGTAATGTCCCATTGAGAATAGGTAAATAGTTTGGATTATTGGTGTCAATATTAAAGTCTCTGTTGGTCGCTTCCTGTGTCCTGCCTTGGTTGTTTGTGTTTTACTTATAGGTTACCCCATCTGTATTATATCTGCTATAACATCCTATGTTTGCCCTGTTTTCTCCTTCAACACCTGCTCTTCATTTATCTTGTTAAACTATCTCTTTTCTTCCTGTCATTTCTCTTCCTCATCCTCCTCGCCCAAGCATCTCCTCCCATCTCTGCACCTGCAGCTCATTCCCTTGTGTAGATTAGTTTGTACTGAAGTTCACTTCTTTGTAGGAACATTTTTGTTATATTGTGTGTTCCTGCTTATCCTGGTCCCCGGGGGGCCTGTTGCAGGAAAACATTATAAGGGATTAAGCCGGGATTTAACAGTCCTGGTTGAACTTAGTCTTGAGTCGGTTGCACAAAAGCAGTGGTACATAAGTTACTTCACTTTTAATGGATACAGATGGAGAAAAAGATGTTTTACCTGACATATTATCTGGTATACTGTATATGCTATATTTCAACTGTGGAGTTCTATGGGACAAATTCATGGTCTTTTAATAACAAATTAGGTTCTTCACACAGTAAAAGAACCATGTGAAAGAGTTAATATGAAAAGGCTGAAACAATGACACAAGGGTACGAGACAAAAAGCTACAAACAAAGGATGAGACAGACACTAAATAGACTAAGGAAGGGGGAGCTGATAAGATGCAGGTGTGATACATTAGGACACATTAGGGCAGGTGTAAGTCATCAAAGAGGCAGCAAACACAGGAGGTCAGGAAGTGAAGACACCTGGAATAAGACAAGTTTGCCCCAAATCTGCAGCCCAACAAACTGAGCCAAGATAAGCTCAGTCCTAATCTTCAGATCTTATCAACATGGCAATTGTGGGACAGAGGTGTGAATCTTTGGAGTCAGAGACCACATCAGCCCATCTTAATCTTTAAAACCCTGATAAATGCACAGCATTTTTTACTAGAAGCTGTTTTATGAAGTAAGTTGATATCCACCAAGCCATTTTATGTTTTTGCTTAAACACACACACATATATCATATTACAATGCCCTTCACATGCTGATTGTGATCTTGTGTTTATGGTTGTTTTTGATTAATTAGAGTAGTGGTTGATCATAAACTGGCTTGGCTTTAACAAGCAGACGTGGGGCCAGTTTTTTTTTATTTTATTTTTTTAAAGGCCTCATCTTCCCCATTTCACGGATTAAATGCAATAAAATGGAGAAGGGATCTGTGGAACAGTTGCGTTTGTGGTTCACTACTAATTGCTCACTGCATTTTTCCCAGTGAATTCAATATTTTGCAAATAGAACTCTACCTTCTATCGTGTTATATACAGTATGTGTAGCTAAATTGTTGTATGTTTAATCTCCTGTGAGGACAAAACTGTTCAGACAGGTGCACAATTGGAGAAAAAAAATATAATGTGTTGTTGATGCATAATCCGTACTAAATAGGAGAGAGGGATTATTTATTGTTGACATACAAAAGTCAAAACTCATTTAGTTCAATCAGACTGAGTCTGCTTTGAATAGCTGTATATGAGACATACTATGACTGTTCAGGCACTTGACTGAAAAACTATGTGAACACAAAACTATATAAATGTCAGGGGATCACAAAACTCAAAAGATCATTCTGTGGGAAGCACTGATATTTTCATCTTCTGTTTATCCAGTGTGTGAAATTCTGATGGCAGCAGGTTAAATGGATATCCCTCTCAGATGTTTTTCTGTTTTTCTTGAAGGATCCTGAGGTGTTCCCAGGCCAGATGAGATATTCAATCCACCTTTTGTGAGTTTTGGGCTCACTCTGGGTGTCGGTGTGTAAAATATTGGACCTGAATACAGGACTGGTTAGGTAACAGAATAGTTTTTTTCATAAAATAAACATAACACTAAAGGTAAAAGGAAAATAAATCCTTCAACAGGAGGATTAAATTACAAAGGAAATGAGAAATGGATGAATATACATATATGTATATATGTATATATATATATATATATATATATATATATATATATATATATATATATATATATATATATATATATATATATATATATATATATATATATATATATATATATATATATATATATATATAAACACATATATATTCACCAAGATCTTGTATTGATGATGGGAGAGTCGGGCCACTGAGCAAAGCCTTCTCCAGCACATTCCAAAGATTGTCAATGGGGTTAAGGTCTGGACTCTGTGGTGGCCAATCAAGCGTCTCATGCTCCCTGAACCACTCTTTCACAATTTGAGCCTGATGAATCCAAGCATTGTCATCTTAGAATATGCCCATGTCATCAGGGAAGAAAAAAATTCCTTGATGGAATAATCTGGTCATTCATTATATTAGGTAGACAGCTGACCCCATTCTTTGGGCACTTAATTTTGCTTAACCTAGAACTGACCGACTGCAGCAACCCCTTCATAATTTGATCAACCTGTTTTACATTCTTTCTCTTTCTATACCAAACATCTTACGGCGTGTTTCCACCTGCTCTACTCCTGGTACTGTGTAGGTACTAGTAGGTACTATGCATGACATCGACTGCAGTTAAAAATACTGTAGATCAGTTGAAAAAACAATCTTATAAACGTGGCTTAATATCCAACAACTACCAGGGAAATGTCTAAAATCTCAATATTTATCAGAGGTCTGGTGTATTTAGCAACAGCCCTGCCCGCATGACAAACCCTGCCACTGTATTTCAGTCCAGTGACTATGTCAGACGGAGTCTGTGCTCGGGTCATGGAGGAAGTACTAAACAAATCTTTTTAATTAACTGATTCTAGTGATTTGATTAAGTTACACTGAAAACAACTGCTTTACAAGTCACTAGTCACTTGTTTTTGTGTGTGCGAAAACTAAGTCAGTGATGATTTTTGTAGTGGATTTTCAACCTAAACCTTGCCATGTCGTGCCGATGCGAGTCGATAATAATGGAAAAGTGCCATTACACTTCATTACATGACACCTTTATCTGACTTAAAATCTTCAGATTAAGATTAGAGATTTTTTGTGACATGTAATGTCGTGTAGAGGTAGAGTTTTAATCTTTAATTATTCCTACCACTGACTGTGACAGAGTTTTGAATTTTAAAATATTCTCTATACCCTTAGTCATTATTCCAGATCCCCTGGCAAGACTATTCTGTTTTATTAACAATTGTGCCTCTGATTTCCCAAGACTAATCTCTAAAATGTATTATCTTTTCATTTTAGTGAGTTTATCAGCCATCTCATTTCTTTTTGTTCCAAAATGCTTTGGTATCTAACAGAAATGCACACCCATTATAAACTATCATAAACTCAGGTTAACCTACATTAAAATATCTCTTCTAACTTCTTGGGTTAGGGTCCTGTTTTTACAATTTAAATTGCAGCTACACAACAAAGACACTGGGAACCACAGTGATTAAAACACAAGGCGGGATAATTGAACACAGGTTGAGCTCATCAGACACAGGTGAATCACATCAGGGTGGGGCAGAAAACCAAACACAGGAAGTAAAACTAAGTGAAACAAGCAAGGACACAACACAAAACAGAAAGTTAAGTCAACAAAACACAAAATAAGACAATGTGTGCAAAACAGTAAGTCAAAGCTAATGGAGAAACCAAGGGGTCAAGTTCCAGCGGTCACAACACTAACACTCTGGAGGATCTTCTCTCTTTAATGGAAGGTGCACAGAAGGCGTCCGGACAAGACACAAACACCTCAGCTGAGCCCATGTCTGGACTCATCACCCCATTAGTCAGACTGATCCTTAACACCCAAAGAAAAATAATTTTGGCTACTTGTATTGAAAATCTCACTGTTGAACCCATCATATCCATAGGTCTGGGAAGGAACTGTAGTTTAATGGGTTAAATTAAAGTTAAAAATTCAACATTTTACCACAACGGTCCACTACATCAGTGTTTCCCAACCCTGGTTGTTGCCCTGCTCCAACACAGCTGATTGAAATAGTCAGGCCGTCACCAAGTTCTGCAGATGCCTGATAACGAGCTGTTCTTCTGAATCAGGTGTGTTGGAGCAGGGCAACATTTAAAACATGCAGGACACTGTTCCCTAAGGACCAGGGTTGGGAAACACTGCACCACATCACTTGCATTACTGAAACTGGCGATCTACCTGTCCATATTTTCCTCATCTTTTCCTTACTTATACAACTTACAACCAGAACATTTCTTAAATAGCTAAATCTGATGATGATGGTAGCAAAGTTAGACAATCAGTGTTATTTGTTCAGTTTTAAACCAACTGACACAATACTGACACAAGTACTATGACTAAAACCAGTACACTTATCTTATGTTGTGTGTTTCTACCAATTAATACTATAATGTACAGTACATACTTCATTTTTGAAATAACTATACAATTTGTCCCCACCAGTCGAGTGATGATTGAGATTCCATGTAGTCGGTGTGAGCTCACATACACTTACACACGTTGATTAGAACAAGAGTGAACAGAGGCACACTTAATTAAACAAAATGACAGCACTTTTTAATGTTTTTTTTTTTTTTTATCTTAAATGCGTAATTGCCTTTCAAAATGTCCTTGTACCAAATGAGAAGACGACATGAAAAAGGTGGAATATTGTCATATTAGTCATTCTGAGACCAGAATTAGGCAGACAGTTTTCTGTCACGCCAGAAATCCCTTATCATAATGAACGTTGAACAGTGGAGACATTATGATATTACTAGCCTGGCATAATAGATGTTTTTAAGCTAATTCAAACATATTATACATTTTTTGCAGGTTTTTAGAACCCTTAAAGCAGGACGTTTCAAATAATATAATTGTCCACCACAGTGATCCAGAAACAACCTGTTTTATTCTACAGCAAGGGAGAGACATCAAGGCCAAGGCATGGGACGCTAATAGAAACCATAAAAACACATTGACTTTTTCCTATAGGGGAAGGGTGTTATATATGGAGACCAATGTGGTTTGAATTTTTATGGAGAGAAATGGTTAACTGGATTGATGGCGGACATCTCATTCAAAGCCATGAAAAGATCAGACTTTAATAATACAATACTCAGAAACCTGATGCTTTGTCTCTACTCTAATAGTTCAGTATAAAGCTACATATACTGTGCAGTGCTGCCCACAATCGCTCCACTTATCATTGAGGTGACAGGCACATAATAACATGGCTCTATGGCTAATGGCTCCCACACACTCGGCTTAAAATGTATTCCTCTCCGACTGTATAACTCCTGCCCTCCTCCTTCTCAAACACAATGGGATAACATGTCCAACAAAGGCGTAGCA
Source organism: Solea senegalensis (assembly GCF_019176455.1). Taxonomy (NCBI): domain Eukaryota; kingdom Metazoa; phylum Chordata; class Actinopteri; order Pleuronectiformes; family Soleidae; genus Solea; species Solea senegalensis. Next base: position 16,348,460 of record NC_058035.1, read on the forward strand.
ACAATGCAAATGAACTTGTTCTTAGCCTTCAGCTAAATCTCAGATTTGGCGCATCCATTTATTTTGTTACTAATCTGCTTTCTATAGCATGCGTACCCTGTACATTCATCTTTTTAGACAAAGATGATGTAGTTAACACCACAACATTTCAATATGCAGCCTTCATGAATAGCAAATAACCCATTCACAAAAATGCAGGATACATAATATGATGTGACATCCTCTTTTAGCTTAGTGCATATGCATGGGAAATGCATTCAAAGCACAAAGAGTGTATTTGCAATTTATGTTATTTTCACAAAAGTGTAAGAAAATAAACATTTTATATAAAACCATAGTAAAAAGAATTTAAAAAAATGTTCTTACATTAATTACAAGTAATTAAGTTGCATAAATCCTTAAATGTATGCAATCCACTGATAAAAGTGCAGGTAATACAATTACAGTATGAGGAAATCCTCAGTAGATAAAGGAGAGATGAAAGCTTCTTCTTTTTTTTTAAAGTTTTTAAAATATGTTAAGGCTGAAAACATGAAGAACAAAATTGGTATTTGTTACATTCATGGGCATTCATGTGGAAACAACACTATAGGCAGCTGTTACTGACAAAATGTGGAGAGAGAAATATAAATGGGGGGCAGAGTCCATGTCACAGTATGTGTCCACGAGTGAAGAAGTGGTCATGGAAAAAAAAAAAGGCAAAAAGCTGTAAAGTAGCTGCACTTAACCCTGAACAGCTGAGTGGAGGACAATGGACTGGGATTAACAGGGAAACTAGCAATCAGGGTGATTATCAAATCCATTAATTGTTATTTTGTTGTACAGAAGGAGGATGTCTTGATATATCAGTGTCATCATCATCTTCTCCTTTTCATTCTCAGTCCCTCCCTCTCCTGCCGAGCATCTCCACAGAGCCCATATGTGCTTTTCTTTCTCATTTTTTTTCACTTCATTAATCTCTCCTCACCTGATAAGGGCTCCCCCCTCTCTCGATCTGTGTGTGTGTGTGTGAAGGAAATCTTGCCAGCATCATGCTGCTGAACTGTGGCAGAGCTGTAAAATGGCTCAAAGGTCTTCCATTTGAAATAGTGAAAGAAATGAAATGACACAAATGTGCGTCAATGCATGAGCCAATGTGTTTTATCACCTCAATGTTAATTTGAGCTGTTTTATGACACCAGTGGAGCCGCAGCAGATGCATGGCACAACAGGCGCCGTCCTTGTTTACTGTCTTGTCATTTGAAATAGCTTCGACCAAAGAAATGACTAATGCTGATGGTTTCATTATCTGTGTGTGTGTGGGTGTGTGTGTGTGTACATATATCTTTGTAAGGACCGTAAAATGTACAAACTATAGGAAGGGAGGACTCTTTCGGTGCTTTTCCACTACACAGGTACAGTGACACAAGAAACAAACCAAACAATGCTGAACTGTAGATCAGTTGATAAGACTTAAAAATCCAGACAATGCTTTAATTGCGATGCGCTCATCTCCAACATTTAGCAAGGAAATGTCTAAAATCTCAACATTTGCATCACAACGTTCCGCTGTGTTTCAGTCCAGTGACTGAGTCTGTGCTCCGGTCATGCAGGATGTACTGAACTAATCTTTTTAATTAAAGGAGTCTAATAATGTAGTGGTTAGCACTCTTGCCTTTGCCTTGAGTTTGCATGTTCTTCCTCGTGTCTGCGTGGGTTTTGTCCGGCTTCTCCAGTTTCCTCCCACAGTCCAAAAACATGTAATACGGGGATATGGTAAATTGGACACTATAAATTGACCACAGGTGTGAGAGTGAGATGTGTTTCTATGTGGTCCTACGATGGACTGGCAAACTGTACAGGGTGTACTCTGCCTGTCACGGAAGATTGGCACAGCACCCCTGTGACCCTCATGTGGAGGATAAAGTGGTACAAAATGAAATAATGCAGGGAGTCTAATGATTCAGTAGACTGAGTCGTTTGTCGTATATGTGACTCACTGTCAGGGTTCGTACAATTGAGTCTCGAATGGGGTGGAGTGGCTCAGTGGTTAAGACCGGTAGCCTGTGCAAATGACGTCATGGACATCATGGTCGCAAGTTCAACTCCACCCCTGGCTGATTGTACTCAATTCCCTTGTAAGTCGCTTTGGATAAAAGCGTCTGCTAAATGACATGTAATGTAATGTGATGTAATGAATCAGATACGTAAAATCAAAAATGAGGCTTTATTGCTCTCTCAAAAACATGAACAAAAAAGAATGCCGAAGGCGAGAGCAAAAACGCTATTCAAAAACATGAAAATAAAAGAATGCCAAAGGCAAGAGAAAAGGCAAAAAAACAAACCTATAACCAGGAAACGTAAACTAGATCAACTTGGATCGTGACTCTAAACATGAAAACATCAAATTGATTCAACACTAAGAACATGGAGACGAAAACGCACTGACAAAGGGAAATGAGTGACTTAAGAAGGGGAAAGGGGACCAGGCGCTGACAATCAGGGAATGACACCAGGTGCAAACACTCAAGGTAGACGAAGTGCAGACCAACAGGAAACCCTAAACCCTCACCAAAATAAACCAGGAAATGACAAAAACGTGACTCCCAAAACAAACATAACTAACAAATTTGCCGACGTGTAACACTCACACAATCTCGTCACTAGTTTGTGTGTGTTGCGTATAAAACAAAGTCATGGCTGTTTCATGCAGCCGTGCAAAGATGACTCCGCTCACGTTGAGGAAGTACAATAGTTACATGGAAAAAGGTGAAGGCCAAGGCATTTGGCCGGTCCTCACAACTTTAATGGTTTTAGGGTGTCCTCACTAAGATAGCTGTACAAGAATGTGTGTGTATTTGTATAGACATCCATGGATGGTTGTGTGGACAGACTTACTTTCCAATGTAATTAAACCTGCTCTTGACTATAATAGATGAAAAGATGTTTTTTTTTTCAAGTTTTCTACTGGAGCTGCTGCATTAGTCTGAATCTCCTTTCACCATCACCGTGTTATGGCTGGATTTCTATGAGAGCTTTTTATAAATGTGTAAAGTTGACACAAGCTTTACACTCTTTCCACAAAGCCGAGATTCAATACCTGACAGAGAGATGTTTGTTTTTTTTGTTTTTTGCAAGCTGGGTTATGTAATGCAGTCTTAATTAAAAAGTTAAAGCCGGAAGACAGTGAATCTATTATTGAGGCGGTGCCACAGGTTTGGGGCATTGGGTAATTATGATGAAAATGAAGATAATGGAGGAGGATTCAGCTGAGGAACAAATATTGTTTTAATTGGCAGTGGGATGACTATTCTTGAGGTAAAGTTGCTTAGAGTGAATAGTCTTTTTTTGCCTGGTGTTATTATAATATAACGCTTATGACTGGATTGACATAGGGGATACTTTATTTAGTTTTTAGGCCTTGAAGCACATGATGTGTTTGTATCACCAACCTCATCGTCAAGGGAGAAAAAAATAGTAAGACAAATTATTTACTTGTATTATATTATATTTTGACTTTGGAGTTTGGAGCTGGAAGGGCATTAAATCCATCTCCAATCTATGTGTGGATAGATTGAGATAGAGAGGAAAGGCAATGTAGTTATAGCTTTCACTTTTCCGAGAATTTTCCAATATGGATTACAACCACTATGTAGTTTTTGAAACTTGAGAAAATCAGATACACCCTTAATGGCTCCCTTCAAAACTTTAAAAAGACTTTGACCCCATTTCTGGACTATTATAAGAGCTTACAAATGCCATTGGATGATGGTATTTGCCGTTTTACTTTATTATTAGTAGTAGTAGTAGTATTTTCAGTTGTATCAGTATTATTATTTCTATTTCTTATTGATTTCTTTATCATTATTATTTATCTATTTACATTTTAATTGTATCTCATTTTGTCTTGTTTTCTTGTTTTTCCTTATACGGATTATTATCCATTTACCCCTGATTATTACCCTTTCTTATTATTATTCTCTTTCTGATCCCCTGCAGGACTTCTTGAAAATTTGAATGAAACATTAAGGTTGAATCATTCAATCTTCAATTCTTGTTTTAATCATAGTCGATGAACCATAGGATTGTATCACATGATCTTCATCAGATGGACTTGAATACGATGTCTGAGGACTGTGACACAGCTGAACTGCTGCTAAATTGACCTTGAGGTGCAATTTTATGACAGCAGTTCATTTGATCTAATGGATTTCCTGTCATATGTGATTTGGAGAGAATGCCACACAGCGAAGACCTAAGTGTCTCCTCAGCAGTGGTCCCATTGTCCTGACCGAAATTGTGTCAATTAAAAGGTTAGCGTTGTTAAAACCTGCTGTGATGGGAATCATCTGCACAAAACAACTGTCCTTGTGCCTGTAATGTTTTTGATACAACTGACTTCCACTTCCCCCATTACATGACACACCCCATCACCCTCTTTGAGCACAACCTGGAGTCTGTTTTAATGACAGTCTGTGAAGCATTAGCACTGAGGGCGTGAGTGTCAAAGTCCCACTCAGCTGCCTCCTTTTTGACATTTCAGATACACAGCATGACTGTAACTCTTAGCATTTATGGAGCAAATACCAGAATGTGATATAGACTGAAAGAGAAGGCAGAGGAGGAAGAACGCTGGGTTAATGCTTAAGTTGTAGTCATTTTACAGAAATACTGTACATTTAAGTAATTAAGTAAAGTTTATTTATATAGCACCTTTCATAGATTAAAAAAATAAATGCTTTCCAATGAAAAGAATACAATAAATAATAAAAGAGACAGACTAATATGGATATCTATGTCTAAACACATAGACACATTGATTCAAAGCCATAAAAACCATTGTCTAACTAAAAGCCTGCTTGAACAAAAGAGCATTTTGCTGCTTTTTAAAAGAATCAAAAGATTTTCTATTTAAGCAACTTCAAAAAAAATAAGAGGCAGCGCGCTCCAGAGTTCCGTAGTCTGAAAGACTCGATCCCTTCTGGTCCTAAAGCTCGAGTAGGTAACAACTAACAACCTCTGACCTGAAGACCTCAGGGTGCCGGCGGGTGTGTGAGGTAGGATGAGGTCAGAGAAGTAAGAGGGAACTTGTCCATAAAAAGCTTTAAAAATAAGGACCGGGATGTATGATGTATGATGTATGAAAATGTACTCTCAAATGAGTGGGTAACAACTGAAGTGATGCTGAAACCGGTGTGATGTGGTCTCTCTTGTGTGTGTTGGTTAAAAGCCGTGCAGCAGCGTTGAATCCTAATCACTGTCATTCAGTCATTTCTTTTGACTGGAATTGTACAGAAAATCATGCTACTCTTCATAAAGGACACAAGGAGATAATCTGAGCAAGTAATATTGTCATGTGACATCCACTGGCCAATGTGAATAAAGATTCACTTCCAGCCAAATCTAATTTTCTTCACTTTGCTCAACACCTCAACAACATGTGTAATTGACACTTTGCCCTGTCATCCTTCTGTGAAAGTGCTGGTGTTCTGATGACATTTTATTGTCCCTGACCTCGAGTGGGTGAAATCAGAGCTTCCAGCCAGGCCAACAGACAGAGAGAGAGAGAGAAAAACAGGATTATTTTATGGTTGCCATGGTTCAGTGATCTTAACTGCAGTGTACATGATGTGGCTCAAAGCTAAGTATTTCTATGTCAAAGGGAATTAAAGTTACAGGAGTTCAATGCAACTTCAGTGTTTGTTGCGATGCCCTCAGCTCTGCACAGTTCCACTTTTATCAGCCTGCTGACTTTTCTCAGCTTAGTTCCCACTGCAGGTCACAGCTTATTGCACTGTTTACTATATGTGGGCAAAACATGTTGAGAAATGGTTTCAGGTGCCGTTGAGCAATGCCCTCAACTCTCACCTGTTTTACTGCCAATGCTCAGCAGGCAAAATAAATGTGTAAATAATCAGAACAAGGAAAAACAAATAAACAGCACAGTGCTTAAGCATTTATTAATGCTAGTAATAAATTACTAGCATTAGTAATTATCAATTATTATTGTTATCCATGAATTTTCAAATATACGGAAGCCGAGAACAGCCATGGATTTTACTTCCTTGTATGCACCGTTATCTCCATATAACAGAGATGGTTTTCTTGTGATTACAAATTCATTTCAGCGCATAAAACAGACCTGCTGAAGTTCAATCTAAGCATCAGAATGGGAAAGAAAGGGGATTTAAGTGAGTCAGATGGGCTGATCTGATTATATCACAAGATCATTTATTTTATTCTTTTTGGAATTTTCGTGTACAACCATCTCTAAGGTTGACAGAAAATTATCTAAAATTGAGAAAACCAGTGTTGCAGTGGGTGCAACAGGCCCGAAAATTCACTCAGAATAGCCAAGACATGCAAAAGAGCACCTCTGGTCACACAACACACTGAATCTTGAAGCAGATAAGCTACAGCAGCAGAAGATGATGCCACTTCTGCCACTTTATGCCCAGTGGTGACGGTATAAGAATACATTATATATCAAGGCTTTTTTTTCTATAGTTTTACCACATAGCAAACTAAAGTGAATCTGCACTACTTTCAAAATTTCTGTGTTAGAAAAAGTGTATTTTTTCTCCTCCATGAGGCCCCACAGCTCACATTAGCCCTGCTTGGCCCTGAATAACCCTGTATGGTATTTTCATAATGGGCGATCCTTTCCATTACAGTACATTACTTTTTTGACTCTATTATTCACTTTTTAACATCACACGTTACAATTTCCGTGCTCCCTTCATCGCCTTTCTTCTCCCAAAGCAGAAGCACTGTTATCTTGGGAATTATTGTACAACGTCTACATTTGGTTGAAAGGCTTTCATACTGGATAATTAAATTCCCCACACTATCCAACGACCCTGACACAGCAGTGTACAGTAAGGTCAAGGCTTTACACTTCCCCCGGCAAACCTTGATGTTGCTGCCAAGAAAAGGCTTTCAAAACCCTCCATCAGTAGACTTCATTAATTAGTGCATTTACAGTAAGAAAACTAACAGACTAGAAAACAGGGAGTTGCAGTTATTGTCTGCAGAAGATTAGTGTTATCAAGAGTCAGGGAATCTTTGCATCTGTGTGGACTTATTGCCAACTAGTTTTTGGGGAAGAGAGAAGAATGTTCTTTATATGGCAGATTTTCTGCCCCTTGGATGGTTTTTGCAGTATAGGCTGGGATAACTATCAGAGCTGAGTGTTGTGGAATTGCTTAAGGGTTAAGAGCAGTCAAGCTGCACAGGAGAGAAAAATGGAGGGAGGGTGTGGGAGTTTATGTAATGTGACATCGCAATTTGAACTTCCCTGTAAAGTCTGTGGCCCCAGTGGCGATGCCAGCACAGTGTGTGTGTGTGTGTGCGTGTGTGTGTGTGTGTGTGTTATCCCTGCTGACATGACAGGCCATTGAGGATCACTCTTCTGCTGCTGAGCAGGAAGATGGGATTGTCATACGAGACGTTAGTTCTGATCCTATCATTCAGGATGTTGACAGCTAAAGTAAAGTCGGTAGAGGGGAGTGACAGATTTGATGGCTGGTCTCTATGGTCCTACTGCAATGATATTACCTGAAGAAATTGTTGTTATAATGTAGAATGAAGAAGTTTTCAGCTTTTACTAATCCGAGTTGTCCGACAGTCTGTAACTATGACGGCAACTCTGACGCTTACTATTACAGTGGTATACAGTATCTTAATGGTTATTCTTCACCAAAACAGATTCTATATTTATTTTTTTTGTTTGTGTGAGCAGCTTTGGCTCAGAAGCAGGTCGCCTTCCCGATAGAAGGTCACAATTTGATCCCAAGCTCCCCAGCAAGACATCAAACACCAAATTGCTTGGAGCAGCTGTGCTGGAATTGTGCAAATGGGTGTAAATGACGTGTGTAAATAGTGCCGCATAGAAGTGCTGTGTGAATGTATGCTAAATGGTCTGTGTATGGCATATTTCTAGCCGATGACAACACAAATTGCTTCACATACAATTTTGCCGTCAGCTCCACGCATCTTTATGTGGTGCTTTTTCTATCACATGTTAGTCATTTCCATTCACACACACTGCTGAATCAGCCATCAGGAGCAACTTAAGGTGCCCAGGGACACATCGGCATGTAGGTTAAAGGAACCAGTAACTTAATGTCTCTGTTGGGAGGCAACTTTCTCTTCCCCAAGACACATCCACCACTGTGGAATGACACATCTAGTGTGCTGTAATGTAATGTGGTTTGAATGGTTGTAGAAAAGCCGCATAAATAAATAAATCCACAGCATTTACCATTTGTTGGCATGTGCTAGTATCTACTAATTAACCCTTAAATGATACAGCAGATGCTGATGGTCATTTAAGTTAGCAGTTAATTAGTCACAAACCAAAGTATTGGACGGAAGCAAATAGTTTGTCCGGTGATTGCCAACCCGATTGCAATGTATTCTAAAGGGAAAATTTCACCCAAGATAATTAACCAGTCATTAGATGCAAATATAAGTTGTCTTGATATTTATCAAAAAATATCAAAAATGTCAGTCTAATAATGCTGCTTGAGAAAATGTCAAGGAAATTAAAAAAAAACAGGAGGTTTTCATCATCTGGGAACCATGAATGCCTCTACAAGATTTCAAAGTAATCCATCACTCACATAGTTGCAATATTAGAGTTTGGATGAAAGTGGTGGACTGGCCAACAGCCACGTCATTAGTGTGGCTTTAAATAACTTCCACCATCCAGGGGGAAAAGTAAAATGTAAACTAAACATAAATTATTCCAACTTGAGCCTCTTACTTGCCTCTGAATGATCCAATCTTCCTTCCATCAGGAGAAAAATAGGGAGTAATTGAATCCATACTTAGAGATTACACTACACGAAGACTGCAATACATTTTCAACATCTAAGTGTTGGAGTACAGATCGTAAACACTTTTTTACAAATGTGTCTGATGAAGAAAATAATGAAATGAAGGTGATCGGTGAATCTGTGCTTGCAGTCCGCAGTGAAGATTGTTTGATTCTCATCAATGCAATCTCACACCAGGGTTATGTATCAGGCGATAAAGACGAAAATGAAGATAAATAAAACTTCAGTGCAAATGGGCTGTCCTGATTCAAGGGAAGGATAATGTTTTATCTGCGAAGATTTTACTGAGGACACAGGGTACAAAGCTCCAGATCTGTTGACTTGGAGAGTGTTTCAACTGAAGGGAAATGATGATGGCTGTAAAATATTCTCCCCTATAGCCCAGTAGCCATTAAATGTTGGATTTAAGCCATGCATCACAAACAGGACGTTTGAGGAGACTGCTGGTCAAAGATGCACCAGTCGTTCTGGATTCAGAGAGAAATATAACAGGTCCTCACTTTGTTCAGTATTGATCCCGTTTGACCATGACAAGATTAAAAATATTATTTGGATGCCACGCTTCTGTGTTTGAGTGAGGGGGGAAATTTATGTTAGTGTCCACTTGTGTGCAATGTAAGCAATAACTGCTGGTGATGGGTTTTTCTGCAACTGCCTCATGTTTTCACTGCAGACTGGGATGTTCAGTGGTTATTATCTGTGACCCTATCACAAAATCTAGAAGCTTCCTGTAACTGCAGATCAGACCGTCGCATCGTGTGGGGAATTTTAGCCCATTCTTCCCTGCAGAACTGCCTTAACACTTCCATATTCTTTGGTCTCTCTTCAAGTCATTCCACAGCATCTCAAACTCTCTCCAAAAAGGCAGATTTTGTTCTTCTGAAACCATTGTCCTGTGGATTTGCTGCGATGCTCGCGCTCCTTGTTCTGCTGCATGACACAGCCTCTTCTGAGCTTTAGTTGATGGACAGACACCCTCACAATATCCTAGAGAATTTGTTGATAAAATGGGAATTCATTTTCCTCTCAATGATGGCAAGACATTTTCAACACAATCTACAATGGGAGACCACATGTCCATGACTATGTGCAGATTTTGTTTATGGAGATTCTGGAGACCAAAGCCATGCAAACAGCAACGGACCACAAACCCACCCTTTGTAAACGAAATCAAATAACCAAGACAGACACAACAACTCACGGATCAACAGGAAACATCAAATTCACGCGCAAAGAGGAAACGGAAAATACAACTTAAAGACTTAAAAATATACTATACAGAGTAAGGCAATGTTCCCAAATTTCACGAACATCCCATTGCACAGAAACGTTCAGTGATCAGAACAATATATGACCGCAGAAACAGCATAAACATAAACAAAGGAAAATAACAAACAGAAAAGGATAAACACAAGCAAAGCAAACCGGGGTTTCGTCACATTGCCATACGTTAAAGGTATCACAGAACGCATGCAACAAGCCATGAAAAAAAATACCACATCAACCCAAATCTCTGACAGCTACTAGTACACCACACGGACAAGGTACAACCAGACAATAAATGCAATATCATCAATGAAATCCCTTGGCGTTCTTGCAATAATGTTTATATCTGTAAAACAGGAAGATGTTTCCACACAAAGAATGCAAAAAAAGAAAGAGAAAAGAGGCATATGAGAAAAAGAAAAAAGCATAATGAAAAATCCCATAATGAGTTGGGAAGAGGCCAGAGTGACTCGCGCAGTAGAAAACTGATACACACGGTGGATCATGGAGGCAGTGGAAATAAGGAAACGTGCATATGAAAACAAACAGGGATGAGGGAGCGTACATACTGTTACACACCTGGAGTGTCGTCCTGGGGGAGTGACCTGACAGCAGGAGGCGTGGTCGACACGTAAAATGTGACAGGAAGATCACAGCTGATAAGGCACGTCACCATCAGACATCAGGTGACAGATCTGAGGAAGGCGGAAGATACATGTCGAAACTGGTTGACAAGGTAAAGGAAAACTTCCTGTGTTCGTTCATTATTGTGACTTACATGAAAATACAACCATGTTTTATATGGGATTTAGGCAGAATTCTTTTTATTTTGACTTTATGTGAATGATATACAATAAAGATGCTGCTTAGAATATACACCTGCCTTGTTAACGACAGTAAATTATTGTGATTGATCACTAGACATGTTTGAAGTTTAGTCTCATGCATTAGCATGAAGGCTTGTGTTTCACCGCAGAGCGTGAGACATGCACACCTCTCTCTCTCTCTCTCTCTGCCTGCAGACTCTGTGGGAACCTCCACAGAGTCTAAATAAGTTTAAATAAGCACAGTTTTATTTTTCTTTGACGATACAGCGTTGGTAGCCTTACATATTATTCTCAGTCAAGTAAGTCTCAGTCTCAAAAAGAGGTTTCTCTACCAGTGTTGTAAAATTTATTTGGCACTGATTGTTGTTGCTGAAGACAATCGATTGTTTACTCTTCATATTTGCCAGACTTTGCAAAAAGGTCTGAAATATAATCATCACAATCAGTGTTGTGCTAGTTGCTGAAACATAGTAACTCGTTACAGTTACTAGTTACTTTTTTTAAAAAATAACTAAGTTAGTTAAGCCAAAAACTAGTGAGAAAGTAACTTTTTAGTTATTGTAAAACGTTTTTCCTATGCTCCCATTAAATAAAGGTTGATTTGAGTTCCCCTCTAGCCGTCATTTCAGTTCTGTGCTGATGCTGAATAATACAAAGAGGAAAGGTAAACAATGACAGTTGCCATAGCAACACGTATGTTTGGTTGCATGCAAGTTCCATTTTATTAGTAGTATTATTATTAGTATTAGTATTATTATCATCATCATTATTATTATTATTATTGTTATTATTATTATTATTATTATTATTATTGTTATTATTATTATTACCTGTGCACAGCACCATGCTGATGATCTGTCTGAAAGCAGGGTCCTCCACTGTGGAGATGGGTAGCATGTTTTCCACAACATATCTGAGGGGAAAAAACACGTGATTTTATCTGTATAATTTTACCATTGGACTCTTGGAATAATAGCCTGATATTGCTAAAAGAGATCCAAATAAACAATTAAACATATCGTGCTGTTGTCAAGTTGTGCCTGGCTATGGGTCCCTATTTCGAACAACAACCGCTGCCGCTTGGGTGGAGTGGGTGTGTGCTTGCTACCGTGACTCGGTCTCGGATGCTGCGTTAGCTACGTTAGCTGCTAACTGTCGCTTCTCCAGGTGCTTCAGAAGATTGCTGTTGCTGTTGTTCGCCGTAGAAAGTATTATGAACCGGAACACAGTCTACAAGTTACCGAAATGTTGTTTTTCCCTCTGCTCTCCAGTTGAAAATACCTGTGAATACCTCCACGAGGAGAAACTTATCTTCCCCTTCTCGCTCGCCGTCATTCCGTGCCCTGACCTGTCCAGTCCTCTTCATGGCGCGTGTTTGATTACGTGTGGGACGCTAGAGGGCGACAAGTGCTTTGTTTTTCAATTCAATTAAACTTTATTCATCGCTAAAATGTTATGGAAACTGTATGCCGTTGAAAAAAAGGAACGGAGTAACGCAGCGTTAGGTAGCGGAGTTTAATGAATTAAAAAAACAACGCGTTAGATTATTAGTTACTGAATAAAGTAATGGCGTTACTAATAACGCGTTACTATCCAACACTGATTACAATAGATGGATTACAGTGTCTCATCTGGAACACGACAAAAACAAATAAGATTTTTTGTTTTTTTACAGGAACTGTACATTTTCTCATATTAAACAAACACAAAAATACACTAAATTATGAACTTTTGACAAGAAGTTGAGTAATGCATCTTTAATATTTGTTGGTCTGATCACTTGCTGATAAAGGTCAAAAAAGGCAATTTGTTGTTACATCATGGGCTGTAACAGATGCAGAAATTAGGAACTGGTCTTTTCTCTGTGTTGTGGAACGAGGTCGTGTCTTGATGTTTTGCTTTTCAAAATGTGAATAACTGTCGTGTTGAATATAATAAAATAAGCAACCAGACAAGGATGTAACTATAGACAAAGACCTTTTTCGTACAAGCCAGCATCTTATTGTGTCATTGCAGAGTGAGTAATGGTGAATTATCCTGATCATGGCTGGCTCATCATCACTGTGGGGGAAAATGCGGCGCTGTCATTTTGATAGTTGGCCTCACTCCCTGTTCCAGTTGGAAAGATGACACTGGATGTCTGACATTAAGATAAGTCAGCAGATAGAGACAAATAGTGGATAATGAACACATGCCCTGAAGAAGGATAGTGGTGTGAGGTTCAGATGAGGTTACATTTACTTTAGACTTTTGTCACATTCACTAGAGTCAGGGTGGGGAATATTTTAAGACCAAACTTTTACGTTCCCTCACAACACTTTGGCATTTCCTCGCAGTAACTTTTGCGTTACCTCACAATATTTTTCCCCTCCTAATAGATAAAACAAATAAATGGTTGCAATAAATGGAGCACATTTCAATGCATGGCTACACAGGGCTGCCTGAGGCACAGGGAGAGCCAGGGTGGGAATATAAAAGTTATTCAGTTTATTTGTTGCTCCAACGTTTAGTGGCGCCGTGGAGTTCCGGCTTAAGTATGAGTGCTGGCCTATGGCAGTAGGGGACCTTCTCGGGGAGTTCTCGCCGGGAGCAAGTGCCATGCACGGGGCAAGCAAGGGCCACCTGAGGCACAGGGAAAGCTGGGGAGCGCTGGGTAAAACAATTGCAATGGAACGAAAAAATGATTGTGAGGGTACACAAAAATATCGCGAGGGAATGCAAAAATATTGCAAGAGAACGCAAAAATATTTCCCACCACAACCCCACTCGGGCTTTGTACAAGCATACATTGGCTCTGGCATCACTTGGATAAGCTTTGGCAATGAGGGTGAGTTGCGCCACTGCATTAAGTCTTCTCCAGCACATCTCAAATACTCTGTGGGGTCGAGGTCTTTTTCAATAATGAATCCTGGCATTGTCATCTTGGAATATGTCCCCAAAAAACCCTGGTCATTCGGAAAATTTTAGATTACCTACTTTTTTGGGGCACATATCTTTGCCGAACCTTGACCTGACCAACTGAAGCAATCCCAATTAAAACTCAGGCTTGTATGGTAAGCAGTAGGCACAATATTATAATATGTGACTTTTGTGACCATGCAGTGTATGTAGTGGGGAGCTAATGAGTAGATGAGTGGCAGGTGAGAAGGTGAGGGAGTTAATTGCATGCAGGGCAGCAACTGAAATGACAGGAGAGTTAGTGAAAAGACATGAGAACAAAACCAGTGGTAAACAAAAATGAGCTGTTACAACTTTAGACTGGAACTGTATCATCTAAGTTGCAGATGACAGGATGGCCAGCAATGGATATATTAAAATGTCAGGCTATGCAATCTCTTTAAAATGTTTATGCAGGATGCTGCAGACTCCACTGATAAGATGATGATAATGGTGCCAGGCCAACTAAATAAATTGGTATTTCAAATCCATTAACTGCCTGGTTCTGTGTGCACAGTCACTGTGTACATGACTGCCGTATGAATGTGACGGAGGAAATGTGTCGTCCCGTAGTTTAACTTGAACAGTCACATTTTGAAACCTCAGGTGTTTGAGAAGGAACCACATTGTTGACTGAAGACTGTGTAAAGAGGAGAGGAAGCAGAGGGTGTCATTTCCATGTTGACATTGTGGAGACAACAAACTGGTACATGAAGTGCTTGTGCTGCTGTCAATAAAGCAAACATGTCTTTAAGTAGATGGAAAACTACAAGTCTCCCTTACCCAAGGACAGTGGCTCTCTTTGCACCTGGCATTAAAATGTGTTTTTATGTGACCGGAGTGCAGTCGGATAGCGCCTGACCTTTTGTAAGCACAGGTGTAAATACACCAGAGGACCGATTGTTATCCGATCCGCCAAACCACTTCAGGAGGTGGTTGGAGACTCATTGTGACCACATTGAACAGAAGTGTAAATGCGATGCTTCTCCGCTCCACCCACAACTATTGACATGGCGAGGTCCCAAGTGAGCTGAGGCGATACTATGCGTGACCTCGCCAGACTGGCGGCCACTGATTGGTCAGAGTGCCGTCAGAGGAAGAGACGTCCAACACAAGCATCAAGCCAAAAATGGCGAACTGTAGCAGAGGAGTCTGGTGTATTTAGCACCGCTGTATTTCATGCACCTGTGCAGTGATGACTCCGCCCATTCCGTACTATTTTTGTCAGGGAAAACCAATCTAAACCATGGCGTTCCGTGCCGTGGTGAAGCGAGGCAAGGCGAGCTGGGGCCATAGTGGAAAAGGGCCATACAGTATGTGAGTGGAAAACATTGGCGGCTCCACAGTGCCACGGATTGTCAGAGGAGTCCATACAATGTCATGACTCCACGTGCTGCTAACATTGTTAATGTTGTT
Source organism: Solea senegalensis (assembly GCF_019176455.1). NCBI lineage: Eukaryota > Metazoa > Chordata > Actinopteri > Pleuronectiformes > Soleidae > Solea > Solea senegalensis. The sequence continues at coordinate 16,363,725 of NC_058035.1, forward strand.
GTTATTGATGTGGCAGCGAAAATCTTTGCAGAAGAAGAGGGGGATGACCGTGTTAGTAAATACGTGTGTTGAAGCGCTATCCAATTGCATCTGATCACAGAAAATGCATTCTAATCCTTTACTGTCATTACTGTCATCTTGCTCTGTTGAAGTTGAGTCCGATCACATTCATCACTTGGACCCGAAGTGACGCCAAAGTGTTGATATAATCAAATCAGCACTGCCTAAATAATTAATAAGCCTGGTATAATGACTTCAATAATGGTCTAATTCTCCATTTCCTCACACTGTGCTAATATGAAAAATATCCTGCGAGTGATGTCATGTGAAGCCATTCTTCACACTGCTAAAGTCATGCAATACCTGCACAACTAATTAGAAGCCAATCTCATCCGTCAAGCATGTCTTATAGCGTTGAATAACAAATGAGGGATTTATGACTTATACTGCAGTCAGCCACCAGGGGGCATTCAAGATCCTTTGGTTTCAGAGCTGCCATGTCCCCCATCATTCATACAGTAGTAATTAGTCTATTTCTAATCAACCACACATGTGAGAAAAACTGGAGGCTGTTTCCTCATCAGACCCCAACTTTCAACTACGATGAAGCAAACCCTGCGTCTGTCTTGGATTTGAAAACAATTGTTCTAGAATACAGATGAATCCACGGTGTTGTTACTTCTTTAATTTCCCTTCTGTTTCTGTTCCCCCACTAATCAGTCTTTTTTTTAAAAGGCTGTTATTCTGGTGATGTTGTGACTGATTGTTTCTCTGTTTTTCCTCCTCCTTCCTCTGTTCTCTGAAGGCGTTCACAAATGTTTGTCTTTTAAAAAATGTTCTTCCTCTCTCTTCCCCGTGTCTCATCTCATGTGTTTAATGTTTTTTTCTTACACACACACACACACACACACACACACACACACACACGTATACATACACACACTTGCTCCTTCTGGTTTTCTGCTTCTCTGCATTCTGCCACTTCTCTGAGTCGGTTCTTTATAGATCCATTTAATCGACGCTCAATCCCTCTCTGAGGTTAAATAAAATTACTGCCAGTTATCATCAGCTCAGGCTTTACAGGTGACAATGTGCTTCTGTGTATATTTAATGCCTTTTCTCTCTCTTCTCCATCAACTACACTCAAAAATTGCTCACCCCCATTGTCTCCTGTTTTCTTTTGCCCTCTTGTCTCTTGTTGCAAATCAAAACGGGTGACCAAATAAGACACATGTAGTCCAATGGGCATTACGTGGCTTTATCTTTTTTTTCTCTCTTTCATTGTTGAACCTTTTCAGTCTCCTCTGCAGTGCACCCTTTTTTCTACCTTCACATTTCCTCTCTGCGTCCTCCATCAGACTAAATGTACAATACCCTGCCTCCCGACTGCCTCTTAAATATTGTATGAGACAGCCAGTCAAACCTGTCATTACCACAGTGCAATATTACATTTGCTTAAAGAGAAAAACTCTTCCTTTCACTCATCTCATATTGTCATTATCATTAACTGACATTTATCGAGTCCTGGAATGGTTTTGAGATGAAATATAACATTTACTCTTGAGCTAATGGTCTCCCTCTCTGTTTTTTTTCTTTTTATTAGTTAATGACTGCCTTTGTATTGCAAATTGCTCTTTGGTATCTGACATGAGAACAGCTTGGCTGCACTGAATGGAAACATTGATGAAAAAAAAATGCTCTGGTTTGAAAACTCATCATATGCTATGTTATATGAGAGACATCTTTACTTTGCATAAGCCAATTTAAATAATGTAATCGGTAATTCAAGAAAGTCTTGGGCAGAGATCTGCAACTTAGAACAACCCTGGTCGTCAGGGAACACTGCCCTGCAGGATTTAGATGTTGCCCCGCTCCAACACACCTGTTAACAGGCTTCCTCAGAGCTTGTTGACGAGCTATTGGCACCATATTTGTTACTTGTTCCCGCCCACTCTTTGCAAACTTTAAAATTGAAATTGTACATTTTCTTTTTGATGATGAAAATGGCAGGATATTTTGGCTCTGTCCCCTTTAACCCTGCGTTAGGTTTTAAATCTGCCTTCTCACTGTAAAGTGGCCCACAGTCAAAGCAAGCTTTAATACACGTAGAGGTGTAAAATCCTCCTACAGAAGGCAGTGTGCTGTCATTCTCTTTAATTGTAGTTATTAGTGTTAGGTTCCCAGTCTGCCTTCAAAGCCGTCCTCTGAGGCAGCACATCACTAGATGAAGTGTATGTCTCATTATCCTCTTCCTCTGTAACCTGTTTACATTGATTGAATCATAGTTCAGGTCAGTCCTCAGAAAGAAGCTATGTCAGGACAGTTTTTAACATGTAGAACATGCTGAAGGTGGGGACAAAGTCAAGTGGGACAATGTTTTGTAGGTTTTTCTACCAACATACTATTCTGTTTCTAGTATCATTCAATCTTTTTCTTTTTATTCATTCATCTCACCTCACGTTTCTTGATATATTCAAATATCTTCTTTTCTATCCTTAATTTTCCTCCCCTCTTTGTACCCCCTTTGCTCTGCGACTTCCACAGTGATGAATATTACATGACATCTCACATGGCAAATTTCTTATCTGGTGGCTGCATAAATCACAATCTGTGTGAGAAGTGTTAAACATTTCTTTATCTTACAACATAAAGACACAAGGTGAGAATGAGGGCATTTGTAATTTTTTGTATAATACAATCCAAAGTGGGGCCACACGGTTGTGTAGTGGTTAGCACTCTCGCCTTGCAGCGAGAAGACCCGGGTCGAGCCCCGGTTTGGAACAAGGGCCTTTCTGCATGGAGTTTGCATGTTCTCCCCGTGTGTCTCCGGGTTCTCCGGCTTCCTCCCACAGTCCAAAAACATGCAATGTGGGGATTAGGTAAAGTGGACACTCTAAATTGACCATAGGAGTGAATGGTTGTTTGTCTCTAGCTGTGTGTGGCCCTGTGATGGACTGGCGAACTGTCCAGGGTGTACACAAGGTGAGAATCTACATCGCCCGATGTAGCTGAGATTGGCACAGCACCCCCGCGACCCTCTGGTGGAGGATAAAGCGGTTAGATGATGACTGACTGACAATCCAAAGTGTCCTGTAAAGCAATGACAACGGCGAGTGACAATAAAAGTCTTTCTCTTCAGAGCCAATGTTCTCTCGCTGTTGCTGAAAATCGACCTCTGTGAGAAGTCACAGAAAATTGTCACCACTTTACACAAATGAAATGCAATTCCTATTACAAGCTCAACGGTGTCAGGGTGACTCACTGGTTTTATAATAAAATACAATTTCTTATCCAAACGGGTTTTCATAACAGACTTTTTGTTCACTAACTTTGTCTGCGTCTACAACAGCATACACAACTTGAGCTTATCCATTGCAAACATTATTCTACTGCAGTATTAAAACTGATCCTTGTGTGTACATGTACATTTTCGAGGTGTTTTAAGAAAATGGAACAATCAAGCATAATTCTTTATGAATTCACTACAGGTATCCTTTTATTCGAAACATATTTCTCTCACTAAATCACCTTTGAGCTCTAAAAATATAACTGTACAAATGACACACCTGCATTAATTCACATGTCAAAGCTCTGAAATATACTTTGATATCAAAGTGTAAGTGGGCGAAGATTAAATCTGTGCTCAACTTTCTCGATTACCACCCCTGAAGTTCCCAGCTTTGTGAGAAATATGCAATTTAATGTTTGATGACTGATGATATTCAGTGACTTTATACAATGGCAAAGTCAGGCCCAGCTAGTTCTAAAGTAACGCTGACGTGTGGATCAATTACCAAGACTAAGGCGACTTTAAACTCAGCTTTTATCACTGATATTCAGCAAAGAAACTTTTAAAATGTCAGAGATTGATGTGTTTATCACAGCGACAGCACCTGTGGTTCAGGAGAGTGTGTCTAGAATCATGAGGAATATATAATTCAGTTTTGTGAAGTGGGACTACACAGCTCCACCTTAAAGATTCATTTGGTTTTATTTTCTGTACAAGAAAACAGCTCAGTCACTTGCAATGTGAGGTCACCACATTCATCAACCACTGTGGGGGCGCTGTTGCTCAGCAAAGGTGTCACAGTGTTGCTGTAATTCATCACCGCTGCTCCAGTGGAGCCGCTCACTTGCAGAAAAGATGAGATGGTTGTTCTGAGCAACTTCCAAATGTCAGTGAAACCGCCTTAAAAACGTAATCAGACACAGTAATCGCAGTTAACTAAGAATAAATCTCATGATCACTTGATTTGAGATCTGCTTGCATTTGCATATGAGTCATATCTTTTTCATATGAATTATTCTGCACAGTTATTCAGTTGAATGCTACTGGGAAAAATCTCGGCTGTTGCCCTAAACTATCTGCAGAAACAATGAGATTTTGAAACAAACCCGGGACGTATTTGCTGACGGCTGTTGTTCCCTGCAGTTAAAGTCAGGTGCGGTGGTATCACCTCATGTGGCTTCCTGTCCCGTCCTGTCTGTGTGAGGAGGGAAGGAGAAGAGGATGTGTCAGAGAACGGACAGCAGGGACTCACAGTATCGATCCACGTCAGCTTAAGTTGACCTGAAGTCGAATGCATGGGGAGAAGCCTTCATCCCCCTCTAACTGTGAGTCTCTCTTTGTAGTTTTGGCTGGTTTGTGCTTTTGCCCATGCTGCTACTGTCTCTACCTACTTTCAGTTAAATTTGAAGAGTTTTGGAAATGATAAAAGCACTATACGCAGGTTTAGTTTTGACAATGTATTAAGGATGAAATGGGAGACGTTAATTAAAAATAATTTAAATTGCCATTTTTATCTTTAAATATAAAAGAGGAGGGTTTTTTTTTTAAATTTAAGAAACCTATAATAAATGGCTGCATGTGTATAAAAGATATGTGCCTTTCTAATCTGTTGGTGATAAAATCCTCTTGCTGCAAAGGCAAGAGTGCTAACCACTACGCCAACCATGTGGCCCCAGCAGTAGGATTTATATCTGAAAACGTCGTGGGCTCTACTTTGTGATTCGAACCTGTTTGCAGCCGCCTCGCATGCACAATATTGTTGATGCCTCCAAAATCAATCATTATCTGTGTGCAGTGTGGGAATGTCACAGGGTGACACAAGATCCAAATACCACAATACTGAGAAACACAGAGTAGTGTGGAGCTCATAGACTTCATCATCATCACGGTATGAACTAATTTGACAATAATTTAAATGTAAATGTGACATATCTTAATATCCCTTTGTTGACAGTTTACAGAGACACTGAAGAAAAATAAAAAAATAAATCTAATGCTTTGTTATTTGACAATTTGACAATTTAGGGACTGCACTGTTGACTCAGAAAGGGATTCTATAGTTTTATCTAGTGAATTTGCTGAGCCTGATGGGACACAGTTCTTTGTTTGCAGTTAAATTTAAGAGGTAATCTTGGTGCTGGACTATATCACCACAGCAACGACATAAAAATACAAGTAATGACTTGACTCACTTCCTTTTAGACCATATATGGTCTGTAAACACATTCAGAAGACATGGAATCACATTATGTTTCGGTCTCTGACTGTGCGTACTGCATACTCACCTGTCCTATACCCACAAACCCGCTTTTGTTTTACTGATAGTGGAAATGAGCTGCGGGATCACTGCAGCTATGAAACAAAATTAAAATGAAGAAATGAATGTCTTTGTCCTCTTTTCATTGCTATCATTCTACCTATTGTTTCCATTCTCCCACACTCGCCATTACGGTCTGCTGAACAACAGCTGCTAAAGGTTGTGCAGGCTCAAGGCTCAAAACAAAGCTGTGCTTTTACAGTTTTTGCTCCAGCTGCCTCCTCCTCAGGGTCAGCTGAGTCAATACTTCCCTTTAAAAAAATCTTTAGCGGAACAGTCTGCCATATTTGCAATGTGTTGCTTTGTGCTGCTGTTTGTAACTTGTGATTAAATTAGCTTTGCTGTCTCTCTGCTCTCCTCTTTCTTTTTTTTGTTTCTCACACAATAATTACTATAAAAACACACACAGTGGAACTCCTGCCTCATTGGCCAAAGACTAAGAGAGCAGAGACAGAGTGATAGATGTCTACATCTACTACTTTTTTTGGGGACAGTGCTATTGATGGTGAAAAGCATTTATTGTTGCTAAATGCTGCATTTACAACAAAATAAATGCTTTGAGTCTACCCACTCTTTTCATGTAAGTTTGTTGGCGATATAGTTTTAAGGTGTTAGCCCAATGTAGCACTGCAGCACAAGTCGAGAGTTGCCATGTAAACAAGAGAACAGACAAGACAAAACAAATAAACAATCCAAATAGCTGCCACACAAACATGGTAAAATGGATTCGTTCCTGCTGCGTCTCGTCCAAGTGTTGAAGCTCCTGTCAGTGTTTGAGCCCAGAGCTATCAACCAAATATCATATAATTATATATAACTATATATATATATATATATATATATATAAATATATAAAATATTAATTAAAGCATGTACAACATTTCTATCTGCACACTTTATTCTGTATATATTTATTTAATTTTATTATATTTGTTAACTCTTTCATTCTCTTGTCGTTGTCTAATTTTGGGTGAATTCACTGATTCTATATTGTGTAAGGCTTTTGCTCATTATTCAGTTTGCTGGACTCCCACTGGCACACTGCATATCACTCTAAAATGAAAAAATGCATCCAGGATTCTGGATGTGGAATAACATTGCCAACTTTAAATATCTAGTGCATGTAATATGTTTATAACAGCCAATCCCCCCGGAAAAATACAGTAGTGGACCCTTCTGGCTTGAAACAGCCCACTGAGAGAGTTCACAATCTAAACGCCATCAATTCTTTGCACATATATTTCCAAGACAAACCTCGCTTGCTTTGACTTGAACTACACTAGACTACAGCAGCACTGTGTTTATCCTCAATACATAAATAAATAAATAAATAAATAAATAAATAAATAAATAAATAAATAAATAAATAAATAAATAAATAAATAACTTGTTACTCCTCTGCTTGCTGCAGTACTGAGCCAGGAAAAGTGACTCACTCCTTTACATAAACCTCTGAATAAAGTTGTTATTACTGCACATTATTATTGGAGTAAAGTTATGATAGAAAAGGGCATTGCAGCAACTCCTGCATCTTGCTGTCTCACAACTGGACACGCTGTCCTTCATCAAGCAACTCCTTATTTGAACCTCTGCACTGTACTAGGATAAGGAAATCATCTTGAGTAGGTGACACTGAGACACAGTGGGTAACTACCAGCCAGTTGCCGCAGTTTCAGTCATGTTCAAAAGCTAGAGGTGCTGATTGGTGGCCAGTACATGTTGAGATACACCTGTGTGTGTGTGTCTTAAATTTCAGAGTTTTGAGGTTTATTGCTCCCCATGTTTTTCATGTAGGCATAGATTAATTAATACATTTTTTAATTTCAATCCAGTTCAATAAAAAGGAAAAAAATATGTATTCCCTGCAAAAATGTGAGATACTAGTTCAGTCATTCTGAATTTGAAAGTAAATATAAATTGCATTGTGAGTGACAGGGTATTATTTGATATAAGATCATCAATCATTTATATCCAATATTCCACTCCATAACATTCACAGGATTCAAAAGGTTGACATTGAGAACTAAAAGAACTTTGTTTTTACAAAGTAAATCATTTTATTATATTATTTAATAATTTTTCTATAAAATGTATGCGTGGATATGCAATTTCATTTTACACGGGACTAAAAAAATATATATCAGTATTTCCGCATTTTTCATCAGGCGCCGTTTCAACGCCTTGTAGTCATCAGAAGGACCCCTCACATCCATCATGGCGGCGACCGTACGGATGTGTAGTGCCCTCCGCATCACATTCGGAGGTGAATTCTTCTTCTTTTTCACGTCTTGCAGCTTAATATAAACATTAACAGAGTATATATCGCTTTGTTTTAACATTATCCATGTTTTCTGTGTGTGACTGGTCGTGGACAATCGGTTAGTTGAGCCGGGCCAGCCTGTCATTGCTGCAGGTTTGCCTGCTACCTGGAAGATGACTTGAAATTTGATTAGTCAGAAACGATGTTTTTGACAAAGTTAATAAAATTAAACTCTCATGTCGTTATATTTTAGAATTTTTACAGCTAAATTGATGATATTCAACGACATGTTGTCTCGTGTACAGGTCTTATGAACCTCACGTGTCTTCGTTGCACTTAAATGTTTATTTCAATATATTTTATAATATGTTACCGTTTAACTGCTGTAATAGTAATAATATTATATGTTACAGCGAGGGGACTTAAGCGGTGGTTTTTATTTCTTTGCTCTTGGTTGTGATAATTACCAGGCAGCCCTGAAATGGTGTATGCAAATGACCAACCAAATTCTATTAAAAATGTATTGAATTTCAACGTCACTCTGCTAATTTAAGACGAATTATATGATGATTTGAGACTGTGCTTTAGTCGGTATACTTTGTTCAATACAACAATATTTTATTTTAGTGTAATCTCAATTTTTATTAATTTAAATATCAAATTAAAGTTTTGCTTTCCTTTTGTTGTTATTTTGTTCCGAGTTTAGATATTTTTCCTTCCACCAACACGTTATATTTTATGCAACATTTATGTAAATAACACATGTATTAATTGTTGTCATTGTATCATTTATGCTGTGCAGCTCCTGCAGTTTTGACACAACTTTCTGTCCTCTGGTGTCTGTCCCTGTCTTTCAGGTGTAGCACCTCTCCGTACCATCGTACCAGCAGCTCAGGTATCCCAGTTTGTGAGTCGAGCCTCAGGTGCCTCTCTCCAAAGGAACCCTGCACTTCCACAGTCCCCTGCCACAGCATGGCAGCAAACTCGCCATGGTAGCTTCTTCAATAAGTGTAAGTCCATGAGAACTTTCTGGGGCTGTTTTACATAATGTGGTTTTGTGGCAACAGTTTGTTACACTTACTGTGAGCTTTATTGTCCATCATCAGTGCCCATGCTAATGCACCAGCAGTAATTCATATGGGTATAATGTACAGGTATCTGAATACATGATGGTTGGGTCATCACTTCACAGCTGCTTGAAACTGCTGTGACGTTTTATACGGGACACACAAACTGGTGACTAGTGACTTGTAAAGCAGTTGTTTTCTGTGTACTGAATCATTAGAATTTGTTAATTAAAAAGATTTGTTCAGTACTTCCTCCATGACCGGAGCACAGACTCTGACACAGTCACTAAAATGAAATACAGCGGCAGGGTCAAGTCACACTAGGACCATACAGTGGAAAAGCGCCAAAAATGCTTCACATCTTAAAACATAGAAAGGAACAATCCCCCACCACACCCACCCATCAGCCCATCCATCATTTAGCAACCATCCCAACAACACGTTACATTCAGATATAAATATGAGTTTGGACACACCTTTTTTCCCCCATTATGTCTTTTGGCATTCTCTTACCTGAAATGGTTTTCAACAGTCTTGAAGAAGTTCCCAGGTTTGGTAAAAACTTGGTTTCAGGCCAGGTGACTGTGGTCATCTGACACTCTTCTTTTTGGTAAGATAGCCCTTAGATAGCCTGGAATGTTTAGGGTAATGTTCCTGTTAAAAACAATTGATGGTCCCTGGCACTGTGTATTGTAGCTGATTTTCCTATTAACAAATGCAGATACATTTTCAATGTAAAATGGATATGTTGCCGTCAAAATCTCTCTCCTCTGTTCTGTCTCTTTCTGCCTCAATCACTGTCTGGCTCTCTCATAATTAAATGTCACATGAATATCCTCACTGTCAAACCATATTTTAAAAACCCTTAAAAAGTATTTTTATGTTTAACTGTCACTGTCTTTGTGCTCCGTAGTTGCTCCATGAGGCCTCAGTAAATTTTTACTTTCACCAAGATTATAGTGGAGTTTATTTTATTGTCCAGTTTTACATTGTGCTATCAGATGGGTCTTAATCTGTGGATATAGTGCAGGCCCTAAACTGGACCTGTGATGCTGTTCATCTACTTTAGGTGCCTGGTCTTTACAAACATTAAGGGTGTTTTTGTATTTTAATTAGGCAACTTAGGCAATCACATGTCAGTTGTTAGACAGTTTTGTTCCTGGCTTATTGGGACAGCTTAGTCATTTTTTCTAAAATTAATTTACAGTTTTGAAAATCAGCTATAAAACAGTATAAAGTTCATATAGAGAGACTGGACAAATTCATTTTCAGAGAGAGAGAGATCAATTAAGGGTTGTAATTATTAATGAATTATAAAGATAAACATAACAAAGTTATTACATTTTTGTGTTTTTGTTGTATACAATGATCACTTTTTGCTGTGCACAAATGAGATCGGTAATGTAGCTGTTTATGTTTTGAAATTAAAAGCTTCATAAATAATTTTCATCTGTAGTTTCTAGGTACTTGAGCTAGGCACTGGAACAGTGTTTTGAATCTTGGTTTGTTTATTTTGTCAAAATTCTGGTTTGTTTCCTACTGTTTCCCTACTGTTATGTTTTGCTTTAATTTCTTCTACAGCTAAGATGTGATTGAGTGGTTGTATTCATGTGTTTATGTAATGTGATTTTGTGATTTTGCTCACAGTGACAGCTGATGAGCTTTGGAGAGGTGTTTTGGCAGAGACGGGTTCTGGAGGGAGAAAGGGCAGAGGGAAGAGAACCAAGCGTAAAATGAAGACAGACTTGAACCGGGGACAAATCCTTGGAGAAGGTGAGACATTACCTGTTTATCTCTCTCTCTTATTCCCTCTCTGTGTCGGACTCTTTTTCATACTTTTCAAATATGAAAATGTCTTTGTTTTTAATAATTGTAAAAATCTGCATGTTAAAATGTCTCCTTTGCTGTTAATTTGCCATTCCCAGTTCATCATAGTGTGCAACGCAAACAAGCTCCTAATGGACACAACACACTGCCATATTTATTTTTTTAGTTCTGATTATTTATCACAACACTCTTCTAGAGAGGAATTCTAGTTATTCTGACTGCCTGTCCTCTATCTCCTGTTTTAATTAGCCTTTTCCAGTCATCATTCTGCCTCAATCTCTCTGTCTCCTCTCCTTTTTTGCTTTCACTTGAAATAAATGTCTCATTTATTGTTCTGAGTTCATTATTCACTTAAGGATTTTAAGACTTATACTGTGGCTTTTGGCAACGAATACTGTGAACGTGAGACTCACATGTAGTAGATAACAGATCAGATTATTTTCTTAATTGCTACTCTTGTTGTCTGTCTACACTGCCGTAGTTCAATTGACATATAAATATTTATTTCCAGGAAAAGCTATATTCAAAAGCACCTGCTTCTACATGTACAAAATAGAACTGTTGCAATGTTCTCCAGCCTCTCTCAAAGTTGTCCGTTTTCTTTTTTTGTGTCTTTGTCCTAAAGGTCAAGGTGGTTTTCTGTGGCCTGGTCTGAACACGCCTGTGGTGAAGGATGGCAATCTGCAGAGCATGGGCCGAAGAGACGAGGCTGAGCAGCAGGAGGTGCAAGCTGAGATGGGTACAGAAACTGCATGCACTGAATAACACACATATGGAATTAGCATAAGTGATGAATAGCATACGAGTATTGTGCCTCGTTTAAACGCACAGAGGTATGCACAGAGAGGGTCTCTCTCACCTTCTCAAAACAATAACAAAAAACCTAGTTTGATGATGTCAGAGAGAAGCGTTCAGCTCACTTCCGTCTCAGTCTTTTTTTCTTGTTTCTTTGTATATCTGAGTGGTCATTTGATCCATAAAATGTCAGACAATGTGTTTTTTTAAACCTTTGAAGTGATAATGTTTTCAAACGTCTTGTGTTATCAAACCAAAATTATTCCGTTTTGATGATTTCTTTGTTATGTGGAGCAAAGAAACCTGAAATATCATAAAAGCTGTTGATTGATTATCAAAATAGTCGATGATTAATTTAGTAATCGAGTAATTGTTTTAGCCCTACTTGCTACTGACGCCTCACTGTAGCTGCTAAATCTCAGTGTTGCCAATCAGCTGTCAACGTATTGTGTGTGTCACAAACACAAGTCCCGTTCACGTTTCAAATTAAAATCATTCTAGGGTTTATTATACCCTGAATCTTCATTTTTCCATCAAGGCTTTTATTTTGAAAACTTTACCTGACCAGCAGATGGGCAGCTTCACACTATCCAGACATTTTATTAAATTCGTAGGAGGATTTAGAGCATTTAAAATGTATCATTTTCAACACAGATGACATCAATAAAGACAACTAATGGTACAGTCTGTTACCTTGAATAAAATAACAGATTTCTGTGGATTTAAAAGTTCTTGAAATTACTCAAAAATCTATATTTACATTATTTTTGCTTCTTGATATTTGAATGCATAAATATTACATATTATATCTTGCCATAAAGCAGGGGCATCTGTAAAAACAGTGATGATACTGAAAATCTTTTTCAAAAGCCTGGTTACTGAGGAGCAAAAGCATCAGCAGTGCTGTCACTTATCTTCTCTCTGATCCAATTTGTTAACAGTAATTACACAGTTAATTTGACAATGACCGATAGCACCGTGGATGTTTATCACGTTGTGATGTGGCCTCCCGGCTCCACTGCTAAATATGATGCCCGGTTCTTACCTGCAGTTCGTCAGAGGGATGAGTGGGATAAGAGGAAGAAGACGAAGCAGAAGAGGGAGAGAGGATGGACAGGAAACTCCATGGGAGGCACCAGCCTGGGACCCCCTGACCGTGGACCCAATGGAGGTAAACTTCACACAGATCTGCTCCTTAAAAAAACAAATTTAACCTTTTTATTTATCCAAGAAAGAATGACTGAGATAAAAAACAACATTTCAAACACACTAAACAAAATATACTACAAACTAAACAGATACATGATGATCTTGATCAATAACTGTATTTAAAATATTTAAAACACGTTTTAAGAGTGTAAGAGTACATTAATGGATCATATATTATATGGCCATGAAACGCAGCAACTAACATTTTTTGTTGTCACTAATATTACAATGAATGCTTTTAATATAGTTGATTTAATTTGAATCTTCAGTCCTAGTTTCTTAAACTCAAGGGTGATGTCTTAAAATATCTTGTTTAACCACATTCAGCTGTTTTTCATTGCAAATGTCAGTTGTATTTAGGCTTTGTGACCATAGGTCCCTGATTTGCAGAAGCATTTGTTCTCAGGCTCAAATTAGTTCAACTATCTGCACATACAAATGCACACACCGAGACAGACTGGTAGCCTATTATCACTGATGAAGTTTAGGATTCAACCAAAGTGTCAAGTGGGACAATGTCCTAATTTAGAAAGACATCTTTTCTCTCTCCTCTCTGGTTTTTCCATGTCACATTTTTTGTCTTCAGATCTCTCTTTCTCTCTCACACACATTTCGTTCTCTCTTTCTCTTTCTGTTCATCTTTCTTTCTGCTTTTGTTTCCGTCATCCTGCCTTTTCCACTCCCATCTTTTCTGTAGTTAGTATAAATTATTTGTCGTGTCTCCAATGTCAATGCTGTCATTCTTGTCAGTATGTGGAACTGGGGCACTGGGAGTACTATCCCTTTATGACTTTAACATTTCAAGGTGTCAGGAAATCCAAGCTTTGTGTAACAGGAGGGTTTGCATTAGCACTGAAGTCCATAAAGGTCCATAAAGATTCATCCCCTGTCTAGTCAACTGCTCATTACAAAGTGAAGAATGCTGCTCCTTCATTCCAGCGGCTCTACTGATGGAGCTTTCAGCCTCCTGTTCCCAGCATACCACATATTCAGATTTTGGTCTATCTGACAGACTTTGACCTCCAAATTCTGATAGATGACAGATTAGGCTCTGTAGTGCATCCCTTGCTTCCTTCACATTCTCCTTAGTTTCCTTTTCTCTGGATTTTTCCTCTCTCTTGTCGTCCGTGCTTATGCACTGTCTCCAACACTGTGAAATACACAATAACGCTCGTCCCCAAACATCTTCAAACACTTTTTCACCACAGACACATCATCTGTCATTCACATACACACAAATACACACAGGGCCCACTGAATGTAACATGCAGAAGGCTGAAACTGCATTGCATGTCACTCATCGGGTTGAATTTCTTTCAGATGGTGAGATGGTATGTCCCATCTGGCTTGTGTGTATGTGCCTGTGTGTGCGTGCATGTTTCCTCCTCTGAGCCTTTTAAGTCAGCTCTCCTTTGTTTGTTGTTAATTGTTGAACAGGCTTGTGTCGGGGAAATAAAATCCTTCCGAGGTCACTGACGGTGAAAAGTGTCAATGCTAATGCAAGGGCTTCTGGGTATTGTTACACTAGCAGGAGCCATATTTAGTCTGTTTACAATATTGTAAGTACATGTGTGCCTGAGCCCAAATGTCTTTGTGAGTATAAGATTGTTTTACTCACTTCTGTACATGATTTTTTTTCTCCTCAGAAACCTACGAGGATTTTGATTCACGTGTCATTGAGGTAAGTGTTCACGGACACACGTGACTCCCATTTATTCCCAAACGTGTTTGAAGATGCATGAAAGGGATATTAATTTAATCTGATCAGCTATGTTAAATGTTGCTTTATGTCTTGTGGAGCTGTAACTTGTATTATTCTGCTACTAATCTGTCATATTAACTTTAGGGATCATGTTGAGACATAAATATTTTATATTGCAACAGTAATGATTTAAAGACACTGTTTTGTTTATTTGGATCTCATATTATACTTATCATACGTTTCATTATGCCCGTTCTAGGGCTGTCAAAATCAAATTACTCCAAAATGACGTTCGAATATTCCCTCTAAAAAAAAAACCCCCATATGTTCGAACCATTCGAATATCTATCTTTGCACATTATGTCAAAAACAATACAAGGAGACATAACTATTTGTATAGGTATTTTTATTTCAGGGTTACCATTCCTAAAACATACCTACACGTTACAAAACAAGTAAATGACCTGATGGCCTATACCGTAACACTTTTAAGACCGTAAACCTCCCCCTCCCCCTCTATGCGCAATGCTCCCTCACCAGGGGTTGTTGGTGGGACCCGAGAGACGGGGTCCCTCTGCCCCCGGCGCGACTGTTGGGGGCAGACTTCCAACCACTTCGCGTCGCCAGCGTGGGGAGCAGCCCGCATAAATCAGGCGCCAGGGGTCTGCGGCGATGTCGCCAACCCACTCGACCCGTCTTGAAACACGGACCAAGGAGTCTAACGCGCGCACGAGTTAGAGGGCACATACAAGAAATCCCGCGGCGCAATGAAAATGAATATGAATTAATATTCAATCGAATATTAATTTTCACAATCGGATCTCCGTTTTTATTAAATATCCAAATATATGTTTGAATTTAGAATATTCGTTGACAGATCTAGCCTCGACACCTGGGGACAGTCAATGTCAGCTGTGTTTTTAAATCTGTCTCATTCTTGTAAACACAATATCAACACATCAACAATAGACCTGTCTGTCATAGTCATACTCGCCATTGTGAGGCCCCATCTTGTGGCCTGTGGAGCCTGTTAAGATCCATATAGATATAAAAGTCACAGTTACACAGACGGTAGGAGTGAGTCAGGATAATTGTTTTTCACCACTTTCCTCTGGATAAATTAGACTATACTGAGTAATTATGCTAAAAGCCTTCAAGGGGGGAACTGTTTTCAAGAAACTCAAAATGGTGGAAAATGCAGCATGGCGTGTACACATCGATGGTGATTGAGGCAAATGTGCTGAGCAAGGATTACTTCTGTCGAGAACTAAATTTCAGTTGCTGCCGGCCAAATGTGTCGTTTTAAAAAGGTCAGAGTTGCATGAGTGTTTATAGCAACAGCCCAGAGCTTGTTAAACCTGAAAGAAAATTAGCATGAATAATAAGATTTTACCTCTGGAATTAGTGATGGTAAGTTCTGTTTTGAAGGACAGAGAACTCATATGCCAAGAAGTTGAACCAGGAACTCCTGTGTATATGTATGCATGTGCTTTGTGTACTGGTTCATTTTCATTCTTTCTGTCATGGTGTATTTTACCTTATTTCAATTACCTTAGTAATGGGAATAATGCTGTAATACACACACAGTTTTGAACAGCTATTCTTCTTCGGACACTTCATTGACTTCCATTCATTCGGACAGCCTAGCAAGCTTATTCCCAACCTTAACCATAACCAGTTAATGCCTAACACTAACCTAACCACAATTCAAATCTTAACTCTAAACTTAATTAGTTCCACATAAATGAGGTTCTGCCTCATCTGTGTATCTGTGTATGTAAAACTATATGTTTTACATACACATGTGTTCCATATAGATAGTATATTTGAGTCACATTGATGGTATACCCAGCCCTAACAATGGCGTCACTGGTATTAGGTTCTCCATCAACACTGGATAATGCTTTTTTTGTGCTATTTCCCTCTATAAATATACCCTGTTTGTGTGCGCATTTGTGTGTGTGTGTGTGTGTGGGGTTATCTATGTGTGAATGTGTGTCTGTGTAGGCGATCTTGTGTGTTTAACTGCATGTGTGTTTGCCTCTATAAATTCAGGCCTAATGAAATGAAAAAGGCTTACTGGAATAAAAAGGCTCGTCTCCCAAGGACGATGATGCAGACACACCATTAGTGAACACATCCAATAGAGGCAGGGGTGTGTGATGAGAGTGAGTGAGAGAGGTGGAGGATAAGTTTTTAGAGTGAGTCAGGAAGTGTGGACAACATAATTAAATCAATGATATCGATAGATCATATAAAACAGTGAACAACCGTGTATAATGTATGTGCTACTGGAGTATTTTGTGTATTTTCTCAAAAGAATCGATACCCATGTTTTAGCATCATTACTTATTTTGAGCCGTTTGCTTTATTAGGGGGCCACACTATTAAAATGTTCTCTAAACTCAGGCTGTGGTAATGGGCCTTTTGCACAGCAACCATTACGTTTAAGCAGGTTAATAATGCTAATCACACTAAGAATGGCTCTTCCGTGTTCACTTCATGCAAGTCAGGAGAGTGTGACAGTTAATCAGCATGCACCTGGAAACTGAAGAAGCTAAATGGAGAAATGGCTGTTGTTGAAAGTGGCCATTACCAATAATAACCTAATTATTTAAATCATTTGGCTTGACTGACTCATCGATCAGTACCAACAAGCTACAAGCTGATCATAAGTAATGGCAGCAGCAAATTGTCAAACTATTGAAATATAGAAACCAGAATTTAGAGATGTAGGTCAGTATTTCAGACTCGGAGCAGAGTTTTGTTGGTGGTTGTATAAAGCAGACATGCTATTAAATAAACACTTTTATATGAACAATCAAATCAAATAAACCTTACAGAGAAAAGAAAAACCCACCAGTTCATAAAATGAGTAAGCATGTAGTGTCAGTGGAGAGAACAATGAATTCCCTTTATCGCAGAAAGAAATCTCTGGCACAACCAGACTCAGAGCTGTGTAGCCACCTGCTGGTTTGGGTGAATGGGTTTAATGGCTGTTTGTTGAAGTAAATCACATATAAATGTCCTCCTTCGGGCTAGTCTCGTCACTTTCATCAGGGTCATCTCTGCAATCTGGGAGTTGATAAGCTCTACCTGCCCAGCAGTGACCAACTTGTTAACATTGTGGAGAGTCGAGTCACTTATTAATCTGATCAGGATTTTGTTGCCGTAAAAATAGAGCTAATTAGAAAGTGAATATTGAACTTGCATTGTCACGTGTCTACTGGATTTGTAATAAAAGAGATAATGACAGTGAAGATAATGGGTTTGGGTAGAATTGAGTACAGAACAATTAAAAACATACACATTGATGTTAAATGTAATCCAGTGTAGTGTAGTGCCTAACTTCCATCGAGTAAAATCCCATGTTTATGGAACGGTCGCTGAACGATGTGCAGTCACTTGGAACTTAGAGATAAACATGCGAGTGAGGGATGGCGGAGAGTTGAGGTAACGGTCGGGAAAAGAAAAAGAAGTTGGGGCGACAGAGGGAAAAGTGATGTTCACAGCCTCTCACTCAGTACAGCTGTCCCTCCCTGAGCCCAACAACCTTGAAAAGTTTGCTAAGCGTAGACGATCTCTGGGCCGGATGATAGCAACTTTGCAAGAACTTAAAATTGGATTAAAGGTTGAGAGGTGGAGCTTTCTACCACCTAATAGCAGGTGACATTCTCATATAGATGATTAAAGCTTAGATCTCTCGACCCATTGAGTACCCATAACACTCCGTTGATAATTGTCACTCAACAAAACGAGTCGTGAATCACCCATGATTGACTTCATTTACAGCCACATCCTCCTCCTGTATACTCCCATATGTATGTATGTGTGTATATGTGTATATATATATATATATATATATATATATATATATATATATATATATATATATATATATACACATATATGTATGTATGTATGTATATATATGTTGAATTTTGATGTTTGTTGTTACTCTGACCCTAATCCTAGTGCAGTGGCCCCTGCAGATACATTTTAAACTCTTTATTGAAGTGTGTGTTGCATAAGAGAGACGCTCAAGGCGGATCTTGACTTTGAAGTTCCCTGAGTTGAAACTCTCAACACTGCTCTGCCACTCTCTGGCATGGGATGAAAGCATCGAGGTGAGACTGCTGGTGGTCCTCGAAGCCACCTCTTTAAAAACAGGGTGATAGCTGTGAACAGAGTTGGGACATGGTTGGCACTCGTGCATCCATTTTCTTGAGGAGTTGTCCTTTTTGTTGACAGAATGAGACGTTTTTATGTTTTGACTACTTGTTTCAGGGGTTTTGCAGAAAGTCTGTGGCCCAAGTTTCATGCATTTTCCTTAACAGTTTGTTGAAAGAGTTACTCAATGATAATCGATTAACTGTTAACAATAAACTATAAAATCTTGTTGGTTTCAATTTTAAACACTGTATATAATCAGCTAAATTTGCTTACACTTACTCATTATGATTCCTAGTTCTGGTTTGATCAGAAAGAGTATAGTTCCTTTGCTCCATATAGCGTTAACCATACCTTTTGTTATTATTAAAGAGTGGATATATTAGGAAGAGATATAGCTGGAAACTGCATGTGGATCTAGTCCAGGGATACTTCTCATGTTTTTGATTATTTATTCTTCTAATTGTGTCACCAGAATGTGAAAAGCCTTGCTCTATTTTCAGTTTCTCTCATGTTCACACTTAAGTCATTTCTGCTTTTCTCTCACACTTTCTCTTTGCTTTTCTCAGCTTTTTCCCCCCCTCGCTTTTCTTTTGTTTGTCCTAGTTACTTGTCTTTCTTTGCCACGCACATAAATAATGTAACATTTCCAAACTAATTAAAACCATATTTACTTTTAAAAATAATTTTGAGGATGTTTGATGGTGAATGAATTGTTACATTTTCATCTCGTCACCTTATTAAATCACTTTTGGATTTAGGCTGTTTCTTAACAACGAACCTGTCTTTTGCAAAGTTACTTTTGGGAGCAGTTTCTTCACCTTATCAAGGCACCACATACAGTCCCTTGGGCTCGTATTCTGCCCAGTACAACACAGTGTCCATTCTTCATCGTATATTTACTCTCTTTCACACAAACACACACATGCAGTTTTTTTCTGTGTCTTCTCTATCCACCAGCATCACCATGCTTCTCATATTTAATGCAATAAGAAACAAATAACACTCTTTATCTTTCCTGTCTTCTCCTCCTCTACCTCTCCCAGCTACGCTTATTTTCATTCACCCTTCAATCCTCTTCCCCACCATCCCTTAATTCACCTTCTCTCTTCTTTACATAACTCTCTACATCTCTCATCTCTGACCCGCCCTCTTCTTCTTCTTCTTGACATCTGCTTCTGTATCTTTGCACCTTCATGTTTTTTTTCTCTCCTTTCTTTGGGGTTTTTACCTCCTCGCACCCTCCCTCTCCTCTCTGTAGTGTATCAATGCTGCCCCCTAGTGTTTTGAAAATGGTATTGCTCGTAGATCACTTCAGACGAGATGCCAAATGTGTGATATATGACCGTTTTACTCTCGGATCAATGGGAGTTGATCTCCACTGAGATACACACCAAGATAGGCCTTAACAACTCAATGTAGTGTTTACAAACACGTTATCAGCTGTGTTCACAAAACCAGACTTCTGGCTCCCAAGTGACCAAAACGGTGTAATAATACAGAATAATGACCCTTTTCTACTATGGTCCTGAGACTCGCCACGGCACAGCATGCTTTAGGTTGGTTTTCCACTACAAAAATAGTACCTACTCAACGTGAGTGTTGCATGAAACTGCCGTTACTTTGTTTTCAGTGTAACTGAATCATTAGAATCAGTTAATTAAAAAGGTTTGTTCAGTACTTCTTCCGTGACTGGAGCACAGACTCCGTCTGACACAGTCACTGGACTGAAATAGAGCGTCAGGGTTTGTGACGCCGCTCGCGATCAGCAGTGCTGTCGCTAAATACACGAGACTTCTTTGTTAAATATTGAGATTTTAGACATTCCCCTGATAATTGTTGAGATGAACCCACGTTTCTAGGATTGTTGAGTCTTTTTAAGTGATCTACAGTTTGGCATTGTTCGGCTTGATTCGACTTAATGTGTTGGTCAAATAATCCAATATGAATACATACAACCTCATTCAGTGTTTTTCTGTCAAATGGCACCACTGGTTAGAAAGTAAACAGTAAAATATACATAACAATACATTTAGTTGTACTTTATAAACTACTTCTGATTTAAAAAAAAAGAAAATCCATTACATTAGTTTCTTCTATTAGAGACATCTTATGGTGAGACTTTAGATTGTAACCAATGAAAGTGGACACCACTCCCATTTCCAAGTACGTCAGGGGCGTATGGTGGCCTTCACATACAAGAGTGCAATAAATGAAAGAATCCTCCTGTGTGAGGCAGATTCATTCATTCACACAAAATGCACACTCTTGCTGGGGTGTCATTACAGCAGTGTTTATCCCAGGGCAGTGTTCCCTGAGGACCAGGGATGGGAAACACAGCATTACATTTAAAAAAAGGTGTTTTATCCACTTATGCACTCAGCCATTATCCACTTATGCACATATGTGTGTATGTTAAATTTCTGTCTATGACTCCTCTTAAAAGTTGCAGATTAAAACCTGAAGTTTCAGCTGTACATGTCTTGGTTGAATTCACCTCTGTCTTTATTTAGAACAACAACAACCTCACAACAGTATCTTAAATATTCATATTGATGTTTGGGCTGTGTTCAAGTGTTGTTCAATGTGATGTTTTGTAGGTGAAGGCTGTGTTTAACATGACGGCCAAAGAGGGAAGAAAGAGGTCGATTAGCTGTCTGGTTGCAGTGGGAAATGGCAAAGGAGCTGCAGGTTTGAATCCCCTTGAAAACGTATCATAAATCACAACTTACACGCTATGACCTATCTTCAAAAATCACATATGACAAAAATCAAGTAATTTATACATTTTTAAGATTAAAAAAGTTTGGATATGTAAAACTAGGCTCGAAAATGTATTTTAATCTATTGTTTTTGAACACATGGGGCTGAACAAAAGTCACAAAACAATGTTTTTTACTTTTGTAAAAAGCTGAACACTAACTTCATTTTCTGTTGATTCAGGGGAGTGAAGTGGTTTTGACACATTGACATTTTTCAGGAGTGAGCAGCAAAATAAAAGAATCTGCTCAGGAAATCTTTACATATTCCAGAGGCGCACCTGCCTCAGTGTGTCTCATTACAGAATCTGTCAATGCTTCTTTATTTAAAATGTGGTCAGTGACACCAATGTATCATTAAAATCTATTGATTGTTTTATTTATAACAACAACTGTGCTCTGCTGACTTGCTGTTTTAAACTTCTTCTTCTCCTTCTCACCAGGCTACGCTTTGGGTAAAGCAGCAGATCGAAATGCAGCTCTGAGGAAGGTAAGACTTTTTTATTGTTACTCCGAGCGAACATTTACTCCAAACTCTCACTTAAGTATTTAGGATCATCTATGTATTTATTAACTTCCCAAATGTTAACCTGAGTTTGATTCTGTCCAGGGAAATCACATAATAAAGCTGATAAATTATTCCATGGTAACTTTTTTAGCATAATGTTAATGTAGCGATCTGAGACCGCACCTCCTCTGGATTTTGGAGAAATCTGGACAGTAAAACGGAGAGTTTAGCCAAACACGGGACAGTTCAGAGAAAGGAGGAGCAGTCCTGTTGGCTGTTTTAATTAGCAGATGCGTAGACATGTCTCTTATGTGGCAAAGCTTTTACTCAAACAACTGTCTACACTGCAATGCAACCTAAAGGAAACGCAGTCTAAAAGAGAGTGAGACAAAAAATGCAATAAAGCACATGTCAATATGGGCGGAGCATTTCAGAGATGGAGAGGTTGCCTCTGGTCTTCTGTGGTATATGAAAGGTCTGTGTCAGTCTGAGAAATAGAGATCCTGTCTCCCAAAACGTCAGCACTTGTACTTTCCACTTCTGAGTGTCCACAGGGGTCCGTGGGATGTCCATTTTGTCATCCGTCCACTTCCGTGGTGGTCCATGTGGACGCATTTGACATATATCACATGCTTCACTATGCACAGACTGTAAAAATGTAAATAAAAATCAGCAAAAACATTTTAGCCGAGTCATGTTTGAGCTGTTTGTTTCTTCTTCTACAAATGTATTGTTAACAGCTTCATTGTTCATAAGTGGACTGTATCGGATCAGTATCGGGATTGGACACAAAAAAGTGGTATCGCCCCATGCCTAATGTGGACACACACAAGCAAGTGTTCATGGTTGGTAACCATGAACACTTGCTTGATGGTAAATTAAAAGAAAGTATTACCAAGTCCTTAGACCATGGATCATCAACTAGTTCTCTCAGTGTGCTGCTTACAGCCAGTGAGGGACAAGCAGCAGCAATGACGACTGCATGCAGAATGACTTTGTTGGTTTTATTCATTCATTCATTTATGGAAAGCACCCTTTTAAATACATGTTAAACTTGAATACTGCCATCGGCCAGTGAAGTAACAAAGTAACAAACAAGGTTGATTTTACTTTGTTTATATTAAAAAACGAGGACAAACTTGCCTCATTTGCACTCCTTTAACATGTATTGTCTTATTTTCACATATCCGTGCTTCACAATTGTTTTTGTTTCAATGTCTCAAAAACAAGCTTCAAACCAACAGACATCTGAGTAAAAAAAAATGGAGAAAATGCCTTAAATTTTGTAAGAAGATTACAGTATCTTTTCTTAAGTAATAGCAATGTGTGTCAATTAATCATATGTTTTTTAATTTGTCAACAGCTACAGAAACCACTTACTCTAATAACAGTGTTAACTCTCAGTCCTCTCTTCTCTCTCTCTCTCTCTCGCTCTCTCTCTGTCTGTCTGTCTGTCTGTCTGTCTGTGTGCATCTTTCATGTCACTGCAGGCCAAGAACAGAGCAATCCACTACTTGTACTATATAGATCGATACCAGGACCACACCAGTAAGTATATTGTGTGAGTCTTCTTCTTTAATGATCAGTCTCACTTTCTTGTCTTATAGAGGAACAGCTGATATTTATTGAAGATAATCAGTAATTTGTTGTAGAATAATCAGTGAGAAAAAGAAAATGCAGCATTATACACGGTTCGAGTTGAGCCTGAATCTCCTGCAGCCTTGGCAATTGTTCCTCTCTCTCTGTGTGTTGGAGTTTTACTGAATTTGTGTATAACATTTAGTTTTGCATTTTAAACTTCCTCACCCAGCAGGAGGTTTGCTCCAAGCACTAAATTCCCCACCTCCATCTCCTCCTTATGTAACTTCTTTTGTTGCAGCAGTATGGCACATTTAAATATTCAGTGTTTTTCAGTCGAGACTGGCTGTTGAGAGGGAGCGGGGACAGCACTCAGCGAGATGTGACAGCAGAACAAAATTATAACCTGAAGGATTTTAGTAGCACCTTGCTCCCACTCACAGACTGTCTGCATAATTAGCCCCAGCGGCTGCAGTGAGCAGGATATGCTGCTGTGTGTGTGTGTGTGTGTGTAGAGGGACACCTGGTGGTCAGGTTTTGTTCCTTCTTTTTTCCCTCCTCCACATTCGTTGAGTGTAATCAAAGTTGTTTTTCTTTCCAACAGTTTATCATGACATTGAGTCCAAGTACATGAAGACAACGCTGCGCATGAAGAAGCAAAGCGAAGGTGCGTCGTCATCTTTGTCCACCCTTAATGTCCAGCCACGGTGATTACAACAGTGTGTGTCTGCCTCTCTGCAGGTTATGGTCTGCGCTGCCACAGAGCCGTCATCACTCTGTGCAAGCTGATCGGCATCAAGGACATGTACTGCAAAGTAGAGGGATCGATCAATTACCTCAGCATCACCAGGGCTCTCTTCAGTGGATTGGCCAAACAGGTGAGACAGGGATGGACTAAAAACAAGGAGGCCGTGAATCTCCACTCACAGCAACAACACGGTGTAATGCCAGGTTTACAGGAGTACAGCGTCTTAATCTTGTATTTATGGGAAATCCATGCAATGTTGTCAGTTGGGGTTGCAGTAACCATTTCAAATACATACATATTACATATTTTATATATCTATATACATCACATTTAAGATGGAGTGACTCATTAATCTGTGACAATGCTGACTATTTTTAGTGGTTCAGCTTTTCTAGCCTTTACGGCATCAGGGATCCATGATATATAGAGCTGATAAGTGTCAAGTGACACCACTCAGCCACTTGTGTCAGGGACTGAGACTGAGACGGTCACTGCAGGGAGAGATGAAGGAAGGAAGGAGGGAAGGAAGGAAGGACGGAAGAATAAACTGAGAATCGGAGAAATCATTTCACATTGTGTGATCTGAAAATTGAAATGTAGACACCGGTTGTTTTTTTGTTGTTGTTTTTTTAAGAAAGAAAACTAGAAGAAAAGGGTCACCTTTGAATGAGTTTGATTTACAAACTTATTTTCCCTTTTTGAGTTCATAAAATTGAGCACTGTAGTTGAAGATTCAATTTGCATGCATCTAAAGAGCTTCCTCTTTAAATGTCAATGTGAGCCATACACTTTAATAACAGTGTATATTTGTAATCT
The DNA here is from genome assembly GCF_019176455.1 of Solea senegalensis. Taxonomy (NCBI): domain Eukaryota; kingdom Metazoa; phylum Chordata; class Actinopteri; order Pleuronectiformes; family Soleidae; genus Solea; species Solea senegalensis. Next base: position 16,388,770 of record NC_058035.1, read on the forward strand.
TTTCAACTGAAAGATGGTGTATCACCTCCTCGTAGGGCTGAACAAATTTGAATAACTATCCAATTGTGATTATTGTGACTCAAATTGCTATTGTGATATGATTCACAGTATAAGAGAGAACGGTACATTTAACATGATTATTCTCAAAATATTTAAAATGATTACTGTGTGATATTTTTGCAGATCTTGTGGGAAACAAAGATGTTTTCTTCACTGTAGAATATGACGTACATAATATTAATCTAAGGTCGTTTGGTTGTGTTTACCCACAATGCCCTGCGTTGGTTCACTTGAAGTGAACCGAGACCTACATTTTTAGGCGGGGCCAGAGTTTGAACCGGACTTTCCGAGCAAACAAACCGGGGTTCAATTATGAAGGGCTGCTATGAATGCACCTTAAAATTCAAGAAATACTGCACCTCCATATTGCAGTTTTGATCAAATTCCGATGAATTGTTCAGCTCTACCTCCCCGTGTAGCAGAGGCACACATGTTTGTGTAGTCGAGCTACAACCGTGAGACTCACTGAGCGACCTGGCTCTTCTTCCTCGCTTCTCATTACTTTTCCTTTCTTCACCGACCTCTGCCACTTCCTCTGCCGTCTTATAGGTAACACACCAGTCTCTGGCTGACAAGAAGAAGCTCCACGTCGTTGAGTATCAGTCACAGCGAGGCCCCCTCCCCATACTCGCAGCGAGTCCTAAAGATGGGGCACGACCCGACCCGGAGCCAGAGGACGAGATTCCCGACACTCCGCTGCACTGGGATGACGTTCGAGCTGCGCAGGGAAGCAAACGCTCCGTCTGGGCGGGAGTCAAACGCACCGTCTGGTAGGACAGGAGTGTGCTGCTGATGACTGATCAGACAACACTGGACAGAGAAAGGCCAGAGGAGTCTGATAGGTCTAATTTTGGCATCATGGACTCAAGTTGCATCTTTTTCTTACTTAAAAAAACTTTATCCGGCACACCTCACAAAGGTAATATTAAGACTCGTTCAAGTATGAAAGTCCTAGATATCAGTGTTTCCTTTACAAATTCAATATGAATAAAATATAAACCTTGAAAAACATTTTACCTTTCTGTTACCAAAGCGTTGAATAATCGTGTTATATCTTAGAAGTCTGACAGGAGACGGGCCTCGTGCTACTGTCACAACAGAGGGGACAAGTTAACAGGGCTAAATTATTTAACAAGCACAGTGTCTGCTTGAAAAGTGGCACGAGAGTCAGAAGAACACAATTCATCTTCTGGGAAACACAAATGTCTGTGAATAAATACGTTTTATTTGTATATCCCAAATTCACAAATCCCTGTAAATCACCTGAAGGTTGATGGTGAAGAATTTGTAGAAACTGTCTTTATCATTATCTGTCATTATATGTAGCAACATCCTGTGTAAGAAAGGACTCGAGAAAAAAATCTAACGTACATATTCACACGCATCATATTCAGCCTATTGAGGCAAATACATGATACTTGATTTCTTGAGTTTCCCTTTGGAATATCAGAGACAAATGCTTGATTTGAATCATTTCAAAGTGATTTTGACTTTGAATTTTGATCTCCAATCTGGCATGGGTTTCAAATGTACTGGGCCTGATACTGGCAGTTTGAGCCTCACTCAGTCATTTTCTTATTTTCTGGAGGTCGTACATCGTGTCAGAACAGAAGTTTCGTGGCGTAACATCAGCGCAGTAATAGTCAGAGGCAGCGTTCACTGTAAACGTTTCTGTATCATTAAAAATGAATCTGAAACTGTTATTTTAAAGGTCCATTATTGATTGAAGTTTTATTGGAAAAAGGTGAACATACTAGCCACGCGTATGTTTGTATAAGCGTATCATCACTTCATAGCTTTACAATATGTTCTTAATGTGCAAGGGCCTTGCTTTACAGGGGCCGCCATCTTGTGCAGCCAGAACGGACATGCATTTTGAAAAGGACGCAAATGATGGCGAATGACTCCGCCTCGAAGGACGTCCATAACTCTAAAGGCCCTGGTAAATCAACGTGCATCATAGGTGCAGTATTAAGCCCCGCTTTCAGTTAGCTTTGAGTTAAACCTCCTCACTTTTATTTTTCTGTCGTATTTTTTTAATAAGGTTCTGCTCCTGATGAAAGCTCAGCTCATATTTCCTTAAATGTTGAATTAATGAGGTAAATATTTGCAGTTCTATGAGTGTGTGAGGGTAATGTTTAGCTTCTATTAAAAACTACAAATCAAAAGAAGCAAATCAGTAAATTACTTGACGTGAAGGAAAAATATGGAGAAAATAAATCAGGGACACAGCAAGTTTTACATATACTTTGTTTTAATATTGAAAAAAAAACATCCTGTACGTCCTGTATCTAAACTTAACACCCTGATCGACTGGAGTTTGTTCTACAGGGGGAAATCATTTGTTCAAATCTAGATACAGTCACAGTTGAAAGTAGTTTTATTTTTTACTAAATCTGAATAGTCATCGCAGACCAACAAAGCTCTGTTAGTAAAGTTGAGGTTGAACTGTGGTGTGAGTAAACAGGGGCTCCAGTGGATTTCTAAGTTGTGTAATAAAGGTAAACAATGTCAAAAAAAAAGGAAAAATTCAGTCCAATATTTTGTTTTACAGGCTCAATATTTTATATATATATCATCATTTTATATCATTTTGCCTGGAGCCGTCATAATAATAGCATTCACACCAAATTGTTTGGATCTCAAGAAGTCAAATTAATATTTGGTAAAATAAAGTAAAGAGTAATACACTGAGCTGTTGGCTCACACAAATAACTTTAAATCATACATTTTGTTTAATTTCTTTTTAAAAGAAACCATATTTAGTTTTCACTTTTTCCCCATCATGCTTGTTCGCCTGCTCTGTCCTCACCAAATATCCTTAAAGGTCCCAAAAAGGGGCTTAAATCCTTCATTGTGAACTGAAGCAGGAGGATGTTACACTCACACACTCACACAAGCACCCACACACACACACACACACAGAGGAGGTGCAGCACTTCTTGGACTGTGCTGGTTTGTTCCTCGGCTCTTCAGAAGTGTTTCCATCGGATGGCGGAGAAGATGGCGTGGATGAAGTAGAGGAGTGTGGCCAAGAAGGCGAACACCTGGCACACACACACAAATTCATTTCTGTTATAATAATCTGGTACATTAATTACTGGTATAGTTTGTACCTTTAACCCACACCAGTAAAAGAGCACACATCACACCAGTTTTAGCAGAATTGTGTTGACTCCCAGTTCATCCCAGGATTCTTTACTTACTTAATATTTGATATTTTCAAAAGACATCATTGGTCACGCCCACAGTCATGTTAAAAGCTGTGGTGTGTAACCTGTGTTTTGTCATCATATCGGTGTTTAGGCGTTGTGTTGCCAGGCAACGTCCCCCAATGCTACAATACAGGAAGTGATTCATTTGATGTCGAGACAGAAAGAGGCAACATTGCGCGATTAAAAAAAGACGGCCACAAGAGTTCTGGTCATTCAGCTGTTTGATTGGATAAATGCGTCTTGTCCCCGCCCGCCCCTGCGCTGCGGCTGTATACCGACAAACACTCCCTCAGTCTGATGTGATTAAGCCAGTTTTTGCATGAAAAACGCAGCGTACAATTAATGTTTTATTAATGTTTTATTAATACTGTCATATTATATTCACTGCAACGACTGCAACGACGACAAAAAAAAAAAAAAAATTGTATTGCACTTATGACTAGCACTTCATAGTTTGTTCTACTTGAAGCTCTTACTTACTTCTAGCTCTTATTTGTACCCAAATGGTTAAATGCACTTTTGTAAGTCGCTTTGGATAAAAGCGTCTGCTAAATGACATGTAATGTAATGTAATGTAATGTAACGTGAGCATTCATATCTTGTCTAAATCTTGGCAACCCATGATGCAATATCTTTTTTTTTTTTCAGGACATGTTGCCAGACATCAATGACTGTTAATCAGTAACTCAGTAAATAGTTATTAAAATAAACAGTCATTGACAGAAACAAACAGCTCTCACCACTGCAGCAATGTAGGTCCGATAGGTTTTAACTGTGCCAAAGCTTTTCATTCCCATGGTGATGTAAGCCAGGATCACACCAGCACTGAGGTAGAAGAACGCTGCCAGGCCGTGGTAAGCAAAGTCCTGCACACACAAAACACACACGAGACAAAAATGTCACAACATGGCCACGTACCAGCATTCTTTCCCCTCTTTTTTTAGAAAAAATAAACAAAATGTATAAATAAATCTGTTGCTCTTACAGCTGCAGCCCAGCGAGAGCTGTTCCTGTGACACCCAGCCATGAAGATGATCACCCAGAGGAAGGTCATGACGAAGCAGAAGACTGAGACGAACATCACCCAGCCCAGAGGGTTCTGCGGGTCCACGTGTGTCGATGCCACCAGGATCCACACCAGACCACCAAACACCTGCAGAGAGCGAGGACAAGGTGGGAGATGTTTTATTTTAGGGAAAACGTCTAATTGTGGTTCCACTGACATATTTTGCCGTTATAATCAAAATACTATTTCATAAAAGAGATGAATTGTTTCAAACATTTAACTGCATCATTTCAAATTGTGACATAGATTTTAAAGTGATTCACTAAAGTTCAAACCGACCATCAGAATGAGGAAGAAAGTGGACTTCAGTGACTTTGAACCAAGTTTATAATAGTTTAAGATTTTTCCTTAGTTTTAGTTTTTTAAAAAATGTGCTTTTAAAGAAGGTTTGCTAGTTTTTATTGTTTTATGTTTTTGTTTTTTTGTAATACGGATATTTGCCAGGTACTAGATTCAAGTATTGTGTCATAAAAACTCAACAAAAGATGCCATTTTAACCCTTAGTGCTCACACAGCACAGATCCGTGCCGTAGGTGCACCCTTGGTTAAATGGCCGTGATAATAATACACAACTCGTTCTATTATAAAAAATAAATACACTTCTTGTGAACCCAAACATGAATTCTCATTCTCATATCGGTGAAAAACAAACGCATTATTGTACAAAACCAAACCACCGGCAGTAAAACTTTTGTACCCAGTTTGCTTGTACAAGGAGAGAACGGTGAGAACACACCCTCCATTGAAGAAATCCTAATAAACTGTAGGTTAAACAGGTGGAGCTGAATGTTTTGTTTTATAAGAGGCATATAGAAACTGAACATGAGATAATCATCTGCGGCTTTGTGACTGAACAGTGTTATCGTGGGATTGTGACACGCGGTGGACGGCCAGTTCAATCTTTAATCTTTAATCTGAAAAGCTCTAAAATGTGCATTTCTATGTTGAATAACGGATGTTGAAAAGGAGAAGGATTTAAAAGAAACTTGTAAGTGACACCATGATTTTTTTTTTCTTTTTAAGTTGCTGATTGTACGTTGTACATTCCAAACCACACCCGTCTGGGGTCATGAACCTGATTTACTCTCAATCTTTAATCTTTTTCTGTTGTGTTTCAAGGCCTCTTGGACATGAAATCGTGTGTCAGGATATTTCCCTGACTTTATACGTAGCTTTTTGTGTATTGCGCTGTCATTAACCCATGTTTTTTGTATTTGACAATAACAGATGTATGGAAAGATGCAGCAAGAACTAGTCAAAATGATCAATGATGTGATTTTTGGATGAAAACATGATTCAAACTGGTGACAAAAAAAAAAAGAAAAGAAGTCCCTGTGCAGGTTAGGCTTCCTTCATAGACCATTATTTAGACTCGGACAGAGCAGGGGCGTGACAGGTCACCTGTGATGTTGATTAAACACTGCATGGATGCAGGCAGTGTTATGTAGCTACACACGCATTAAACAAACACTATTTGTTCAAAAGTTTAAAAGCTTCAGTTTGACTGTGGCCAGAAAAACTGTGTATTAAAAACTGAAAATGAACACAAAGTCATGTTGACTCCTGTGCATGAACTCTCCCGCTTTAATTCCTGTTTCCTGGCGTAAACGCTGAGCTCAGGTCGGGTGGTGTTTCGTTTGCCGGGTTATCAATGCAGAGTGTTTACCCGAGTCACAGCAAACTGAGCAAATGAAGTAACCTGATTCAACACTGATCTGTGCAAAGTTTCAAGAGTTTTTATGCACGTTAACCCCTTCAAAAATGACGGACTGATACTAATCTGAAGAAAAACAATAGATTCCTCATAGAATTTGTGCTGTTTCAGCCCCTGGCTTTCGTGCTCAGGTCCTAATATTTGCTCATTATGTTACTCAAATGCCTTGAGGGCTGCGATATAACATAAAAGATAAATAATGCTGTCATCACTGTTTGATTGTGCTGGAAGATGTGATATAGTAAGTCCTTCGATAATGATTATAGGAAATGGAATCTGGTCTCTTCAAAAGTGAATCCGTTGGTTTAGCTGATGTAAAGGTAATCTCCAAGTGTCAGACAAAATCTGTTTTTCGTGTAGAACTTCATTTGAAATTGTTAATGCACTATTTTAACATGCAGTAAACTGTAAATAACTCCCAGATATTAGAAAAATGGGCAAAACAGGCCATTTTTCTGTCCCTTTTATGGTTAAAATAAGCAAAATCAAGAGTATGTGTAGCAATAAGGGGTTAAATAACTCAAATCGGCACTTGTTTTTGATGTTTTCATTACAGTGAAATGATTGTGTCACACAAAAAAGAAACCACAGTAAAATTCCACAGTCAGAATCACTTTTACTGTATTTACTGCTGCACCCTCAGATGTCCCGTAAAACTTGCTGCAGAGGATGAATCACCCACTGTCTCACCAGGGATTATTGTTGTCACTTAATACTCTACTTTATATACTTTATGAAATCCCGAGCAGATTACGGTCATGATATGTATGAAACATATCGCGTGTGTCAACCTGACTTAAAACGAAACTTCAGTGAGTCACTCGGAGAGACAGTGAGTTAGCTGATAGAGATAAAGAGATGTTACATTTGGACCATAAACCGTTAGAGGGCAAAAGAAAGGATAAATAAATCAACTGAAATGACGCAGTTTAATAATGGGAATACAAATAAAACAAAAAAGTGAACTAACTTTTGTTTTGTTTTTTTAAACATGATTGTAAATGCCTCTGATGGCTCAAAAATAAAATCTATTCTCTCAGAGACTTGATTGACTATATATCTGCAGCATATGTGTGTGCACATAATCACACACACGTCTGTATATTGGCTCATTTTCACTTTTCTGATTTGATTCAAGGAAAATGTGTTATTTTCAGCATTTTTCCCAAAGATTCAGGGTTAGGTATCAGATGCAATCACTTCTTTTATGAGATCAGATTCCAGGCTTATTCCCTCCTCTTTGAGCCAGTTGGAGCTTGGGCTGACATCCGTTTTACGATTTGGTGTTAATTTTGCTGATCTATATTTTTATGCTGTAGATTAAGATTAATTGGTTTAGTAGCTGTTAATTGCTATTTGAATATTACTTACTGCTGTTGTGATAAACCCAGCTCTGTCCTCTCTCCTTCCTCCTGCCAGAGCACTCATTTAATATTGTACATTCTACACTGACTGCCTGTGTCCTTTATTGACTTGGTTACATGAAGAAATTGTTCATAAATGACTGTTGTTCTCTGTCCAGTGACATCAAACGAACCTATTTGATGTCCTCCTTAATACATTTCCTGGGGTGAAATTCTCCAGGTGGCGTTGTCTCAAACTTGCAAACTCATCCCGGTCACAATGGGTGCATTGAGTGCAGCTGGACACTGAAGTGTCACTGTAGTGTGTGGTAAAGCAGTTTTATCCCATGGACATTAATAAATCCTCTCCTAAATGAGTCCATTTGTCTAAATAAAGCTTTTATAGTGTTTTGAAGATAAATTTGTACACACACAAATATCCGAAAGATCCAAAATGATCTCCTTTACGTTGCATCTGAACCATTTTACACTTTTCAGTGAAAATAAAATATACTTGTTTCCTTTTAGCCTATTTAGTCTTTGGTTTGTTGCCTATTTCAATGCCGCTCTGAAAGCATTCACTGCACAGATCTGCAGATTACAGATGCCCATATTATTCATAACCCGTCCTGCAGTGTAAATAAAAAGTGATCAACCACAAGTGATGGGCCTGAGTAGCTGTGTGTTGCCAGCGATAACGGGGCCACTTTCTTTTGTCATCATTCCCAAAAGAAGAGACTTGGCCGCATTCTTCCGTAGATTAGCAGCACACATACAATATGAGTGAAATGTGAGCTGTAAAAAGATGCACGGGCTCCTCCCATGTAAGAAATGTGTTTTCTGTCAACTCCCATTTCACCATCATTTTGGAAATCACTTTCAAACCCAGTCCTTAACTAGACATTCTGGATTTAGAGGTTTGCAAAAAATAAAACTGGTATTTTCTGTATTTAATCAGGGCATACATATATATATATATATATATATTACACATTTAAGTTGATCTGTTAACTATAATAGTCTTAACACTCACTCTCTGCATAGGGTGATAGGCGGGGTCACACTGTGGACAGTTTTCCAGTCCATGACGGGGACACACATAGAGACAAACCACCATCCACTCTCACCTATGGTCAATTTAGAGTGCCCAATTTACCTAATCCCCATATTGCATGGCTTTGTATTGTGGGAGTAAACTGGAGAACCCGCGGGGTATATGTGTATATATGTATGTATACGTATATGTATATGTATATGTATATATATATATATATATATGTATATATATATACATATACATATACATACATATATATATAAAAAAAAGATAATTATTATTGTTATCAAATTTACTGTTTTACAAAAAAATAGTAAAGTGCATGATTATTAATATTATTATTTCTTGATTAAGATGTCAAATTATAGTTATTTACTTGCATTCATGAACAGAAAAAATAATTTTAGTCCTCGAAGCCCAGTGAGCCGAGTCAAATTTGGGTATAAAAAGGTGAATTCAGTTTTTTATTTGCCAAATCAATAAATAAAGTTTTTGAAAGATTTTTTAAAATGATTATTTTTTCTAATTTTTATGGGAATATGTTGTTTAATATATATATACATATATATATATATATATATATATACATACATAAATATGTATATATATATATATATGAATGTTGTATATAGAAATCAATATCTGTCTGCTGAATTACAAATAAATACTAATGAAGCGTCCCATCCTGTTATTGTCCACTCACCAGTTCAGGCAGGTAAAATATGTCCGGCACTGTGGTGCAGATGCCCGCGCCGCTGGGCAGACTCCCCATGGATTGAGTGGTTGCAGCCATGTCTGTCTGTTCCTTCACCCGGAGTGTGAACGACCGTCTGTCTGCTGTGAACTAACGGAGCAGCAGCAGGTGTCTCTCTGATCCTTACAGCAAGGCCAAACCTGTTCTGCCACACTGTGGTAAGAGATACCTTTATACCTCTGCACAAACCAGACACACCCTGTGAAACTTACTCACCTGAGGCCACCTACTGCTTAACGTGAGTATGTGACCTGTGAAAGAATTTTCACAGGAGGAATTTTGTGCCCATGGGCTACAGCAAAACCTGTGCGTCTGTGTTTCTTTGTTGTGAAAACTCAACTTCATGGCCCTCGCTTTGTGTGAGCGGAGGCTCTGCTTGCATTGCACGCACAAGCACCTGCAACAGAAGGCTCCTTCAAAGTAAAGGTCTTGATAAATCCACAGTTGTGGAGACTCCGCCTCTTCAGTGTACAGTAATTAAAGAAACATATTTAAAATGATGATTAGACTACGATGTGTATAGATCGAGACAATAGTTGATCTCAAATAATATTTTGACACACATTAAAGCTGTAGTAAAAAGGTCAAATGTGAATGGACCATTGTTGCTCACTTCAATTCAGCCATCAGCTTTCACACATTCCCCTTCTGCAAACAACAACAAAAATGGATGGCAAATATAAGAAGACATCCTCCAACTTAAGGTGTTGGTATACTTCCACGCACAGCGCATGACGTGAATTTACGTGAAAAGGTTGTTCATACATTATGGAGGAACTGGACTAAAGCAGACAAACTGCTCTGGACCACGTTAAGAACAACAACAACAAATACAAAACAAATACTCCATTTTATATGTTCCCATGCTTCTGAAGTTTATTGCAAAACCACTGTATGACTTTTCACTTCCAGATAATAGGATAATACATAATATAAAATGAAGGTACACTTGCGTGACTGGACAGATTCCAGTAGCCTTATATGTACAAGTATCATAGAAAAAGTGGGTTTATTACAAGGGATTGGATTGTTGTTGTTGTTTTTTAAAGAATAAAGAGCCAAACTAACACCTTTTAACAGACTAATAATAAGCAACAGGTATATGGTATAGAAAAGTCATGCTCATATCTGTTTTCGACTGAACGTATACGTGTGAACGTGTCGAGCATCTTCACTTAGCTGAACAGTAAAACCACAATCCTAATTCTGTCACTGTATGAAAGTGAAATCATGGAAAATATTTACATGCTGAAATCTTCGGGAGGTTTCTCATGAAAATGCAAATAAAAAAACAGCGAGTCATGTGGAAACATACTTCCATATGCGACATGAAAAAAACTGAAAATAACAATCATTAAAAAAGACACGGTCAAAGTGGGGGGAATTGTTATTATTGTTATTGTACTTTTGGTTTTGGTTCAGCGTTAACATGGAGGACACACGTGGGAAGTCTTCAGATGTTTCTGCTTTTTTGTTTTCGTCAAAACCCACGTATGCCTATTCTACACCACTGCAAGACCTTTCTGGCACGGGAACAGATGATGAAGGTGGAGCAACCACTCTGTCCTCAGTCGATTCCCAATTGCTCCGTTTCACATGCAAATATCCACATTAGTGTAGACGCAGTATTAAAGGAATGTCCCTTTCATTTACATGAAATAATTATGACAGTATGTTGATATAAAAATGTGAAACGTTTTGGGGTCATTGACTATTTAACTGTTAGTTTTACATTTATCATCTTTGACATTCGTGATCATTCGAGCATTTATATGATTAAGATGAGAGTAAATTGTTGCAACTTGTCAACTTCTGCACCGCTGACCAGACCAAGGAACATCAGCAACCTGCTCGATTTCCATTCATTTATTTGATATTCTACCACACTAGTAAAAAAAAAAACATGTTTTTTTTATCATTGCACATCAAAATAAAAAAAGTGTTTGGTCCAGTGACTCCTCAGCTGGTTACTCGGTTCCTTCTCGGTCAGGCTGGCGTGTCGTTTTAGGATCTCTTCCATCGGATGGCAGAGAAAATGGCGTGGAGGAAGTAGAGGAGTGTGGCCACGTAAGACATCACCTGAGAACACACAAACACAAGAAGGAGGATTGTCACCTGGAGGTAAACAGGTCAAAAGAGTTGTCACCAAGTGGCGTTAGAATCTGAACGTCCTGAATCGTGATTTTACCAACACTATGTTGACATTTTGCAAATTATTACAATTATTACTTTCATACAATCAGGTGACTTGTAATATAATTGTTTTTTATCTTTAATTTATGTCAAATGAAAATAATTTCACCTTCATTTTACACACTTAAACTTCACCTTAGCTTGAAAGCTATTTTAGTTTTTAATACTTGATTTCATGCAGATTCTCTGTAAAGTTAGAATGGAAAATTATTTTCCAGAGAGAAAATCAAAAAGGAAAATGCCAGGTCTGTACAATTATTGAGAATTAAAAAAAACAAGTTTCATTTTTAAATCTTAAATCTGTGTGTGTGTGTGTGTGTGTGTGTGTTGTACATCATACCACTGCAGCGATATCCAGCCGGTAGAATTTAAGATTTTCATCCACAGGTGGTAAAATCGTGAGCGCCGCTTTCCCAATGGTGACAATCGCCAAAGCCACCGAAGCGCCGAGGTAGAAGACCGCAGCCACAAAATGATAACCTGTATCCTGCAGAGGGAGGTGGAGGGGGAGGTGCTTATTAACAAGTTATTCACTTTAATAAAAAGAGACCAGTGTCTTCCTACAAGAGTGGAGAATCAATTTGGTTCAGAATGACAAAAGCATTGATCAAATACAATAAGTACATTGAGGTATGTATATTGTGTCAATGTGTTCCTATAACTACTGTTAACCATTAGTTCTATTAGCCAATCAGCAGTTGGTGGGTGTGTCTAACCAGGGCGGGCCAGATGCTGCTCTGATTTGCTCCACAGAGGAAGATGAAGAACCACAGCGTTGTCATGACGAAGCAGAAGACGGACACGAACATCACCCAGCCCTGAGGATTGTCCGGCGAGACGTAAGTCGATGCCACCAAGATCCACACCAAACCTCCAAACACCTGCGGGAGATGGGGGGATGGTGCTTTTGTTAGTTAGAGTCCGTTTTTATCATACACATCATATACATCTAGTTTCTATGGTAACATGACTGCAGTAGAGTCAGTAGTGCACTGAAGTTCCATCGGGTCATTTGCATGAAACAAATTTAACATAAAGTTGCGGTAAAAGTAGAACTTCCGACGTTTTCAGTGATTTCATCAATCGTTGTGGTCTGTGTTTGTTTATAAAGCGCTTTTCTAGTCTTGACGACCACCTTCCACATCTCCAGGCGACAGGAATAGATTTGTCGTGCTGAAAACATGATGTTTCTCCTACAATACTGTACAGGGTGGACTAACATTCAAATTTGATTATGGTTAGAGGTGAGAGGTTGTGTTTGGGGTTAACAGCGATGGTTAGGGCTAGTGTAAGGAAGGCTACATCTAATCCCCACTATGCTCCACAGTTCAGATCGTTCCAAAACAAACAATCTGTACCTTCCCTTTTTTGGCACTCTAAAGGGAGGAGCTAGACACACTGCAGTCTGTGAATTGGTTGACCGAGAATCATCACTTCTGTGCATCAATGGGAAAAGAATGGGGAAAAACTAATATAACATGCAAACAAAGCTTGTCTTCTTCTTGTGATAAACAGCCACATGCCAAGAAGAAAGAACACACCGGGGCTGGAAGCACTCCACATTGTTTGTCCTTTGTTTGCCGTGTCACATTCTTCTTTTTCATTGACTGTACTGGTGGTCTGCACTGTCTATGATGTCATGTATTTAGGTCTACACACCCAAATGTGGAAACACAAGCCAGATCAGGGTTTACCTTTTCAACTCAGACTGTAGCTGGATGAATTGCACTGGCTCTGCGCTTGGTGGAAACATAACTTTCAGTGCCTCTATTTTTATCCTCATTTACCAAAATAACTGGCCATTTTTGGCACCCTTCCCTTGGGGTACCAGAGTAAAATGGTATGGAGAGGGTGGAGCTAAACTGGCTCAAACCACGACAGACAGCCGATTAGGCTTCGGATAAACGTTGCTCCCTTGCAATCGGTGTAAACATCCCATGGAAGTCAAGACAAATGCATAAATGCATTCATTCAAAGCTTTGACGTCTCATAGAAACAGACACAAATCGGGCAGGAAAAAAAATGCATGTTCGCCATTGTTTGTCGGTTGTGTCACGTTCACTGTCATCTTTTGTTGTCGTCGCACTGGTATGACCTCACGCTGCTTGACTTTCAGGGACACAGCCCACACCTCGCCCACCAAGTCCAGGTAGACTGACCCAGAGCTTTACCATTCCCAACCATACCGTACTGTACTGAACCGAACCGTACTATGATGAAAACACAGCAGTGTCCCAGACTGTCACAGGCAACAGAAATGGGAATCTACTGCATCTACAAGTGCAGCTCTTTCTTATACTTTGGAAAGTGTTGGCAGGGTCAAATGACAAGTGCACACACACACACAATGCTGTCACTCAAATGTAGTTTCAGTCTTCCTCCTCCTTTGGCAAACAGTCTGCTTCAAAGAGTCTTTGGCATTTTAATAGGCCATTGTTCACTGATAAGAATGTGAAATCCTTTAACCATAAACACTGTGTAATAAGGTTTCCTTTTGATGTTCTCTTTACATTGTTATTACACAATACAACTTTCGGTCTTTATATGACAAAAGACACTGGCGTCAATACTACAAGAATATTCCAGCCGAATTCCAGCCCATCGTCTGTGTCAATAGCGACACATGTGCTTTCCTCTGCTGCGACATGTTGAAGTGTTTGCTGTCACACAGGCCTTTTGTGCATTGATTCATGCAGGTGTTTCGGATGTTTTGTCTCAGCCAATCAGCTCTCAGCTCTCAGGTATAAGGTGTGCAGGAGCGGCGCTTTAACAAACACTTGCAGAGCCTTATTCAGACTGAAGGCCGCTCTGTTTGTCAGAGAGGAAAACGACACATAAATCCCGGGGGACCAAAAGCATAAATACCCAAACTCCACTGAATAATAATAAGTAAAGCTTAATTTAGTCAGAATTGATCTCAGTGAGGGAGTTTGAGTCAATTTTGAAGGATTGAGAGGATAAATCCCTTGACTGATGTGACGACTGAAGTGTTGGCAAATTCGTTTTGGAAAGTGCACGTGTACCATCATTGCTTCTGTCCTCGATCCTGTGTCACATAATGTTTGGATACCGTGCTTTTACCCGTTTGTTGTGTGTAACGTTCGCTCTGACCACATGCCAAAGAATGTGCCACGCCCTGTATTAACCGTCTTCTTTCCATTACTGTGTTAAAACGTGCAGCATAAAAATCTGCACTATAGAGTGCCTTATGTCCCTTTTTTTCCAGCCTAACCTAGACAATCTCACCAACTATTTAAATCAAAACGTTTTAAATCGCATTGATTTTTTGAAGTTTGGGAATACGACACAGTTCAAAGTTCACTTCACAAAAAGGAAAAGGAAGAACAATCTTTGTGACTTCCGCACAACTATTGCTGCCTTACATCACTACTAAAAATGCGATATCAAACGAATCGTAACTTTGACTCAACAACACATAAGAAGAACAAAGAAAACTACGCTTTTTTTAAAGCCTGAATATGTGACCTATAAACACACACCCTCATACACAACGTGCCGCGTGAGCACGAACGGTTAAATAACAATAAAAGTGTTTCAGCAAGCCGCCTTTGAGTTGACAACAATTACTAATTCTTATATTATTATGTAAAGAATATTTATACTACTATCGTGAAAAGAACATTTAAGCGTCGTGTATCGTCGTCCTCTGTTATTCACCTTAAAAAAGCGAATAAGAAACAGAGGAAAGTAAACACCTGAGGCAACTGTTCATTTCAGTGACAACACTGAAGTGCTTTAGTTTGTTCAAATATTATTCTAAACTGTCACATGCTGTGGGTTCAGCAAACATTACATATACTGTACCTCTTATCTGGACTGATCCATATCAGGCTGACATGGTCTACATTCATATCATAGCAACATGTGTAGACATCAACTGCAGCTAAAAGGGAACTGGAGTGAAGCCAGTTCAATTTTTTTTTATCAAAAATCCATCTTTGAAGTATTGAATACTTTTTGCCAGAAGACTGTGAAGTGCTTGCAGCTTATTGGTTCAACCGCAAGTGGTTTATTTGACTGATTTTGAAACCTTAAAGGATCTATTTGACCTAAGACAGTTTTACCTACTTCTTTTTCTTTGACCTAAGACAGTTTTACCAACTTCTTTTTCTTTCTTTTTTTTTTTTTTAAAGTCAAAGTCAAAGTTTCTTTATTTGTCTTGGACAAGAGGACCATGCAGCAGTGCAATAAAAAGACATACAAACGTAATAAATAGGTGGAGATAAACTTAAATACAGCAGCAGGAGAAAAGCAAAAACATGACTATTTAAATTTAAATTTAAATTTATTTTGCCATTATACAATCATTTCTGAAGAAGAACTGGAGTTATAGTCTCGCTTTGTAAACTGTTCACTCTCCTGCACCAAAGTCCATAGAGAAAATCACAGATTTTAGCCCATGGGAACATGGACGTTTGGAAGTCTGCAAGTTTTTCAAACCATTCTTTTGAGCAAAGGATTACAAACGTTAAAATCACATTTTTAGCACCGCGTGTGGTGAATGAACGGGAGATGAGCTTGAGGCGCACGCGTCCTTTGAAGATGGTCACACGAAAACTCTACGACAAGTTTGTTCAAATACCGTTGGTGCGAATTTGACAAAATCACCAAAAAAATGGCCGATCGACCCAAGATGGTGGACTTCCTGTTGGGTTTGGATCCTGGTCAAAATTTTTTCTTCATCCCAATGTGTAGCCATATTCGTGCACGTACCATAATTGTGCTGTTCAGGGTGAATTTGGACAGGGGGCGGTGCACTTATTGGCCCCTCCCGCAAGGCCTCAAATGATTATTTCAAGGAATAATAATAAGAAAAAGAATTCCTTGCATATAATAGGGTTCTACGCACCTTGTGCTCGAATCCTAATAACTGATGGATTAACAACCTTTGGTAGAGTTACCATCATCCCTTACTTTCTTTAAGACCAACACAGCCTGATTATTTTACAGTCATGGGTTATATTGTCACTGGATTATTCCTTTATTGTGCAGCCTATAGTGTGAGAAGCCTATAGCTTGAAGTGTTTGTGTAAAATCATGGCCAACTCAAATAGCACTCCATTTTGGCTCATGGTTTGCAGCTTTCAGTGCTGCTTTTTCTGAAAAAGGGACAGCATGTGGTTTCCATGTTTGGTATCATTTTATCTGTTGAACCGATGGGTTTGAAATAGTAAACGCACATTTCTTCTTCTTGTCCACCGGTAATTTCCATTGGAGAAAAATGACACTGAACAAAAACCTGCCAAGCCTGTCCCTGGCATATCCTCTCTGCCCTTTATGTTTATTATTCTCTTTATATATTTGTGATGGTTTAGATTTACAGTGCAAACTTCAAACACTGTCATTTCCACTTCCATGCCTGAGCCTGAAGATGATTTTATTTTATTTTTTTTTAAAAGTGCACTTGCCAGCAGGAAAAAAAAAAGACCCGAGCCAGCAGTGCCCGTGCCTGGTTTAGATTTACACTTCCCTCTGCAACTAAAGCTGTTTTTCCACCTGTGTCACTCAGATTTAATCTTCACAGTCCCTTGTATGGAAATGTAAATAGTCTGCTCTCGTTCCAGAGTGGCTTGTTTAAGCGAGAGTGTTTGCTGTTGTTATTACAGTTTAGATTATCTTTTTTTTTATTGTAGCAGTTTAAGGATCACAATAATGTCTGTACATTGCAACAAAAATATAGGCCGTCTCTGTTAACATAAGAATAAACACAGTAGGTGATAAAATGCATCACAGCCAACATGACATTTTCAACGATCCACCTTTCATATAGTGACATATTTAAAGCTCTACTGTGACATATTTTTAGCAGGGATAAATGTTTCTTAATTTACCAATAAGATGAAAGAATAAGCACAACATCTTATTGCCAACATCTCAGGTCGCTGTTTCCTGTTGCTATGGAAACGTTTGCTTTCTGTTAGTATAAGAAGGGTTGCCTAGCCTTCTGAACAACAAGAATTAGTACTACAAAGCAAAAGTCATTAAGAAGAAAGAAAGAAAGAATAATAGCTACAGTATGAGAGGTTTTCGCTGAAAACTTTTAGTTTTGGGAGCTGAGATCAAACTGATCAACTCCACTAATCATTGTGGTTGGTCCTTCTGCTCCATGTTGGCTCCCTCAGCAAACACTGGCAGATCCCTATCTAAACTAAGAATTTTACCTTAGTGAGGTAATGAGGAGGTGGTAGCTATACGAGGCATATTAAAAAAAAAAGAACAATTAAATAAACAAATGAGGAACTCACAAACTCGGGGATGAAGAACAGGTCAGGAATGGAAGTGAAGATCCTGCCACCTGTGGGCAGAACATCACCGGAGGTGGTGGAAGCCATAGTCCAAAATACTTTGTGCGCACAAATGTGTGATGTCGTGCAGAATGAGACGCATAACCTGTTTTAATCTGCTTTTTAAAGGCTGTCTTCCTCTCCTCTTCCATTCTGCACCTCCCTCCTCTGCTGCACCTACTCATCCATCCCTCTGGTTGAAAGTACCAGTTTGACGAGTGGTTTTGGCTTTGTTTGTGCAGCAAGATGACGTTCCTGTGCCCTCCGTGTTTGTGTGTCTGTGTGTGTGTGTGTGTGTACGCATGCCCTCATATGTTCACAGTGTGTGCGGGTCTATACATGGCAACAACCTGGTTTACATACACACAAACAAAGTGATTGTGAGGCATTGAAATAGTGTTTGAGATGATGGCAATACTGACGAGTAGGAAACACCCTGAAAAATACACTGGCCATTGTTTCCACACAGCAGGGAAGTTGCTTTATGGTGAAGACTGTGGTGTTTGCCCATTATGAGTGACCTGTGTATACACTCACGAGCCACTTCTTTAGGTGTTATAAAAATAAAATAAAGCCTAAAATACCTTATAAAGTGTCAGCTGAGCAAGGCCTACTGCTGCGGCAAATCTGCGTGGACGTTTGACCAGTCGGGTGTTCAGAGTCTTCTGCAAACATCTGTTGAAACGGGGGTTTATTTCTGTTACTGTTCCTTTTCCATCAACAGGGTATTTTTGCCCAGAGAACCGCCAGTGAATATTTTCTCTTTTTCCTCACCGTACTCTGTCAACCGTGAAGATGGTCATGCATGATAAATCCCTGTAGATCAGCAGTTTCTGGAATACTCCAACAAGCCAGTCTGACGACAACAACAACAACAACCCGGCCACATTTGCATGGTGTGTGATGTGTTTGAACAGGTAAATATGTGGCTGGTGAGTGAAAGTCAGGTTTGTTCGTGTGAGAACGACAACAAACACCAGTGCTTTTATCAACGCTGCATTCAAAGTGAATAAGACGTTTTACAGTTGTTTTGTGTGTGTGTGTGTGTGTGAGTCTGGTGATGGGACAGCAAGTCGAAATTTTCATCACCGAAGTTGGCACGCTAACAAGCTAGCTCATGACTGGCCAGTCTTGGGGGACTTCTAGAGCAGGGGTGTCAAACATAAGGCCTGTGGGCCAGAACCGGCCCACCGGAGGGTGCAATCCGGCACACAGTCCAATCATATGATTGAATCCAATCATATGATTTTTTTCAGTTCCAGATACCCGTGACAAAATGTGAAAAATGTTCTGATCCACTGTGATCTGTAAGTTGCAACGCACATGTGCAAATGGTAAACTTAGGCATACTATTGTTGAAATTAAACTTATTTTGCATCTTATTTCCAGGTGTTCATCAAATGTTTTGTAAAAAGATGCTTCATTACATGTAAAACAAAGGGAAACAATTGGAGTTCTTGTTGTTTATAGGGTTATTATACTATTATTTTAGTGGTCTGTGGCCCCTGAACTAAAATGAGTTTGACACTCCTGATGAGGAGAGCAAGAGGATGGCTACATCAGAGACACATGTAACACCAGCTTGGTCACACACTGCTGTGGAATGTCATCTCATTCTTTAACCAGCATTTGACGCAAGTCAGCCAGTGTGGTTGGGTTGGTCACTCCGGCATGAACAGCACGCCCAAGCTGATCCCGCAAGTCTTCAGTGGGGTTGACATCATCAGGAACAGGTTTACTGTGTGTTTCCCAGAACCAAACACAGTGAAGCAGCATTCAGTCATTCTGTTCCTCACCTGTGGAACAAACTTCCCGAACACCTGAGCAATTCATTCTTGTCTTTTAAATGCACTTTGTGTTCAATTTTAATGTAATAATAATGTCTTGTTTTTTGTTTGGATTCATGTAATTTTAACGTCTTGCTTTTATTGCCTCGCCTCGCCTCGCCTCGCCTCGCCTATACCTCCAAACAGGCTGTTGTGGCTGTGTAAGTTATTTCCACATGCTACTGAGCCCCCTGTTTGTTAAATGAATCAATTGATAAATTGCCAATATGCCTTGTTTCTTCAGACTTCAATCATCTAATCCGATAAATGACACCAAACAAGAGTCAGAGGCAGAAGCTGTTTGGCATTGACAGAGAAGATATGGCAAGTGTTTCATGGGCGTAACCTACAAATGCATTTTCCTTACAAACATGGCACCATGTAAAAGGGAAATAAACCTGCTCTGCAACGGTATAAGATTTATTTCAGAGGACCACAAAGAAAATAATCCACCAAACACAAATTTCCTAGCAAACAGGGGAGAATGACAGAGTTGGGAGTGGCTTAAAATGGGTATTTATCCACAAGCTTACCATGAGCTGGCAGATGAAACAGGCTTTTGTCGTCCTGTTTCCAATCTTTTTGCTATTATTTAGGATCCATACATAAGAACAAATATCAGTCAGGACCCAACGATGGGCTTTGAACATTTTTTTTTACATAATATTTACACATTTGCTGTATTTTCTTTTTCCAGCCATTGACTTCATATTCCAGTGTATATGTTTTAAATAACAAAATATGTAAATATGTAAAACCGATGCAAACTCATGCAAAGGAAAACGTTTTTCCTATGAGGCATTAATGGAACCCACTGGCCCACCGTGCAGCCCCACATGTCTAAATCAACAGAACATCAGTGAAAAGTGAATAAATAACCATGTCAGACTAATCGTTTAAGAAGAATCTTACATTACATTCTGTTTATTGTTTACGAGAAATGCCTGATGCCAGGTCAGTTACGTTCGAGAATAAATGAGTCGGATTGTGCTTTTGTCTGTGAGAGTGTCGCCATGGCCGAAACTGACAAACACAGCGTGATGGTCTCTAAGCTGAGGGATTAAAACTCGCAAAACATAATCTACACCTATTGTGTGGGACGATTTAAGAGTTTTCATTTCTCACTCACCATCGCACACATGATTAATTGATTAAATGATTTGAACAGACAACAGTATTATTTTATTTTTTACTGTTTGGCTTTTGACCCAGTATGAGACGTCAGTTATGTGCGGAATGGTATTGGGCCACATGTAAAAAAAAAAAGAAAAAAAGTTTGAAAAAATAAATAAAACAGCAGGAATTCTGAGATTTCAAGTCACAATTCTGAGAAAAAAATCACACAATTCAGAGATTAAAGTCCCGATTCTGAGATTAAAGTCCTAATTCTAAAATAATTCTAATTTTAATCTAAGAATTCTGACTTTAATGTTTTAGTTGTGTTGTTTTCATATTTTCTACAGCTTCTTTTTGTTTTATTGTTTGTTTTTAGGTGTTTTAGGTGTTATGTTTCTATATTTTATTTATTTCTATTTATCTCTGATGTCCAGCACTTTGTGTCAGCTATTGTTGTCTATGTATATGTGTGTGTATATATATACATGTATATGAGATAATTCAGGTTTTGTTTAGAAATGACAGAAACAAAGCATCTACAGGTTTCAAATTACACGTTAACTTAAAAGCATAAAGAGTCGATGATGTTTTATTTATTGCACTATAATGGTTTGTGTGTATCTTTGTGTGTTTTGGTTTGTAATCTGCCAGTTATCGAGACAAAGGCAGATGTTTCGTCAGACAACTGACCAACATGCATCACTGAGTCCTAACATTGTGCAGTGACTCATTCTGTAAAGGGAGCTTTTTTATGTTTGTCCTAATGGAGTGTCTCTTTCCAAGGGAGAAACTTGCTTTGTTCTACTGATGCTAACACACCCTCGGTCAACCTGTTAGCCTCCGCTGGAGTCACTAATGTGTGTTTGGAGATACTACAAAGTGACAGAGTAACGTCTAGGCAGAGCGAGGGTGTTTCCCTCTAAAGATGAAGTCCAGTTAAACTGACATGACTGGGGCCAGAGATGCTTCCACGGCCTCCTGCACATTATAGCTGCTGTGTCAAACACGGGTGTTGCCTTCTCTACAGCAAACAGGGCTTTGTCACAAGTAAGATCGTCCAGCTGTGAGGTTAAAATTCATTTGGTTTCTTTTTATTTTCAAGCACAACCAAGCAACCACCTCTGCTTTAGTTCAATGAGCAGACCCATCACCCATCATTATCACCTTAAGGGATTTATTTCATGTACTCTGGTATTATATAGTAGTATATTGTGTAGTAATATACACAAACACCACTTTCACCAGTTCTAAAGCATGACTATGTGTGAAATATAGTAAATGGTATCAAACGTCACATGTTCCTGCATCACCACCATCCTACTTCTGGACAACATTTATCTATTTATCTGCAAAGACTTTAAAGATGTAAGATATAATAATACAATCCGCTGGTTGTAGAAAACAAAGTGTTTTTGCAGCTGTACATTTGTGTTTTTGTAATTATGAACTTTCATACACTGTTGATATTGTTCAGCTTTGATAGACAGGTGATGTGTTCAGGGTGACCCCCTGCCTCTCATCCACTGAGGTTGGGAAGCACAACTTTTCAAAAATACTATCCCTATTCTAGTAATATACAAAGCTAAATCTAAATCGGTGAAGTATTCCTTTAAGGTAATGTTCACTCACATTAAAAATGAAGAGCTTGTTTTATTTACATATCCAAAAAAATAGAGTTCTTTATGGAACCAGTGGAGTCGCCATGTTTGATGTTTATTATTTAACAATTTGTCAGCATTTCTTTCAAACAATCCTGATCACAGTCAATTGCAGTCATTTCAACACACACTCAAAGAAATGGGCAACAAGATGTGTTTGCTCAGTGTTGAGAGAGAAACACTTAAGACTGGCTCCATCGTTACGGATCTAGCGACAAGAACACACACACACACACACACACACACACACAAGTATTTCCATAGGAACACATGCCACCGCTATCACAATACAATAGCTATGATCAGTGTCTAGTTTTTAATACACCAAAGACTGATTAAGAAAGCATTGTATTGTGTAACCTGAGTATTTTCATTCATAAAAACCAAAAAGGTATCGTCTGTCCTCGATAAGTGAATGCACTACTGAATCACTGCAAGCTCCAGGAGATCGGATGACTCTGACCTTTAACCTCCCCAGGTAAACACTAAAAATCCTACATGACTGAAGATAATCCCAAGTGTTAAACAAACTGCAGCTGAATGTCATGTAGAAATAGACACACCATCAAAGTATAGTGCCGGTGCCGGCTCCACTAAGAAAATAAAAAGTGTCAGAGCTAAAAGTCTGGCACCGAATGGCTGGTCCAGAAATTGATGCCACAGATTATTTGCCATTTTGAAAAATCTCTGTAAAAGCAGCCACAACGAGATACTTAGTTTCCACAACTTTTAAATGCAAGATGCGATTATACTAAAGGTTAAAGTGATAGTGACACATATTCATCATCAACCGCCTGCACCGCCACTTCTGAGAACCACAAGCCTTATTAAGAGCTCATTAAAGGATAATCTCATAAAATACAAATCAGCATAAATCCACAATAATAAATATTAAAAAAATATCAGCCTCTCGCTCGAAAGAAATTCTGTCTTTAGAGCTCAGGGACACACGAGCTGTTAGTCTGTGGTTTAAGTGTGTGACACAAAGAGTACAACACAAAAGAATGCAGTTGAACTGAGGCAGAGGAGGGTGAACAGCTCCTGTGTGCCATGATGTAGAATCGCTCAATGCTCAAGTGGTTCACAAAATAAAACACACTTCGATTTCCAGTCGTAAAAAGGCTATGGCAATGGCAAGATAAGGTAGCAAGCATGTTATTATAGACTTAAGTGGACTTAGATTTTATCAGGTAAGTATTTTGTTAAGGGCCTCTATGTCTACTGTATATCAGGTAAACACAGAGCACAGTCACTGCTGATGTATTGATAACACCTCACTACAAACCCTGATCTAGCCCTTTCATTTGTGTATTTATTTTTTTAAAAGTAAAGCAGTTATGTTCCGTCAGCTATTATTTCCCTACTCAATGAGTACTTCCACTCCTTCTTCCTCATCCTTTGATACATACATGACAAACCGTTTGTGTGTGGGCGACACTGTAAGTCAAATGCTTGTTTACTCATCGAAACAAAGAGAAGGAAAACGTGACTCCTGGATTATCGTTTGAGCTTGAGCCCAACAATTCCCAGGAAACCTCCCAGTTTTCCTGCTCAACTGGTCTTCACCTGCTCGTGGGCCTCCTCGTCATCTCCTTCTTCCTCCTCCTCCTCCTCCTCCTCCTCGTTAGACATTGAACTCCACCCGGGGCACAATGATAACTGGGTGAGAACGTCTCAACTTTTCCAGGTGATAATAGCGGTCACGTCTACAATGACGTCTCCTGTCTGTGGTCAAGTATCATTCCACTGCGCACAAGAATGGTCAGTATTCAGTGATGAGCAGAGAGGTCGTAGAGTAGTGACTCTACTGTACTTCCAGTGCGTCTTATTTACAGTAAATACATTTTAAGTGAATATGCACTGAAAAGCGTTCGATCTGTCAAATAAATGTCATTAACCAGAGATTTATCGAGAAAGAAACTGGGAGTTACATCTTCTTAAATTGCCTTTTGATTAATTAAGCTATTTCTGAGGCACTTCAATTACATATTACAGTTACAAATGAACGACAAAAAAGTAATTAGTCAATGATCATAATAATGTGAAAAACAGCTTCTTTTATGATGAAAGTCTCATAATATTCGTACTCAATAACATCTAAGATTACAGATTATTAAACTATATCATTAATAAAACTAAAAAATGACGCTGAGTTTTATTCTTATTATAATTTTCAGCTCAGCGCTTAACAACGCTTTCTTGTCACTACGGGTACTGTAACCATGCCAACACCAAAGGAATGTGGAAATACAGGATATGCAATATTATTCATCAGCAAACACAGCACCAAAAGAAAGCCAGCCCAGTAAGTAGGTGTGTGTGTTTTTTTTACTTATTTTATTTCTCAACTCTTTTCTGGAACTTTTCTGCCACAAACTGATCTTGTCAGGATCAGGAGTCCTCATGGAGAACCAAAACCTGGTTCCAATAAGGCAGAACCTAATTTCTGAGGAAAGTTTACAGCTGGGATTTGAATTGTAGTTAGGTCAAGGTTAGGGTTAGGCATTAACTGGTTATGGGTAGGGTCAGGTCAGAAGGTCAGAAGGTCAGAAGGTGACGTTGTGGGTTTTATCTGTGTTAGTTTTAGGGTTGAGGTAAAAGCTCTGCCCTGTAATGTTGTCGCTGAAGGATTCTTAGTGTAGTAGTATACAAACATGATGGGTGTGACCCGTTGGTCTACACTTGCAAAGGAACTGTTTCACATTTTAGGAAAGCTCTGTGCGGGTTTACACTAAATAGACAGCTTTTGTTCCCACTGACATTCACAACTGAATAAAATGACATGAAACATGAGTGTAAGCCTTTTTTTAAGACAGCACTAATTTCAAGTGTCAATGTCAAATTTAAAAATCAACAATAGCTGAAACAAAGTGCTGTACATCAGAGATAAATAAAACAAATAACATATAAAAACAATAAGATCTAATAGACCTAAGAACAAACAATAAAACATACAAAAAAAAATAAATAAAATACTGTAGAAAGCATAAAAACAACACAAATTGAAAATATTACAATGCCGTTAACAATCTACCACACTACTGGACATTCATTTTCATGGCAGCTGTAGATTAACATCAAGATTTTGTGGTGTGCGTCCTGTGTTTTTAGGACTTTATTATGTATATGTATGCAGGATGAGTATGCACAGTGTATGTGTGGGTATAATTACGTCTTTCATTTTTAACACGCACCAGTCATAAGGACGTTTTCCATTTTAAAATGCAAATTCTGATTTTATTTGGTTCTAAGCGTGAATATAAATTAAAACAACTTCACTCTTAAGAGGGAAAAGCAATTTAATCCAGAACCATGACTTCAGTGCTCGGTTCACCTACATGAACTTTAAACTCACCTTCTCCTTCTTCTATATTGCGGCCTTGACTTATTTTAAATGACGTAACCTGTGCACTTTCCAACTGTGACTGTGTGATCTGTATCAACATTGTTAATGAACAGATTGAGCCATGATGAATCATTGTAATGATCGTGAAAGTTACTCAGTGTGAAACTGCAAGCACAATCTGGGCCCAGACTGATTCAACCTCTCACTGCTCTTGGGCTTTTATAGCAGACTATAAAAAGACGGCAGCACACTAATTATTAACTGTCAATGCTGCTCCAATGCCCTGTAACTCTATACTACACACACACACATACCTGCCCAGTGTTGAACAAATGGGTGGAGACCTGAATAACAGTAAACAACCTGATGCAGTTCAAGAACGAGTTGTGAACAAAAATCATACAAAACTAAACTATCTACAATAAATGACATTATCAGGACATCCTTATAATTTTTCTTTCGCTTATAGAGTTACGCAAAGGTCTCACATCTTTGTTGACAGTTGTCTCAATTTGCTCACCTTCTATTTAACACATATTCAGGCAAAGAGCAAGTATATTCAGCTGCAATCAGGGACTCGAGTCATGACAATACACACAGAGATGACTGTTTGTGTTGGATTGTAATTACACCACGTCTTGTAATTGTACTTGCATTTTCGCAAAACTGGTGCCACTTTTTTTTTATCCATCCATATTCTGCCACTTTATCCTCCACATGAGAATGCTCTGCCAGTCTCAGCTGACGTAGGGTGATAGGCGGGGTACACCCTGGACAGTTGGCCACGTGTAGAGTCAAACAACCATTCTCTCACATCTGCGGTCAGTTCAGAGTGTCCGATTTGCCTCATCCTCATATTGCATGTTTTTGGACTGTGGGAGGAAGCCAGAGAACCCGGAGAAAACCCACGCACACACAGAAAGAACCCGGGTCTTCTTGCTTAAAAGGCAAGAGTGCTAACCACTACACCAACCGTGTGGCCCTCACTTTATTCAGATGATGGGACAAAAACACACATTTATGGCCAGAAACAGCTTCAGTAGAGTTTACACATTTCCAGAAAGGAATTTACGACACATTTATGGGTTTTATTCTTCTTTATTTGGCCAAACTGATGCCTCGTACAAAATAATTTAAAACACAACAATCAACCCATCATTGGGATGATGAATTATCACTACTGTGCTACGTGGGGGAGGTCAAATGTCAACTCTGTGATATCAAAGGCGAGATGCTGGTGCATGGGGTCAAGGAAGACTTCTGGACTTCCTGTTTGGCCGTTGACCTGCTGGGTGTGTTTAAGAGCATCCAGGGTGGCGTAGATGACTTTGGCTCGCTGCTCCTCTGAGGGCGGGTCGGCCCAGCGATGACAGGCCAGAGAGGGAGAGTGAAGGAGGAAATACACGGACGACATGTAGACTTTAACAAACTCCTTTTTGAAAAAAGACAAATCTCTCTGCAAACACAAAGAGGAGACATTATTCTTTACAACACTCCTCATCAGCAGCCTGCAGACATTGTACAGTACGCAGTGAAGACGCACTGCCCTCTACAGGTGTGAACTGGTATTACATTACACACACACAGTCTCACCTTCTGTCCTCTGCTCATACTGATCTCAGCCTCCAGCCAGGCAGCCTGAGGCAAAAACACCAGATGATTTTATGGACGAGCCAGTCTGCTTAAACACTCAGGATTTCAGGAGACTTTCAGTGACAATTTTAAAGAATTCTCAAGTTTGCAAATCAAGTGAAGATAAGGAATGTTGGAAAACCATAAACGTATATTTCAGTTACTTTAGTTCTACAGTAAAATCCATGTATCAACCAAAAAACTACTTGGAAGAAAATTGAACATGGTTAAAGATGTTTTTTAATTATACTGCTCACAATGCTATAATTATGCTATATCCCCATATGGTTTCCCACCCAACTGACCCTGAGAGCATCCAGCAGGTCTGGTTGGTCCAACAGCAAAGGAAATGTGGAAAGTACAGGGCTGCATATCAGATCTGAAACAGAAATGTTCCCTAAATGTTGGAAATCTGCAGTCTGGATCAGAGGCATGGAGGAAGTGAGTGTTACCTGCATTCTGCATGGTAGGCCTGTCCATCAGCAGTGTGTCAGCTAACAGCTGTCTGTGCAGAGCCAGCAGATGGACACAGCTCAAACAGTGCAGCAGAGTGTCTGGGAGGAGACTGAAAGGCAAAATACTATATTACAGTAGTTCTTCACACACATGTGATGAGTGTATAACACCAATTACAATGATACAATTAACAGCAGATATAGTTTTTCCTCGCTGACTTTCCCACCTAAGCTGCGTTCTGGTCCGACTGTTGGTAGATTTCAACTTAATGATCAGTCTGGGCTGTCGCTTGGCCTGAAGCATCTGTTGGAAAACACCAGCTGGAGTAGAGAGGAGAGGAGAGGAGAGGAGAGGAGAGGAGAGGAGAGAGAGGAGAGGGTGGTTGAGTGAAGATACTTTTCGACTGAACTTGTGTTGAATGTCATTGAACGTATATAAAAAATGGATGGAATTGAGTTTTGAAAGTAAAGCCTGGACAGTAGGTCCATTGTGAATTTTGAGGACTCTCGTGATTCCCTCCTGTCCATTTTTTTATACAGTCTTAAAGCTGAACCAGAGTCAGTATATAAACATGTGTATAAAGACATATATATGTATATATATATATAAAATGCCCGGTATCTTACTTCCTTTGATGACTGAAGCCTCCAGTGCCACGTTCTTCTCATATGGAGTTCCACCATTCACTTGCAGTTCATAGGTTCTATACACAGATGAGTATTTTCAGTTTCATATGTTTGTGGCTCTCTTCTATATGATTGAGTGTATTCATTTAAGTGTATTCTGTGTATGTACAGCGTGTGTGTAAATGTACTTGTTGGGGAGCGGGTTCCCCGTATCATCGGTCAGTTTGAGGAAAGCCCAGCCGCAGCTCAGTTCTCCTCGCTCGCCTGTCGACTGAAACAGGAAAAAAGTCATTTTTAGAGAGTGGTCTCAGTTCTGCAATGGTTGAATTACCTCACAATCACTTGTTGTGTGTATATGTGTGTGTGTGTGTGTGTGTGTTCGTCCTTACATTCCGTATAAAGGTGACTCCCAGTTCAAAGAGGACACCGAGGTCAGGAGATGTAGAGCTGCAGCGTAGGAAACAGTCTCCATCAAGGAGGCTGGGTAGGATACCTGCCATCTGGAGCAAACACAGAAATACAACATCAATATTATTTTTAACCTTAGTAAAAAAAAAAACATAGACTGCATATATAAATGGACATTCTATTTAAAAGTCTATATAAAAGAATTTTTTTTTTAAAAGAAAATTTGACCGGCACAGCCAGAAAATCACAGATGGCACCAACAATCAGGCACCTACTGGACAATAGCAGCTGTCAATCACACTGGTGTCCACTGGTTTAATGATGGTTTACAAAAGTGGCATCATGTTCTTTTCTGAAACTAGTTACTAAGACTATTAAGTCCTCAGGAAAATGTTTACTGATGTTATCAATCATCAGGGGTCATTTTTCTATAGACTTCGATAGAAACTGACAAAATACTTTATTACATTACATTACATGTCATTTAGCAGACGCTTTTATCCAAAGCGACTTACAAAAGTGCATTTAAACATTTGGGTACAAATAAGAGCTAGAAGTAAGTAAGAGCTTCAAACTATGAAGTACTACTTCCCCTTTTATATACGGCCATGGTAAAAAAAAAAAAAAAAACAGCATACATCTTGTGCCAGAAAATGTTTAAGTAGAGTTTACATCACCAGAGTTTTACAATAGAGGGAAACCACAGTACAACATACCCTTGGAGAGAAGCTCCACGTCTTTGGGCTCTTGGAGTTGTAGGTTGCCCTGACTGTGTGGATGTTACTCAACACCTGAAACACAAGTAGAGTTCATTAAATAAAAATCCCTGAAAAGCTCATTGAGACATGAGATGAATCACTATGATTTTATTCATAAATACAAAAATAAATAGTATTTGTTAAATAACTCCCACTTGACAGAGGCGATACATAACATACTAGAGAGATAACTCTGATACCTGAGTTCCATCAAAGGCACAGAGGCGGATGTGTCTGCTGAGGACCTGAACCCCAACCCCTGGGGTAGGAATCATCCTGCAGTTCCACAAAGTAAAACAAACACAGGTGCGCACCTGTCGAGTCCGGACCTACATGACCAGAGAATGACAAGTCAAATCACACAAACTAACAGAACATTTGAATAGAAAGAGAGACCATCTCACCCTGCCAGTCTCCACGTCCAGAAAGAGGTCCTTAAAGGAGAGCTGTGATTGGCTGAGAGCAGGCTGAATATAGTGACTTCCTCTGTATGTTACACCTACACAGAGACATAAACTGCTATTACTTTGCCTTTTTATCATATACAGTAGCCCTCGACTACTCCGTTCATCAAAGGATTGTTAACTGGCGGTGCCAACACCACATACAAGACAATCCAGTACAGTAGTAATTACAGAAATGTTGTCCAGTTTCACTGTGCGTGTAATATCGTACACACAATATGCATAAAGTGTAAAACTAACACCTAATTAAAAGAAACACACATTGGGTTTAAGGAATTACGGCTGAAATTATGTTTTTAAATGAATAAATACATTGTATATGAAATTAATGTTAGTTGACCTTCCTCCACCAGCAGTTTGTTGAGAGTTGATGGTCTGAATCCCGAAGGTATAGCACCCATTGCAGAGAGCACATCTGTAGCATCAATCTGTTACACACAAAGAGTACAACATACAGTGTTTGCTGACGGGTAAACAACGGCATCATCAGCTGTAGAGTATGTGCAGTTTTACCTCAGTCAGAGCCTTTCTCACAGTGGACCAGTTGGAATGTAAATCCTTGCTGTCAAAGAACACAATAGTTTCAAAGCAATACTCTAATGATGTCTGCTGACAGTGGATCATGTAAACAGTTTTCAACTGGTTAAACGTCCATATGAGAGAAGCATCAGAAACCCAAAATAGAACCAAACTGTATATATATATAAAATATTATATATATAATATATATAATAATTTTCAAGATTAGATGAAAATGTCAAACCTCTGTTTGTCTTGGTCATTAGCCAACTCTTCACCCTCTTCCTCCTCCTCATCCTCTAGTGACTCCTCATCGTTTTCATCGTCGTCGTCATCTTCTTCATCATCATCCTTCTCACCATCATCATCATCGTTGTTGTCAATACCAGAGCTAATCTGAACATTGGGTGATTTTAATAGTTTCATAGTAACATGTCAGTTACATTATTTAAAAAATAACACATGAATGTTATTGAGTGTTATATGATATATGTTATATGTTATATGAGTGTGTGGAGACAACACATGCCACAGTAACTATATTTACAGTTTTGTTACTGGTGGCTGGTGTAAATATGGAAAAACAACCTTAATTATGTTGTTATACGTAGAAATGATCCTTTGCTAAATGGCTGTTTACAGTAAATGAATGCTAGCGATTACATTGTTGGACACTGTGTGGTGCAGTTGTTTCCTACCTTCAGGTATGTTTTTGGAACCACTCCCCTGTTGCCCTTAGAGTCCTGAGCCAGCCACCATCCATCTGTTGTCTTTCTGATGACCTTCAATGCCTCCCCTTTCTTAAAACAACATGGAATTTAGTCAGTGAATTCACACACGCTAACTGCTAAACTTTTTGTGGCTAGAGCGCCCCCTCTGTTTTAAGTAAATATGACACAATGCAATTTCTGGTACATACTGAAAAGCAGGATAATCTGTAATCACACTCACATGTAATCTAGTTTATGGATTTGGAGAGAAGGTATACCATGACACTGATTTGTAGCTTGTAGGCTTCAAAGACCTCACTCTGGACCATTATTAATACAGTATGTCTTGAACCTATTTTTGTAATTTCATATATTTTCCATGGTTTGTCCATATGAATACGCACATTATTACAACTAACATTAGGACTAGTTTGTAGTTTTGGTTGCCGATCAGTACATGGCATGAGGACATTTCGATAGAGGTGGGGGAACTGTGAAACAGATCAAATGGTATATAATGTATGTGTACTACAGTGCAACTTGCTGAGATTACATCTCCAGCAGATCATTTAAAGCAGGTCTGCAACTCCTGCATGTTGCTGACATCTATCCTGTCAGTCTCTGGAACAGGAAGTGCCTCACCTGAACGGACAGATCTCCAACCTGCTCTCCTTGGAAGTCACTGAGGACTTTGTAGATATACGTGTCTGACTGAGATGGTGGTTTCATAGCTCGCTTCTCATCCTCATCCTCCTCCTCCTCCTCCTCCTCTTCATCATCATCATCGTCATCATTACTGTCTTCGTCCTCATCCTCATCTTCACTATCTGTCTTGGAAACATTGCTTGAGGACGAAAACAATGTAACATGAAAACACATATTTTTAAAAAATATAAACTTTGTTGTCAAACTTATATTTTTTCCTTTTCTTCTATGTTCAAAAAACTATGTCGCATTGCAGTTGATGTCATGAAATGTTTGTTTCTCTGCAACTACTTTAGGAAGAAAAAACAAGCACGCGTGTCACTGACCTTGCGACACTGCTTGGTCCTGGAGGCGAAAGCTCCAGAGAAAGTGTGTTCAAATGCTCTAGGATGTTCTGCAGTCGTTTCTCCTCTTCCTTTTTCCTTAGATCATAGTTTCCCACTGGAGCAAGCTCATCTGCCTAGAAGCAAATGGAGCAACACTTCATGACATTAAAACAAAGAACTGTCCAGGGCCTATCACCCTGTGTCAGCTGAGATTGGCAAAGCAACGCCCCCCGCTACCCTCATCTGGAGGATAAAAGTGGTAGAAAATGGATGGATGGCAATATATGACATAGTGAGTTACAGGCTGATGTAGGGATGGCTACACCACTTTTTTCTTTCTTTCTTTCATGTCTGCTATCACGGCGTTGAGTATCTACTGATACCAATATCAGACAAAATTGCAGATTGCGGATTTTTTTCCCCTCTTGTATCTTGAAATATGTCCACATGGCTCACATGATCAATGCAGTGGGGAAGACA
Source organism: Solea senegalensis (assembly GCF_019176455.1). NCBI lineage: Eukaryota > Metazoa > Chordata > Actinopteri > Pleuronectiformes > Soleidae > Solea > Solea senegalensis. Next base: position 16,421,507 of record NC_058035.1, read on the forward strand.
TGAGAAGCATCACATGATGATCACGATATAACTTGGTAGTCCCGGTCTGTAGAGTTTCACCTCTGCACTGTACATGATGCTCACTCACCAAGTTGCTGCTCTGAGAACTAGTACTTCCTGTTTCATCATGTGATTCTGCATGCTGAAAATCTCGCCTCTGTTGCCACTGGTGTTTTGCAGACTGTAACCTTTTACTTTTATTTGGCATGATTGTTAAATTTTGGGGTGGTATGTGCAATAGCTCTTTCCTGAATGAATATTCATGCATTGTCATTGTCTTTGATCTATGTGTATCTACCCAGTCTGCCTTAGATCTGCCCTCGCAATTACTTTCCAATAAGAAAGAGGGTTCAGTATAGTACAAAAATATGAATACAATTTAAATAGTATTCAGAATGATCTGAATGTTATAATGTATGATATAATGTTATTGTTGAATGTGGCTGAAAAATGAAGGAGATAGTGACTGCGAATTAGACTCTGGCTTAAGTGAAGTACTCACCTTTGTTAGTTTCTTTAGTGTCCTTAGTGTGTTCTCAGCTGACATCTGCAGTTCTTGACATCTTGGTGAAATATAGAAATGTAATACATGAGAAAAATATTCAGAATAAATATCTGAATAAAAGTAGTGTTTAATTGCTAGTGGGTTACAAATTAGGAAACACTGCTGTGATTCTGGGAGAGTGGTTTACTTCCGAAATGCCTCTTCAGTGGATCTAGCCTGACTCCGCACATCCTTCACCAGGTTGTCAACCTGAAATTAAAGAACCGTGAGAAAAAAACTATAGTAAATGCAGTTTAGAATTGAGTTTATTCATTTCTGTTACACGTGTCAAATGAGCTTGTGTGATCTATACATGTGATTTATTGTCATATTGTACCAATGCAAGTGTTCATTCATGTTTATTGACCAGACTAAGCCTTCATTTGGTAAATTTGCTTTTTGACAATGCGCTTCATTGTATAAGACAAATAGCACTTTGTTTTTATGTATTCTACAAGATTTGGCATAATTTTCATCCACTAAAACGGAACAATTATGGAGAAACGATCGGCTTTTCCCTTTGTTTACATATGGAATTTAAGAGGCAACAATGAAACATAGCTTGTATTTTAAGAATAAATGCTAAGATATATTCCACATTAATGGAGCTGCTGCAGCTCAAACATTAGATCGATTTCATGTGAGGAGCGGTTTGTGTTATTGGTACCGCTGCAACAACAATATCCATTTATTATGACTGTGTAACATGCACGTTTCAAACTGTTGGAGTTAAAATTTTGCCGAAAGAAATGCACAAACAGGCGCCATTTAAAACAAACCTGCTTTTCCTTTTCGTCCACTTCTCTCTGTATAAGTTGCAAGGCTCCTTTTCTTTTGGGTGGCATTTACTCGCAGGTTACGCTCTATGTGTTCGCCATATGTGTTAGTTAGCAAATCGCCTAGCTACTAGCTAGCTAGCTGACGCTAGACTTCCACTAGTCGCTAGGCAACCGAGTCCTTTTCTGCACTGGCTCTGGTTTTCAAGTTAAAGCTACTGCCACCTACTGGACTGGAGAGTTGGAATATAGAAACCTCACTATTAATTTGACAAATTAAAAGTGTTTTTTCCTTGGTGGTTCTTTTTCCCATACTGTGGTGAGTACTGTGCAACACTGTGTAACGTCGATCGAATGACCACAAGAGACACATGCACCTGCTTTTGTAAGTTTTAAGTAAGAGTTTTGTAAGCACGTGACCTCGTACTTGTTGTGAAACATGCTGCGTTTGTGTTCTCCTCGGTGGCTTCTCTTACCCAGGTTAAACGCCGAGAATGTGATTTTTTTTAAACACGTTTCTGTTGTGCTTTAGGTACAAAAAAACCGAAGGTACACATACATATTCAGATGTCTTGTAAAAAACAGTTTTTAATAAACGTCTTCAATATAATGCTATTGGAAATGTGAAATAACGACGTTTCTAGTCGTACCCGAACGCGTCAAACTATACATTCATCCAATCACTGCCGGCGTTACGTGATTCCCCTGTCATGGCTGCGCCTGTCGCTCTCATTCAGGGCGCTAGCAGAGGTCTGGGGCTTGCATTTTGCAAGCATATCCTGAAAAATAAACCTCCCGCTGCCGTCATAGCAACATGCCGAAACCCGGACGGGGCTGCCGCACTGCGGGACCTAGCTGGAGACCACCCAGGTAGGCTCACTGTCCTCCAGCTGGATGTGAATCGGGAGGATGACATCCGCGGAGCGGCTGCTCGTATCAAGGAGAGTTTCAGTCGGCTGGATTTGATCGTCAACTCTTCGGCGATGCTTCACCCCACCGGGAAAGGCGAGACCAGTCTGAGGGACGTTACTGCTCAGGTAAACATCTACATTTTTTTTCTGCAAGATATCCTAGGTATGGTCGATAATTTTTCGATTAAAACGTGCAAATATGAGACTTTTAATTCGAAATAAATCTGCTGAACACAACCTAGTTAGTCGTGTCCAGAACTTTTGGAAATGATATATTTTATTGCATCTCAAATTTGAAAAAGTGCGAATATGGTACTTTTATTTAAGAATTTCTGTAAAACTGCACACACAAAAAAGTGTCCTCCTTCCATAAACATTTTTAAACAGATTCAACCTCTGATCTACACTTGATTTATTTTTCTTGTAGGGCATCATTTCCACCTTGACGACAAACACAGTGGGTCCTCTGGTTATGGCAAAGTATTTTGCCCCCCTCCTTCAGAAGGGTGGCGGTGGTTTCGGTCAACAGGCCACAGAGAAGGCCAAGCAGCATAGTGGCATCATCGTCAACATCACTGCCAAAGTGGGATCAATTGGTGATAATGGTACGTTAACACCTTCTGGAAATTACACTAATGCTCTCACTTTAACCTAAAGTTGTTTTATTTAAATTTGGCATGATGAACAAAAATATGTAGTTGCTCTTGCAGCCTAATCTAACTTCCTCTCTCCACCTCACCTTCTTCATTCAGCTCTTGGAGGTTGGTATAGCTACAGGATGTCTAAAGCAGCTCTCAACATGGCCACCAGGAATCTGTCCATAGAGTTGGGCCGCAGTCGACCCAAGGTAGGTCTGAGTGTTTTTTAGAGGTGCTTTTACATCTACAGAGTTCATACAATCATGACAAATCTGGAAAAAAGTGATTGAATTTGAAAATGCAAAAATCTGCGACGAAACTGCAGTTTGCAGGCCTGTAAATACAAAAAGGTAAATCTGATTTACAACTGCTGCTGCTTCAGGGTGAGAGCGTGACCACCATTTATCTGGCCGAGATTAACAACAGAAGTTCACAGCTTAATCTGGGGCAGAAAAACATAGTGTGGTCAAGGTCATTGTAAAGTCATGGCAGCGCAGTGAAAAAAAATGCATATGAACCGTGTATCTAACCAAATAGATAACCTTTTGTAGCTTTTGGAACATATTTGGAAATTGATGCAAAGTATAAAACAAATAAAGGGCTAATGAGTTGTTTCTCATTTTTCCACCAGGTGGTGTGTGTGTCCTTACATCCAGGGACAGTGAACACAGACCTCTCCCGACCATATCACAGGAATGTGCCACAAAACAAGTTGTTCAGTACTGAACTCTCTGTGAACTGTCTGATGAGCATCATAGACACACTAAATATGGAAAAGACTGGCAAGGCATACAGCTGGGACGGGACTGAGCTTCCGTGGTAAAATCATTGATTAGAGGGAGAGGACTTTTTTTTTCTCATTTGATGTCAGTTTTCTCAGCACCGTCTTAAACTGTGCAGTAAGATAAATCTCACACTGAAGTATTAAAATAATTAAAAATAAAATGGTGCAGGATGTTCTTGGTGGATTCACAGTCAAAGTCTAACCAGCTGAAAACTCTTCTACTCCCTCACAACCAGCTAATTTGCTTTACTCACCTGCAGTGCTTACAACTGACAATTGAAACCCAGGTCTTCTTGCTGCAAAGGCAAAAGTGCTAACCACTTCTCCAACCATGTGCCCCCCCTTTGATTCTTACTCAACAATAATAAAGTTGGAGTCATTAGGGACATGAAACTTGTCTTAAATGTTTTGTTTTGTTTAATACAATCACTTGTAGGCCTCAACCTGCTATAAGACTTATTATGACAATAGAAATAGAATAATATCTCCATAATATATATGGGTATTTTATTGATACAGTGTGTACAATTTAGCAACATTTATTGGTGAAGTTGCATGTTAGAACTGAATATCCCTCGCCTCACCCTTCCCTTCCAAGTGTGTTCTAGAATCTATGAAGCCTTCAGTAGCTATTGTAAAAACATGGTGGTCCAAAATATAAAGCTCCTTAGAGCTGATCCATCTTTTGATATAAATCTAAATCTTACACACTGGACCTTTAATGTTAAAGGAATAATTGGGGCCATACTGTATATTTTCTTTCACTGTTATTTGGATAACGATGGACACAACAGAACCAAGAGCCTTAGTCTAAAAGCTGGGTAAACACTATCTTGGCTTTGACCAAAAAAAGAAAAATCAACTGAGAGAAACGCAAATTAACATTTTTATCTGTACAAACTTATAATTTGTGGTTTAAAATATTAATTTGTGCTTTGAATTTTCAACAGATAAGCAAATAAATGCATATTTTTAGAGTGAAACTATTGCTGTCCATACTACAAGTACTATTTCAACTCTTTACATTACATTACATGTCATTTAGCAGACGCTTTTATCCAAAGCGACTTACAATGAAATTGAGTACAATCAGTCGAACTTGCAACCATTGCGACCATGATGTCTTTCGCAAACAGGGTACCGGTCTTAACCACTGAGCCACTCCACCCCCTCCACTCTTCTCTTTCACACCTGATTGTTAAATACATGAAATGTGTATCATAACTTTCAACAAATAATTCAAACCACTTAACTAATATTTATGAAGTTTTGTTTTCATACAGATATGAAAACAAATGATTTTTACACTATATTCCAATTGAATAAGGGGACTGTGATAAAAAGGCAGGTGTGTGCACAGTGATTGCTCCTGAGGCTACATCCTCCCTAATTTGAACAAGAGTTCTTAACCACCATGGTCTGACAAGTTATACTGTGCTTTTTTCCCCTCAGACCTTGCAGAATTATACATTGTGATGAAGAAGCAGTTGTATGGGTTTCGGGTAAATCACAGTGACACCAACGTTCTTGACCTGTTGCACTTTCCAACATGAAGCTCATCGTCAAATGGGTTTCATTCTTACATTCATGTTCACACAGGAAAAACAATCCAGGAATCTTGGTTGTAGTAAACAAGTGATTGTCTGTGCTTACAGATGAAGAGGAGACACGAGACTCAGGCTTTACTGGGCTGTAACTAATTGGCTGGGTAATGACTGAACTCAATCCTGTTAAAGGATTTTTATTTGACAGTGACCTGATTATTAGCAAATGGAGGTTATGTGTTGTTGGTTTTTTTTGGACTGTTATTACCACATTTAACCAAAAGTTTGAATAAACATCCCATTTTATGAAGAGGACTTTTATTTTACCACTCATTGGTGGCATTAATTCTGTATGAGAGTTAGTATGAGAGTGAATTGTTTGTCTATGTGTTGGCCCTGTGATGGACCGATGACCTGTCCAGTGTGTACCTCGCCTTTTGCCCTATGTCAGTGATACTGACACTAGATACTGATTACAAACTCATATCCCCCTTAACCACAGACAACATGATTATTCACGTTGAACCAGAAGAGGGCAAGGTTTGGAGACTCAATTACGCTAGACTGAAATAGGCTTAACCACAATCTCCACATTTATGGCTTTCTCCTCAGTGAGTTTGGGGCCTCGTGGAAACCATGACATCTATTCATCTGTTGTAATCTCATGACTCTAACTACCCTCCAGTTTTTGACTGTTAGATGGTGGTAAAAATGGTACTACAACATGATTCTGTCAGTGACCGAGATAATGTCTGAATACTACTTTATATTTCATGGTACTGGTGTGTTGTATAGATATATGTAATGTATTATTCTTCATGGCATTTCCTAATCTTAATGGTATTTCTTGTGTTTTTTATAAACCCACAAATGCAGTTTCAACAGTGGTGTTAGGTTTGTAGTATATTCTCACTTTGTGGGATTACATGAATCTGAGCAGTCTGAGCAAATTTTGTTTTTACATCAATCATTGAGTTGTAGAGAAGAAAGAAAGGCTGATTGAATTCTTTATCAAGCAGAGACTGTTGTAGTTTGACCTTTGATTACTGCAACAAAAAACTAACTGCATGCTATTGTATCACACAGCTAAGGCACAAAGATCTGTGAAGGGAGACCTACAAAACAGCAACAGTATTTTTTTTCAGAGCCAAATGATGAAAGAAATACATTTGCATAATTGGCTGCATCTTTTTATAGTGACATGTTGACTGGTGGCCTTGTGCCTGAGGAGGACTGCATGGAATGAGGATGACAGCTCGCAGCGACGCTCAGAAATAAAACGCACACAGCTGCACGTTCGGACCCGCGCGCGCGCGCGAATGTGAATGCGTTGGGCTTAATTTAATATTTTTTTGCGAGTGCTGTTTCTGGAGTGTAGCGTTACCGTGTCGTTTGCTCCAGCAGCAGGAGAGAAAACCGGTCGGAGGAGGTGAACGAGTTCGCTCCTCGGTTGGATGAGCTGGTGTGACGTAGCACCACATACACACACATACACGCCGGCTACTGCGTCGCCTGCCAGGATCTCAATGTGGGGAAATGACCGCAAGTGACCTCAAAGAAAACACTGTATTGTAGCGCTGCTCGGATTTTTATTTTGCACAACATTAAAACGAGAATGCGTCCTTAATTTTAGCTGGATATTCTTACGGTAAATCGCGCTATATCACGGGGAAAAGTGCGCTCTGTGTCGTTAGCCAATCGCCCGAGTGTCTCACTAGCTTTCAAGAGGCTAACATTAGCTAGCTACGCTAAGCTAAGAGCAGCCCAGTGCTACGGCCGGCGCTTCTTGTATTCCACTTCCCGCAGATGCTAAGCTAATTTAGACGGGGCTAGCTGCTGCCATGGATAAAGCAAAGTCATTGGCAGACAAGAAAGGAGCGCCGGGACCTTTTCATGTCAACAACGGACAGAGCCAGAGGGGGCTTAATGGCCACGTCGCTGTGGCCGCAAATGGAGGCTGCTGCGGCGGCAGCGCGTTCGCCTCGAGCGCCGGACCTGGCAGCAGCAGCGGCGGTGGCAGCAGCAGCACCACTTTTGACAGCATGCATCACCTGCACCGCGGTGACGATGCCGAGTGCAACGGGTCCCCGGCCAAGAGGTGCCGGATGCGGAGGAGGACTGAGTCGGTGAGACGGAATAGACCCCGTAAGTGTCACCCAGTCTGCAGGAAAGCACGTTTTTTTTTCCTGCAGCTGTCATTGATTTTGAGTGTGTGTGTGTAAGTGAGACTGACTGTATTTATGAAAATGTTGTGAAACCGTGTAAAAACGATCCAACGGTGTTTGCACAACCATGCTGTTTTGTAACGACAGGGCAGCATCACCATCTGACACCCAGTGTGACTCGTTACACTGCCTTTTTATAAGCCGATCCTCGGGTTTCGTGGTTAATTTGAGTTTTCGATCACTGAGAGCAGAGCGTTTCTTCGTCTCTGTCCAATCTGTTCGGCTTTCGTCGTCGTCAGGGAGACCCCCTTTTGTTTTTATGACCCCTCGGTTGTGTTGGTGCGCTCTGATTGGCCGATTCTCAGTGGTGAAAAAGCTCCTGATTAGTGGGCTTGGCTTGACTCAGCCAATCAACGCCCGTCTCCTGTCTTCAGAAGGCAGACTGACCACGCCCCCATGTACAGGTCCTTTTAGAATGATGAGAGTAAAGATCATCCAGGGAAACTTAGCAGAATGTAGTAAAGTATCGCTTTCTTCGTTGTCTGACACTGGTTTGCTTCACTTCTCCTTTTTCCGGAGTCATTGCTTAGTCCTTTTTTGAGTTACATATTTTTGTTTTGTGTTTCTAAGCTGATATTTTACCTCATTATGAAGCTTTTAGGGGAAAAGAAGCCTGGTAAGTGTGAGTTGTTTTTTTTTTAATTGAATTGAGAAGTCCTTTGTATATCAAGACAACTTCAAACTAAAAACTATTTGACTATTTACACATTTTCTTCAAGTCTCTCTTTAAAAATGAACTTCAGCATATGTAAACAAGCAATTTATGTGTTATATTTCCCAAGTTAATCATCTGTATATGGATAGATGAATGTTTGATGGGAATGGAGATGAATAGGAAAAGTGTGTGCACTTGGACTTTGACTGTCACTCTCTTTACTTTTTTAAGTCATGCTTTATATGCATTATAATTCAGCAAGTATAAATCTAGTCCAATCTCAAAGTATGTCTATCTCTTAAATGAGTTTTAAAAGATTTAAAATAGTTAAATGTCTGATATTCAGTTGAATAATTCTATTGCTTAATCGGTAGTCCTTCATTAATCAGTGACTGTGGGGTGGTGGTGGTCTTCACTGTCACATGTGAAACCTGCCCTCTGAGCATCAACTGGAGGCAGGGCTGTATAATATTTCAATGTTGTTAAACTTGCTGTCTGATCTTAAAACAAGATTTGTGGGCCATCATTCTCAGAACCAGAATCACAAATTCATAGAAGAAATAGGGTCAATTCCATTTTCAAGACAACAGAGTCGACATAAAGTTTTTTTCAGAAAAAGATCTACAATAAGAAACCCTTTGGGGATTTGATGATACAGCGCTTTACTTTTTCTACACTGTAGTCGTTAGTATTTGTGCTAATTTGTTTTTCCCCATCTAAGTCCCTCCAGGCTGTATGTTCTATAATATTTATTTAGGATTGTTTACTTTAGACTACATCCTTTTATAGTTTTACAAACATTCCCCAACTTCATTGTGGGTTCCAATGCACTTAAGCTCTGAAATCTTAAACCCGTTTAAGAGTTAATTCCAGCTTTTGCTTGTAGTTTCAATTAACCAGTGTTGACTTTAGTTTGTTGACCTTAGTTTTTTTTTTTTTTTACCATAATGTTGAGTTTTATGTTGTTTCACAGCAGCTGCACATCCTTTTTGTTCTTGATCCCTTGATTGCAATTCCTATAACGCGACCTTGAAACATTCAAGAATATTCAGGAATTTTGGTCAAAATTAATATATAAAGTTTAGGGTTTTGCTAAATTATTATTTTATCATTGATTAATCTGTTGATTATTTCCCCAGTTTAGTTGTTTGGCATATACAATTTCAAAAAAACCTTTGGTATGTTAACTTCTTGGTGTCTCTCAACCGTGGTTGAGTGGTTGAATACTAGTAGTTAAATACTACATGGATTATGTATCTGTGAGAGAGATGATATTTAATTTTCAAGTTGCACTGAAATTAAAAGTTAAAGAACCTAGTCATACAGGAATATCATAATGGAAATCTCAACTATACACAGACTTGACATTCTGTTCTGCTTGCATAATATAGTGGTGTGATTATTGATAGATTACTTATAAAGTACTGTAGAAGAGGGTTGTTACCTTAAACTCACCACTGACAATGCGGTGTGGTTTTCTTGTCATATGTTATTGATAAGATTATGTAATCAAGGTGCAGTAAATTTTGAAATGTCCAGTCAGAGATTTTGTGCTTCATGGCTGAGTTGTCTTTCGATAGATACCAGCCCTTATGATAAACCTAAATAGCACTCTAAGCTTTTGCTCACCAAGGGCCAACCCTGGAATGCATTATTCCCCTTGGGGTGTGATTTTTCACTTTTGTCCTCAGACTCTTCTGTACTTGGGGCAGAGGAGCACTGTTATTTTGGTAACATTTCGACTGGTTCCTCTTTGTTCACACACCAAAAGCAACTTGGGAGAAAGTTCATCAGAATTGCCTTGAAACTTTAACCTCCAGTTTAACCCTCTCTCCTGTGTAACCAAGCAGATGTTTCCTTTTTATACCTTAGGTCTTTTTAAATGTGTGTATATGGAAGTTTGGGGGACATTACACATTTTTCACACACAGCAAAAAATTATGAAATCAAGAAGAACAGGGGGGTTGTTGGCAATTACATTTTTTAAATTGATTCTCCAAAATTCAGGTCTAATACTGATGTCAAAGTTTAAAATTAAAATTGCCCCACATATATATGATATTGATGCTTAATTTATTTTAATTATGATGTTCTTGTAGCAGAGACACACACAAATCTGCATAATAGAAATGACTGTTATAAAGTATTCAATCCTTAACACTGTCTTTGAATAATTACAATTTCAATCATATAACTTTAACCTTTTATTCTACATTTGATCACAAAAATAAACAATCTTAATCAACTGTTTATTAAATTAGAAGATATTTTTAGTTTATTGCCCAGATAAATCATTTTTAAAGTTTGTTACATGACCAGATGTTATGGATTAAATCAACTTTGCACACATACCTTTAGCATGTACTGTTGAATTCAGTCTGTGTTATCCAATGGATGTGATTAGTTGTGACCAAAGTTAAAGTTTTTCAACTTTAAGTAAGCATCATTATTTAATAATCGGCATGTGTGAATGAAACTGTGGTCACTTGGTTTTCTACGCGATACACACACACACACACACAGTGACTAGTGACTTTACACCAGACTTCTGTAGTTGCGAAAATAGTACTATGCTAGTGAAAGCGCTACTTAAACCGTGGTGTGGCGAGGTGAGTAGAGCCGGTGGAAATGCGGCATTACTCACTGACTGACTGCTGCTTTCATATGTAAATGAGACACGTTGCTTTGACGGATGTGTTGCACCATCTAATCTGCTGTGTGAGGCCGCTTTGGAGTAAAAACAGATAGCTCAGCAGTATTCAGTATGGTATCTTTTTATCAGTGTACAGTATCTAGAGGGTTTCCTAAAGAGACGCAGAGAAACATCACCAGAGGTGATATGATAAAGCTTTTATCATACTGGATGAACACTGTTGTTGTGTTTTTCTTCTATTGTAATTCACATGATAAATCTGCTGAGGAGTTGAGCATTAGCAGCAGTGTTTGATTTTCCATGTTTTGCAAAACCAAGGCACGCGAAGGTCTGCCATGTTTGGTCTCAGTGTTTGAGGTATTTTTGACACAGGTAATATTGTGTGTCTGTGTTTTGTCACAGAGAAATTAACATTTTGTCACAGATAACATGGTGATGTGATGTAGGACATTATGGGAAAGACATATATTACTGTGCAAACACCAGTTTTTACCAGTAACAATATTTAGGGTTCCATTCCAGCTTTAAGAAAGCCAGGCAGGGTTGTGCTACTGTTCAAGTGTTGGTCACCCTAAATACTTCACACTTTAATCTGTAAAAGCTGCTTTCTGGAAAAAATACGGTGCTTGTTTCCCACATTTTCGTAATGTGTTCCAATAAAGTGACTGAGAAATAATTAGACTGTATGGTCTTTATAGCATTGCTAAAACAACACGTTGGCCACCATTATATGCACAACAACAAGAGACTATAGCCTTTAGCTGTTTGTACTGAAAGGTCATTTTTCCGTGTTTACAACTTATTTATATAACTCCCCTTTAAGTGGTACATGTTTGTAAGAAGGTTCTGCCAAGGGTAATTTGCAGATGTATCCTGAAGACATTGTGCTAACAGGTTTCAGTTATGGTGTGGGGGTAATTTAGGTAAGCAACGAGGGTAATGTAACATGTAAATCAAGATGAGTGGAACTGCATGGCACACCCGAAAACCAATTCAAACTACCTTTTGTCACTGTGCACACACCTACAGGAATACTTAGCCCTTTGGGAAAATGTGTGGTGTTGGCGCAGAAACTTTTTAATACAATGGGATGAAAATCTATTTGACCTTTCATTTTTTTCAACTTTTAGTAAGCATCATTATTTAATAAGAAGCATTTTATTGGGCAATGGTGATGTTTTTTCCTCCGCTGTTCCTCCAGGCTAAAGGATTTGTAACATTGTTTACTTTTTAAAGTCTTAAAAGTTATACTAGGTTTAGGTTTGTGATAAACGTTTGGTCTGACAGGTTGTACCTGTGTAACTTGCTGTCATATAGTGCAGTGTTAGCAGAAATTCACCTTTAATGTAATGCTGTATTATGTTTCACAACTGCTGCTCTTGAGGTAGCTCTCGGTTCTTAACTCCTCTCAACAAATGAGTACAGATCCAATCCCAATGCCATCAATCCTGCCTACCTTTAAACCATAACATTAAGGCGCATAAAAATAAATTTAATTTTAGGTAACATTTTATAAAAAAAAAAATAACTGTGTGGATCCAAGTGAGTGTGAAAAATGAATAGATTTAAACCTGCACACGTGCTTCTTGTAGTGACATGTACTTGTTTTCTAACAGTACTGCAGTAATGGTAGAAATCGTGTGTTTCGTAGCAGTAGTACATCAGTGGACTATTTGCACCAAGTGTATGATTTTGTCAAAAGGAGTGGTTAGGTTGAGCTGTAGCCAATGATTATCTTCAGTGAATCATTTGCTCTATACACATAAATCCTCTGAAAGCACTTCCAATAAAGGTTTCCAAAGGTCTACACTGACCTTTTTTATGTTTGTTTTATCACATAAACGAAAAAAATAAAGCTGAAACAGTGATTCAATTAAGTTTACATAGTATAGATAGATATTCTAACGTGAGAACATTATTAATAAAGCAGGCCAAACATTGCCCACATGCTAGACAATAATTTTTTTATTGGTGTGTCCTTTGTGTATAAACACGTCATTTTCTTCTTATCACGCTAACATACTGTACAAGTTTTGTTCTTGTCTTGCGTTGTCTTATGCTGTCCACACCAAGCCTCTGTGAAACCTGAGATTGTCCTTTAATTAACGAGAAACTTCATAGAAATGGTTGTCCCTGGTTATCTCCAAGGTCATGGATGGAAAGCTGAACAGTAAACAGCATGCTTGTGCTGGAAATGATATTATAGACAGAGAGTCAGGACCAATACCTTTCACCTACAAGGGACACAAATCACTCCTTAACCCTCCTAACTGCTCTTTGTCACACTGATCTTTGAGTGAACACTCTGTGCGCATGTGCTTTTTAAATAGAACATATTTCACAGGTTAAGCAATCAGTGTTTCAGCCTTTTCCGGTGATGCTTTACTGGCCCGGTCAAGGAAGTGTTGGTGGGAATCACTGAACAGTTGTAATTACCTTGTTTGTGTTAAGTTAACCATGGAGCTTAAGTGAACATATGAGAGAAGAAATGTAGGTCGGGCTTTTAGTCAGTGTTTTAAAATGTTACTGACAGCCAGCTACTGTAATAGAAGCAGCAATGTTTCCCCCCTGGCATTTTGTATTATTTCTGTTTGTTGTTTTTCCACTGCACGTGGGGACGATCGTGTGAGATCACTGACAATAAAATCTGATGAGGACACATTTCATTCAGTAGGGTTGGATCATATGGCCAAAAAGGTTATTACAATAAATATTTATAAATATTATCAGTCAGTATCAATAATTATCATGATAAATTGATAACAGGCTGTAAAATGTATATGTGTGCGTGTGTCAACAAGACATAAGCAAGGTTAAATTTAAAAAGAAACACTGAATGATAATTATAGAAGATGAAAACATTTCCTGGATGATTGAGATCAGTGTTGTCATAAGTGGAAGATAACAGATACCCTAGTAGAACACATTCATTTGAATCTACTTTTAAAGTTACAAATCCAAAACAACTGTCAAAGCAGATCGTTAAACAATTAGCAAAATCAAGCAAGTGGATTTTGTAGAGCAGAATCTTTGCTTCCAACTTGTTGTCAGAGCAGGTCAGTAGGTGAGAGGGAACAATAACAAAACGTCAAGTAAACAGTAGTAGAGGAGCTAGATTTGTCCCCCCCACACACCCCTAGCATAAAAGGTAAACAGACACCAACCACTGTGGTGGAACAGGAGCAGTTGTGGAGGGTAATACAGCAGGTAACAGGAGCAGCAGTAATGGTGGAGGTGATGGTAGTGCACCGCCGACAGTCACCCTGATGTTATTAGTTTATAGTCGGCACGAGAGGTCTCAGGAAAACAAGTGCACTCCAGGCCAGTGATCATAAACACGCTGTTTAATGGAGTTCAATACAACATCATAGGTCCATTTTGCGGTCGGTCTTTTTTTTATTCACACTGTTTAAAGAGCGTCACATCTGTTTAAGTTTTATATTGTCACTCTCTAAGTCAGGTAATAAAATCAAGACTGTTTATCTCTATTTGGAGAGCAGATGTTGCATCATATGGATATAATTTAATAACACCATGAGAGGTTAACTAATGTATAAAACACATTTGCAGGTGGTTCACTCTTAACACTCTTGTCTCCAATCTCAAAGTGGAATTTGTATAATTATGACGGACATAATTAACTGTGTAGTGAAATGGTCAAAATTCCATATTGTCATCATGACAGAGCTGTGTGGAGGCACAGGGAGGACCAGGGTGACATAAGAGTGCAGAGTTTTTGTTTTGCTGGTAAATGTAGTTAAGGCGAAAACGTAACTCACTTTTTAACTCTTAATTTACCTTCAGTGGAAACATATTTCCAGGATTTTTGTCCTCCTTCTTTTGTCTAATAAACTTAGTAATTAGTTCATAAGTTTCCATCTCACAATAACGACATCTACTTAGTTATTGGTTTTATAAGAGCAGTTTATATCAGTGTAAGTTTGTTTGTATGGTTGTGTCTTGGTGGATGTGGGTCGGCCAGTTATCATGCGCCAAATATTTGCCTTCTACACATTCTTTTGTTGAATGCTGCTGTTTTTCACGGCCACGTTTCAGTGGCCACACTTTATCTGTAACAGGGTTGTCATTGTTGTAAACTGGAGTCGCACTGATTGGTCAGAGTGACACCCTCCGTATCGAGTGTCTCGTGTAACAAATAGAAAACATGAATGTTTCATTGACTAAATGACCGAATGACGAGTCTCCCTCTCTGACATGAACTGCAGTAACCCTTGTTGTCTCACTGAGACTGAGTTATTGGTCAAAAGAGCACACTGTCCTCACTGAGTGTTCACCTGGAACAAGGCGTTAGTCAGACGAAAGGCCATTAAAGAAGCACAGCTAATGTTGTTTTGCTTGTTTACTTTTGACAGTCTATCATATATGATAAAAAAAATTTAATTGGATCTTTACTTTTGAGAAGCTGAGACATGATTTTCTTAAAGGTTGCATGTTGCTTCTGTCTTGATTGAATTATGGAGTAATAGTTGGAACATGTTTTAGTTTCTGCACCCATTGTGGAAATAAATGTTATCACCTTGACCTGTGGGAGGATGCAGGAGTTTGACGCTCTTGATCTCATATTTCCTACACGGTAACTCAAGATTTTGAACACCATTAAACGGTGTTTGTTATTTATCATAAATGTTGATTGTTGATTCTCTTATTCTGTTAATCTGCCCTGTTCTGTTTATCTATTATATTCATAATTGACAATGTAAAATATTCCTTTTACAATGTTGTAAAACTAGTAGAAACACAATTTTTAACCACTCTAGTCTCCATTCAACTGAATCCTGGTGAATCTACGACACACTAATGTACCTCCCAATTAAAATGCTGCAGTTGTTTTGTGGTGCACTGCAAATGTCTTGCTGTCCTTTTCTGTCCATGCCATCGCGCTGGAATGGAATTAAACTGATCGAGAAGGCAGCAAACATTTGAGAGCAGAAGAAAAGGAGACGGTTTAAAGGAAATAGCCAAAACAAAAATTAAAAATCAAACCGGAGAGAGATGCCAGTGTTGGAGTCAGAGGAAGAAAAACAAAGATAGATGATGTGTGTGTGAAAACGGGATAGAAGCTAAGGGAAAGAGAAAATAGGAGGCTGAAGTGTGTGTGTGACACACAGAGACAGATGGGGGTCTGTTACCATGGAAACTGTGGCTCTTACTGAGCTGTGGTCGTTTTCCTTTTTCTTAGCCTCTTGTGCAGAAAGATTTTTTTTTTGCACTGACCATACTGCCCTTGGTCTGCAGCAGTTTTATTCAGCTCACTAATATCATACTGATTTCATGAAACAATAATCAGATTACCTCAGGTTTAAGATCTGCTGCTGTTTGATTGTTGTAGGTCAAATCAGTCGGGCGTAGATTCTTTCAGACCTTGTCTGCACATTCTTCAGTTCAGTTCAATACACTCCTCAGAATGACACAGAATTTCCTTGAATCACGGCTTTCAGCCGTTTCCTCCGTTAAGTCATCAGTTGTTTGTCCCATAAAACTGTCCAGTAACCTTTAATTCTCTTGGAGTATTAAAGGTTCTCCCCATAATATGATGCTGAAGTCATGATGAGAACAGAGCTCATGTGATGCATAAAGGCTCGGACCATGAATCGCAAGTTTGCTTTTTTATGATGCAACTAACTTTTTAGTAAGGTGGTTTGGTTTTATTCAAAATAGTTGGGAACCGCTCAACCAAAACAAAGAGTTTGTTTTGTCTTCTGAAGACATTTTCCTTTTGCAGTTACAATGGCAACTTAAGATGTTGATGGTTGGCATCAGTTAAATCCTGTTTTTTCTTATTTTCCTTTATATAATGTTTTCAAAAGGAAAATATTCTTTACACCTCTGTCTCCCTCCTCCTCAGCTTTCCCCTGGTTTGGTATGGACATCGGTGGCACCTTGGTGAAGCTGGTGTACTTTGAGCCGGTCGATATAACGGCAGAGGAAGAACAGGAAGAAGTGGAAAACCTCAAGTCTATCCGTCGCTACCTCACCTCAAATGTGGCCTATGGTTTGTCTACGCACACACTGTTAATCTCATAAAGACCTCAAGTTCAGTAGTATATTTTTTAAAAATGGAAGCGTGTTTGTTGCACATTTGGCCAGAATCTATATTGGAAAAATAAAGGTTCTTCTTGCGTCTCTCAGGTAAAACAGGCGTCCGTGACGTCCACCTGGAACTGAGGAACCTGACCATGTGCGGCAGGACGGGGAACCTGCACTTCATCCGCTTCCCGACACAGGCCATGCCCCGTTTCATCCAGATGGGACGTGACAAGAACTTCTCCAGCCTACACACAACACTCTGTGCCACCGGCGGCGGCGCGTATAAGTTTGAGAATGACTTCCGATCGGTGAGTGAATAGTCTTATGAAGAGATGGGATAGAGAAGTTGTTGAAATAACTTTATACCAGTTTGAATATCTTTTGAGTTTTATAAATAAAATAAAAAAACAGCCATTTTTCACTGTGAAAATAAATTGTTGGTTCATTGATAATTTAAGTTACTGATCAAGAGCTTCTTAATTAGCATTGTACTACCTTAGACCAATCTCTGAAGGACTTGAGAATTAAAATCAAGAACACAACTGATGCAATTTGAAACAGTCAGATGCTATGAATCCCTTACCTGCCCCAATACAAACCTATCCCTAGGTTCATGGAGACGGCATAACAAGTTGAGGTTGTTTGTTTGACTGAAAGTGGAGATGTTGTTTGCTTTCCTAAAACACAAACAACTCATTTGCATAACAGCATCAGAAGAAAAACACATGGCAAACACTGCACACCACAGTTCTGTTCCCTCATTAGTTCAGCAGAGAGAGGAGATCGCACTGCCAAGTTTATGTTGCATTACCTTGTTATATGGGACATTATTTTATCACTGACTTTGAATTAAAATATCCAAATGCCCAGTTGCAGATGAAATTCTATACCCTACTATATATAGAGTATATGTACTGTATTTACTGTACACTCTGTGTAGTGCACACGTCTTGGTCATGACTTGATTGTGGTGAGATTTATATATTTGTGCTGCAGATGGCAGACTTGGAGCTGCTGAAGCTTGATGAGCTGGACTGCCTGATCCGTGGCCTGCTGTTTGTCGACCGGATGGGCTTTAACGGACACCCAGAATGCTACTACTTTCAGAACCCGTCAGACACCCAGAGCTGCGTGAAGAAACCCTGCACCCTGGACAACCCTTTCCCCATGCTGCTGGTCAACATTGGCTCCGGGGTCTCCATACTGGCCGTGTACTCTGAGAACGACTACAAGCGTGTGACTGGAACCAGGTGAGAAGGAGAGACGACTGTGTTCACACTGTTGACTTTTCAAGTTTCTGTTCTGTGCAGCAGCGAAACGGAGTGACAAGCAGGAGATAATTATCACATGATGGGAGGAGAGCTGATGGATGAGGCAAAAACTTTGAATATTAAAAACATTATGAATGCTTTGACTGTCCACCAACAGACAACAACATATCTGAGAGAGGAAAAAGGACAAAATGAGCAACAGCTGTGCCAAGATGCTGCACATAGGTTAACAATAAAACAATGGCATTTAACACAAAGTTGGATGACAATGCACTCATTGTCAGTTCAAGAGTGAAGTTCAAGGCTGCTCACAGAAATCTAACTTCCATGCTCTGAGTCAGAGCTCTGTTGATACTGATCTGACACACTCATATTTTCTTCTTAAATGTCCATTGTAATTGGTAGAACTAAGCTTTCACAAGTTATTTACCCAGTGGTAACATTTGCAAGTTACAAAATAATAACACCTGAAAACACAAAGTAACACCCCCACACTTACATAGGATGTTCCAGCAAAGCTAAAAAAGCAAAGGGCTCATCAGGTGATCATGTGTTATCATCTGATTTCATAAAACATTATATTTCAGAGCAAAGTGTCTACATTCAGCACATATCGACAATAATCTAAACTCTTGTTTATAAGGGAGAGATACTGAAACAAATGCTAATGCTAACCAAATAGACTAGGAACATGTGCTGAAATAATTAATAGCCTTTTGGGCTTTAATAACTATTGACTCTAAGCCCTAAATCAATACGTTTGGATCGTTAGGTTGTTTTTGCATAAGAGAAAATGTGCAAAAGGTGAAGGATTATAGCTTTTTATAGCTTGAGTGAATCTGCCAGGTCAGACGGAATCAGTTCTTTGCCGTCCTTCATCTCTTATCATCATTAACTGTACCTTTTTGTTATGATGTAACATACTGGAAGATATGTGGTGATTAGAAAATGAACTCTTGAATATGTTAAAAACAAGACCCTGCTTGCATTGCTTTTGGCTGATACTCAACATTGGTACAGGTCGGAAACTGTTCAAAGAAAACGTAAATAATAATTTTAACTAAATCATAATGTTGACTATTTCTTTTGTAGGAGTAGAATATTGATTGAAATGCATGAAATTAATTGAATTTGTTGAAGTGTGTCACCACAGCGAATCATCAGCATGAATGTATTATTGGCAGCTTAGTTGATTGGATGGAAATATTCAGATGTCACTAACCACTAACATACATCTGCTGTAGTTAAATTGTTTTCTAGTTGGATTATTTTTGTCCAGAATATCAGCTGTAACCTCTCGCCATCCCAGTTCACACATACTAATGTTAGGTTCATGGTGACAACATGATGGAAGCAGCTTGTTTATCTGGGAGGTGAGGTGAAGCAAAGTTGTCTGTTTCCAAGCATCAGGATTTTCTCTGCAGTAGTTTGCTTTGCTGAACCACTTGAATCGAATTTGCATGCCATCAACAGTAAAGAAAACACAGCAAAGAACCCTAAAGGCTAAAATGACATGAATAACACTTGTTTAAACAGTGACACATATCACTTAACTGTGTTTGAGTTGGGGATGCTTCAGCTGCCTTTGGGACAATTTAAACAACAATAATATTTTTTATAATATTTTATCTAAGGTTGTCAGTAGTGCTTGTTATGTATTTTGGGATAGATGCTTTTTTTTAGTTTTTTTTTTATGAATTACTTTAATTGTTTGCCTCCTCGTCTCCATGAACATAATTTCACTCTATTCATTACTGGGAGCATTTGAAGATAATGTATCCATCCAATCACAACAATGTTTCACACACACATAAATAAGTGGTAGTTAAAAGTTCAGTTCCCTAGACCTCTTTATCTGAGAGAGTGCAAAACAATAATGTGTAATACATTTTATAAAATAAATTAAGACTAATGAAGTGTTTATACAGTTTAGAGACACTACACTGTAATAAGGTGATTGGTATCGGAAATTTGTAAACAGTGTTTTGCATTTTAAACTTGTTTTGTGAAACGTATTTCAATTTTGATCTGTCATGAGTCAGATCAGCTGGTGATCAGAACATAGCCTCATTCACGTCACATGGCCACATATTGGGTATTTATCTGATCTAGGACCACATACTGAAGTGACACAAGTCTGTGACACATGGTGATCTGACAATAGCCAAAGTCAAGATAAATAAACTACCCTTTTCTAAATTGAATTCCACCATACGATCACCACCTTTATCGTTTATCTCCCTCACATTACCTTATCCATCCTTACTTATCCAATTACTCTCTTTTTTCAGCCTGGGAGGTGGCACATTCCTGGGCCTTTGCTGTCTGCTGACAGGCTGTGAGACGTTCGAGGAGGCGTTGGAGATGGCCAGCAAAGGCGACTCTACCAATGTGGACAAACTGGTGAAAGATATCTATGGAGGAGACTACGAGCGCTTTGGCCTGCAGGGTTCTGCTGTCGCATCCAGGTGAGTGTGATGAAGGTTTGTGACCTGAAAGTCAGCAAGACACTAGGTGCTCACAGTTGGTCCCATTGTTGGGAGAGGTGCTATTTATTTCCATTGGTCATAAAGTGGCCTAAACCAACCAGCCAAAGTTAGAAACACACTTCTAAAGTACTTATCCCCATCAGTGTTTATATTATTTTTGTATCCTCATCAACTCTCCTTTATTCCCAACATTTGAACATTCCAGAATCACATCTAGGAGTATTTATTGCTTCATTACACTTGTTTTACCATCATGCTTTATTAATGCTTTTAATGGCAAACATGGCAACAAAAAATTTAGCACATTCACACACTAACTCGAAACACACTCAAAACATTGTTCGTTAATCTGGCCTTGGCATGTGCACAGTAAACCCTCAGCCGTTTGACTAAAGGTCGATTCATAAAACCAAAGACAACAGAAGATTATAATCTCTGTTTATTGTTATGGTCTCACATTCTGTCATTAACTGAAGCAAAACACACTCATGTTGACAAATGATTCTCTGCCTGTTTTTGTTTTTCCTTCAGTCTCTTATTCATTAAGAGTTCATCAGGCTTGTATATAATGCACAATTATATAATAATATCTAGGAAGAAACTGTGTCTCCATTTGTCTCAAACAATTTGTTTGTTTATTAACACGTGTAATGTGTTTTTTTTTTGTTTTTTTTTTACAGTTTTGGTCACATGATGTGCAAAGACAAGCGAGACAGCATTAGTAAGGAAGACTTGGCCCGGGCCACGCTGGTCACCATCACTAATAATATAGGATCCATAGCACGGATGTGTGCTGTCAATGAGGTACACATACACACACACACACACACCTTTAACATAACCAGTTAATTGACCAAACCAGAATTCAAATCTTAGCCCTAAACTTAAAGGAATACTTCACTGATTTTCATTTAGCTTTGTCTTATTAGAACAGGGTTAGTGTGCTTCCCAACCTCAGTTTCCCCTGAGTTGAGAAATATCTTCATTCTTTTCTATGTTACGTGCCCATCAGTAACGCTTGGTCCTGTTAGCGTAACTGTTAGCAAAGATGGCGGACACTGTTTACATTCTGTAAAGTCCCACCCCCCTAACAACAAAAATAATGAAGATATTTCTCGACTCAGGGGAAACTGAGGTTTGGAACAACAACTTTTCAAAGATATTACCCCTATTCTAGTAATACAAAGCCAAATGCAAGTCGATGAAGTATTTGTAGTTCCTCAGAAAAGAGTTTCTGCCTCATTAGGACTAGGTTTTGGTCTCCATGAGGACTACTGGACACACTGACACACTGGACTTACATAAAGAAAACACAAATGCATTCTCAGTGTACATATTATAGAATATTTAATTTCTAACCTTCACAAGCAATAAAGAAATGACTTTTTTTTAAAAAACACAATTTTCAAACTGTTTTGCATAGTTTTAAGAAACTACAAAATCCAAACTTGAACATTTTTATTGACTTTGTTGTATTGTCACCTTTTTTGCATATCAGTGGGCTTCAGTATTTTTTTTTTTTCATAGTTTAGAAATACATAACATGAATAAATGAAGATGAAGATTTTAGAAGTTGAATAAGTTGAAGTTTCCCCATGGCAGCAGTCTTGTTGTGTATGGAGTCAGGGATCAGCCTGGAGTCTTTCTGTGTGCTGTGAGCTTCTTTACAGTGTTGCCTTGTGGCATGGCGATCAAGCAGCATTGTACAGGGCTATCACTGCACACAGACGTGCAGCAAGGACACACACACACACACACACACACACACATACTCACCAGTGTGTTTTTGATTTCAACTTATTTTAGATGTTGGCTTTCTTTTGCCTTGGAATAGTTTTATGCGGAAATGACAAACATTTATAGAACATTTGCAATGAGAGACAATTATGTCATAAGAAGTTTAAGTGAGCAGTACAATAAAAATAAGTCAATGAACTACAAACAATATTGACCTTTCCTTTTGCCATGGACGCAACGTTTTAGTCTCAATCCTCTAAACACTTGCCCTGTCTGACTTGAAATCAATTATTTCTGTGACACAACAGAGTACAGTGTACAACGTTTTATCAGAATTGAATGGCAGCGGTTTTATTTTTCTTGCTTCATTGTCGTTTTTAAATATTAGTCGGTGTTTGATTGATGGACTACAGTATGTTATTATGACAATGAGTCAGGAGATTTACCGGAGTCTCGTTTTTATGTTCCCTGGCACCACCATGTGGTTTGGAAGAGGTGTTGCAGTTTTATCACAGTCTACACCTTATTTTACATAAATAAGTAATTTATTAGATGATCCATGACCTAAATGTTGGTGTTGTCAGTAGGTGGAAAACCTTAAGTCACTGTCTTGCATCTGTAAATAATATTGTGGTCCAGTCAATGCTTTCCAAAGTGGAATTTAATAACTGAGATATCGACTTTCACAAATGTAAGCCCCAGTTGATAAGTTGAATTTTATTTTTTGCCATTGTCTTACTTCAACTTCTCAAATTCATATTTACAGTATGTAGATACTGTATAAGTCAGTTATGTATTTAGGTTTTAGACTGGATGAAACTTATTATTCTGTGGTTTTTCAGCTTCATAAATATGAATATTTTCTGGTTTCTTTGCTTTTAAGCAATCATTAAAGCTAAATCATTTTGGTTTGTGGGAAAAACAAGACATTTTAGGAAACACAGATCAAGTTTTTTCAACATTTTCTGACATTTGACAATTATTTTTTTAACGGCTCTCTCTTTTCTTAACGCCTGTCAGAAAATCGAGCGTGTTGTGTTTGTGGGTAACTTCCTTCGTATCAACACTGTGTCAACGAAACTGCTGGCCTATGCCATGGACTTCTGGTCCAAAGGACAACTAAGAGCTCTCTTCCTGGAACACGAGGTGAGCACTTGATTCTGTAACTCCAGTTTTCACATGAATCAAAGACACAATCCCACCTTAGTGAAGTGCTCTTAGGTCTGTGTGTGTTTAAACGGGGCAACGTTGTGTTTCAGGGTTACTTCGGAGCGGTGGGGGCGCTGATGGAGCTGCTCAAGACAACAGAGGACCCGTGAAGGAAACCGCACGACATCACCAATCCTCAACAAGGTGATGTCGTCCACCCCTGGAAGATGCGATGTCATCACCTCTTGATGCTGTGACGTCAGCCACTTTTCGACGCTGCTGAAAGGTCCACTTCCCAGAGGCCACTAAAGGAACACTGAGAGAGAAAAACTGAAAAAAGCCATTTTAATAATTTAACAGCTGTAAATAGTGATAACCTCTAACATTTATTGTCTAAATTTCCCAAATAGACCCCCCCCCCATCAAAGAGGTTTTAATATTGTAATTTTTAATTTATGGTTTCCTATAATTGGCTCTGCTGATTCCTGTCGTCACAGAGACGTATAATATTTTAGCGTGTTCTGTTTTGTTACTGTTTGTGAGTTTGTGTGAACAGCTACTGTAGCGTTATGCCCTAGAGACTGTGGTGAGCCGAGCGGCTGTTTGTGCAACTGTTTTTTGTTTGTTGTTTTTAAGGTACACTGTTTGCACAGAAATTAAGTTACTCTTGAATGTTTTTGGGCATTTTATCATTATTATTATTATTATTATTATTATCATCACTATCACCAGGGACTCACAGAAACACAACTCCTCCCACCCTTATGTCAGAGCGCACATGTGCAGCTGCACTCAGACAGTTTGGTAATGCTAACGTCTGGTTGTTACTGATGCTATAAAGACTACAGCTGTGCAGTTTATCAACGGTTCAGGACAGCAGGCATTTTGTTGTCGCCTCTTTGTTGCACAAACAATCGCTCCCGCACACGTCGGTCCTCTTAGGAGTGCACTGAAGCCAAAACCTATTGAGATTTGTACGAAACAGTCTTTAATTCTCACTGTTGTTCCATTACGCATGGCCTTTGCTCCGTCGTTGGTCTCTCCTCCGTCTCCCGACAGTATGTGCAAAACAGCACCAACAACATGGTATTGCCACACATGCATTCTGCTCCTTCTCCTGCTCGGTTAAGTGTTAGACAGTGGGACCAAGACATTGTCTTCCAGTAGATCTGCATTGTTGAGTTCTGTTGAGTGGCACCACTTGTCCAGCTCAGCAGCATGTGTTTGACTTTTCTGAAATACTATGGGTTGTTTATTTTATGGGTTTTTTTTTTTGTTCTTTTGTGTGATTTTTCTGTCTCTCTTTACTCACACTGTCTGATTGTCTAGTTTCTGGGACACTTGAGCATGGTTGAGCCCTGAGTGCTCCTCGTCCTCTAGCTTCTCTGCCACCCCACTGCCTTGATTGGGTGTTACATTGTGATGTAATGAAGCATTCAGGCTGAGCTAATGTAATGCTAATGCTTAAAGTCAACCCTGGGATTTAAAAAAACAACAACAACAACAACTTGACAATGGGGACCAAGATGCTTTTCGATTGGTCACCCCTCGTGTAAAATCCACTGATGCAGGAACTGAATTAGGAACAGAATCCGTTCGTCCGCCGTAGATTTGTCTTCACTGTTTAATCGTGGTGATGTTGTGCATGACGGTTGCTGAATTGTCTGTCATCATGCCGCATCACACCCAGTATTTTATGCTTATTTCTTATCAGCCATGAAACCTGTCGTGCAGTGTTTGTCCAGCTCCGTTGTGACTGAGCACTGTCGCTAGAATTGCTCAGAATGATCCACACTAATGCAAAAGTAAAACTCTTAAGAATTGAGCTCTATGATGCTCAGTTTGCATGCTTCTGTCCAAGAATATCCACAGCCACGCGATGTAGTGTTTCAATGCATCTGCTACTGTGTCTCTGTCGTATTTTAATCAACCGGTGACCAGAAATTCAAGGAAGTAACTTTTATTGAAATGTCTGTAACAGTATCAAGAGTGGACAAAGGCATCTTGCCGTAGTTAAATGAAATAGTCATTGTAGATAGCTGTTGTAAAGCGGCTGACATCATCATCAGTTAGGAGACACCAACAGTGAATTGTGGATTATTTATATTTGTTTTAAAAGAAACGTGGACCACAGGTGTTCAGCTTCCTGGTTGGTAGTGGTGTCCATTACTGCCTTCTTCTGGATTACTGTCATGATAACGACCTTTCACCTTTAACCTCTAGCGCCTTTCATCTCCGCTAATAATCAGAGCAGCTGGACCGTCCAGTCTCCACTGTGCTTTTTCTTGTTGCCACCGTCTTCTTGCCTTATTTTCCCTCCACACTGAGAACCAGAGCTTTTTCCCCTTAACTGGAGTCAGTCCTGTCTCTCAGTTATTGAATTATTAAGTAGTGATACGCCCAAGCTATCACTGCTAACACATTATAGTTTGATGTTCCTCTGTGTTACTGAGCTGGACAGATTCTCTTCACAGGACCTTGTGATCTATTCATTTTACCTGTAGTATAATATTATGGTGACATCCTCTTCATCTGTCTAAACATTATGCAGGAACTCTGTGTTATTGGTGAAATGCACACACCTTGTATTCATCTATCATATACATGCACTACACATGGACATCGGTGAATAACCTGTTTGCTGCTATAACAGTTCTGTTGGATTCATTTGTAAAAACTGGCCCGTAGAATAATCACATTTACACAGTAAAATCCTCTGTATCTAAAAGTAGTTGTTTGCCCTCTGAAAAGAAAGAAAATAGATCTCTTTCTAAATCCACCTCATTTTCAGCCAGATTTTTCTGGCTTTTTTTCAGTTTTTTTTGCCTTGTCGGACGATGTTAGTGGCCTCGACCTGTCGGGTTCCACTCAGCTTTAAAACCAGGCTGGTGTTGGTTATTTTGTGCCACCTGTTGTTTTATTCTGAAAACCCCCTGCAATCTGTTGCCTTCACCCTCTGTTATCCTGGTTACATCACACATGTGCCCTTCACTTTTACGTGGGAATTCATTTGAGTTTCTTACATCCTGAATTTTATCTAAGTGTGTTTTTTTTTTGTCACGGATGCAGGTTTTGTGTGTCTGCTTTCACTCTTTTTTTTTTATGTTTTGTTGTGTTTTGCCATTGTACCGTTTTTATGTTGTTTTTTTGTTTTTCCTAAAGCCACTTTAGATAATGCAGATCATCTCTAACAAGTACTGAAATTTGACTCCTTTACATCATTTCTTTTAAATGTTTTGCAGTTTGTTTTGAGAGCAGTTTTTTTTTTTGTAAGAAATGTTATTTTATGTTCGTAATAATCAATGTGAGTCAATGTGCTTTTCCCCGTGTTCTTTTTAAACACTGTTGTACTTAAATTGTCTTTGGTTGGCACAAAAAGAACCAGTGTGACTGTTGTCAGAAATGTAAATCCCTGCCATTATGCTCTGTCAGTGTTCAGACTTGGTATTGACATCTGACCCGAGCGATCTGATCATGTGTAGGTCCCGGATGTGTCTTGGAAACAGACGTGACCTCATGTGGTCGTTCAAATGCGATCAGATCACAATGGACATCTGTCAATACCAGGTCTGAAAGGGACCCAAGACATGTTGTGATATGCAGCACTTAGTGATAATAGTGATCAGTCTCGGTACGCGTTTTAAACACCATATCCTTGCTTTTTTATCATTTTAAGAGACATTTTAAGATGACACACAATCTCTACACAGAATACAGATGTGTTTTAAAATTGTCCTTGTGCCTGTTTGCCCGTAGTGATGTTGGTATACTCGAATCTGTAATCTAAAACGTTCCTAAATTTAATATGCTCTGTATTAATGCTCAGCAGTATCAAATCCTGCGCTGTCTCTGATATTTTTCTGAACAGCGTTTTAAATATGTTCTGTTGATCACATGATAGATTGAAGTCATGTTACTAAATTGGCTTTTTTTGTTCTGTTATCAGAAGTCAACAGTGGATGTTTGTTTGCTTTGGTAACTCAGTGAGTGAGGTGTGATTTTTTATTTTTTTTTGCCTTTCAGTAACGCTTTTTTTTTTCTGGCATTCACTTCCCAATGGGACCACGTGCAGACCAGTATGTATTTCTCTGCTCTGTTACCCGCTTGAAGCAACAGTGCGCGAAGCGTTATGTCATCCATTGAGAAAATGAAACTAAAGGCTATGCAGCAACACCTCCATCAATCCCTTTGTCCCTTTAAGCAAACTGGCCGTTCCTCTGAGTGTGTCTCGTTTTAATTTAACTTGTTTGTCTACATATGCAATCCTGTGAGTCCCTCGTAGAAATCCTGTTTGAATCTTGATGAAAAGTGTTTCTCCTCCAGGGGTTTTCTGTCCTGCTGATTTAGTTGTTAACACTATTAAAGGTGGATGTTTGCAACAGGGTGTTATAGAGGAAAGTATTCAGTGTTTTTTTTTAATAGTTTTGTTGAGGCAGCCTATGTCCCATTAGTGTGTAAATGTGGTACCTTAAATAGTCTTGTTTTTATCTTTTATGGAAGATACCAAATTGTAAGCACCTTGTCTCTGTCAAACCTTGTGTCACATACTGGTCAACAGTGACAGAGTGCTCCTTTTGCTTGTTCTTATATATTTCATCGTCCTCCTGGAAGCTAAACTCCCAGGAGTTTCTTTATCTGGTGAAAACATCCTGTTGCATGAACACATCCAGCCTTTGAACTGTCGTCTGGAATGCTTGACTGGCAGGACACGACCTTTTCACCCTTGTGTATTTAATTGTACAGAGATTTTTTTGTAAATAATAGTATGATATATTCTACACCAGCAATCTGTCTGTTGATTTAACAAAAAAAAAAAACTTTTCAACTGCTCAGAGCCAGGTTTCCCAAACAGGACTTGACACTTGCATTTAAAGCAGACAGAAGATGCATCGAGACAAAACCACTTTGATCTGCAGCTTCATCCACAGCTGAACTCGAGCTCTATTAAATAATAGCTAATACTTGTAGGCCTGTGTTTTATTTAGCTTCTAGTATGCAGTTGATAGGACTTTTAGGTCTATATGTGTGTATGATTGTTTATGGTAGCAGTTAGAAAGCTGTTGTGCTCAATAAATTAATCCTATAATGTCAGTTTATTGTCACTTTATCACAATTGTTTCCAGGTCAAGTTGACTTTGATTTGTTAACAATACCGAACAGCGGTTGAGAACATAATTAGTGATTGTTTTTAAAGAGGAAATTGTTGTTTTAAATTGCAATCCTCTTGGTTGGCGTTCATCTCAGTGGCTGCAGTCTGTCTGTCTGTCTGTCTGCTGGATTTCAGTGTTGGTGGTTCGCATTGGCTTTTCTGTGATTTAGATGTGAAGGTTTTGGGAAGCCTAGTGCTGGTTGTTGGCGTCAGTTCCGCTGCTGCTTTTAACTTGGGTTTGAAGAATAGAAAAAAAAAGAAATATACAATTTTAAACAGGCTTCCTGCCTTGTGCAATGTGTATGTACTGAAGTGAAACGATTTTGTTTTTCTAAAAAGGAATTAAACTAAAACTGGATGAGGTCTATGTTTTTGTATGTTTCTTTATTCCTCTGTATGTGGAATTAAACAAAGGACGTCGAGACAAACGGACGTGAATAAACAAATGAAAAAAAATAAAAGACACGTTCATCACACCATCCAATTAAGGCTAAACCATTTACCCCCCTGTAAAAATAATGGATAATTGCCTGATGTGTAATATTTAAAAAAAAAAAGTAACACTGTCACAGAAATAGACCAAAAACAACAGTGAAGATGTGGAACATGCATATAAAGTTTTGCACTCTGTAAACTCAATAAGAAGCAGACAACAATAATAATGATGGCATCAGTGAATCATCCTTTTTACTAAGTTAAAAAATCAAAGGGTGGATTTTTGAGATTTCCCTTTTCACTCTGGGACCAGATTTCCAAAAAAGAAAATGTTTTAGCGCTCCCAAAATGCTGTTTCTGGGATAAAAACCTTATATAAGACCAACTTTTTGCAGACTTGTAAACGTGCTCTTGTTTGCACAGGCCCTCAGTCAGGGCTGATTGTACAGTATTGCTTGGCAGATAAGGGACACTGCATACAAATAAAGTTCAAGGATGGTTTTATCGAATGGGTTCCGGGGGCCCTGAAACCCAAGCCTCTGAGCTACTATGTTTTAATGGAACACTGGGGCCACATAACAGTGGTTATATCATGTGGTGTATGTTGATAGGTTCCATTGACCTCAAATCAAGTCCCTCGAATTTTCAGTTTTTTTGTTGTTGTTTTTTTTTACAAACAAGCAAATATAAAAATGAAATGGTGTAATCAGTGATTTTTCTGCACCTTCATTGTGTAGTTGGTGATTAATTAATGGGAAACCTTTCTCTGCTCAATTACGGCCTTTGTTATATGGAGTGTATAATTGCATTCTAAAAACAAACGTGAATTTGTGGCATTAAAAATGTGTGCATGCTGTGTGTGGGTGTGCGTGTCTTTCATGTCCACGAGTCTTTTCTCTTAGATGGCCACACTCTGAGTTATGAACTAATAATGAATATTAATAACAATGATGGAGAAGACACTTCAGCAGTGTGAACTCAAAGTCATATTAGTTATATTATATGGTATAGTCATATTATACCACTGCTCACTCTATCATCACTGTAAGTGAAGGTGGAAAACCATTAGGTAGCCTTTTTTTTTACAGGGTAACAAAGAGATGAATTACATTTACTCTTTAGTAATTTAGTATTTAGTAAATCGCTACATTTTAAATCACATCCGTTACTTTTTAAAAAAATATATAAAATATCACGCACCGGAATCTTTGGAATGATGGTGAATTGGTGTTGATTACGGTCCCTGAGTGAGTGACAACGTTAAAGCATTTGTGACCTCTGACCCATGTTGACTGATACATTATGTGTTTGCATATTTTTATTTTGTCGGCACTTTCATTTGTAAAGGTTTTGCATATTAATGTGATTTGTGGCCCCTTGTCCTTTTTGCACGGCACAAGAAAGAACCTGGTTTTAAAAAAAGTGACTAAGTAACTTTTACTCTGAGTCAATTTTAAACAAGATACTTTATAACTTTAACTTGAGTACAAATTTAAACCAGTACTTTTACTTGTAATTAAGTCAAATGTTATCAAAAATAGAGGTACTTTTACTTGAGTAGAATAGTTCAGTACCACTAGTAGTAGTAGATTTCCACTGCGGTAGCATTTTCTAACATGACACCGGCTTTTCCTGTCTGTGCCAATAAATCCATATTTTATTTTGTTTGAAAATACCGACAAAACTAATTCCATACAGTAATAACATCATGTTGCGTACTGCCACTTTAAGATGTGGGTATTCTCCAAATTGCTTGTTTTGCGGCTCTTGCTCAGTTTTTGCGTCAGTTCGCCTTTGTTAAAGTTGCATTAGCGCCATCTACAGGAAAGCACGTGGTAAAACACGATCAAGTACATAAGTTGAAATGTGTCTGACTGAGTACTAAATGTTGTAATCTAAGCGGTCAGAGTCAGACGTTTTCTGTGCGGTTTCTTTTAAATGTACATGTGTTTGTGGAACAACTTCCCACCACACTGTTGTTTTTCACACCTCCCCTCTCTCCCCTCTCTCCCCTCCCCCTCTCTCCCCCTGAGCAGCAGTAGATTTGGTTCATATTCATGACAGATCACCTCAGCAGCTCAGAGCAGCAGCAGCAGGCGCAGGGAAGCCTCACGTGTCTTCCTGTTTCTGCTTCTGCTTCTTTTTTGTTATCACCGGTCTTTATCGACCATTCGAGCCATGGAGCGGTGACAGAGCAGTGCAGACGGGAGTTGATGTAAGTTCACTTGTTTTTCTCTTTGTACTCTCTTTCCAATGTTCTCTATTCTCTAGTAAAACATAAAAATCCACAGAAATATAAACAAAGATCACGTGTTTGCAGACGTCCAATGTAAAATCTTCTTTTATTTAACATAAAGTTGTTATATATATATAATACAAGTACATGGAGAAGGTGAAATAAAAAGTCAAAAGTGAAAATACAGTGGGAAAGTTTTTTGCAAATTGAGTGAAAATGAAGTGATGATTCAGTAAATTCAGCCAGATAATGGAAACATATTATTTACACATTATAAATGAAATGAAAATGTGTCATTAACTACTAAACTGCCCTTAAGACTTGCAGTGTAGATTTGTTTCAATAAAATAGTAATTTATTTTTTTATTTAACCAGGAAGAAAACACATTGAGATTAAAAATCTGCTTTTCAAGTGTGTTACACACAAACACAGGTCAACGAGGTTACAGACAGTCAATCCCATAAACACACTATAAAAACATAAAAACATAAAAACGTTTTCAAAGACCATCATAGCAAAAGAACCCTGCAATAAATTAAAGTCAAAAGTAAAAAAGATTCATTTCACATGTTTACACATTAAGCAAACAATATGACCTTACAATAATTCTACATAGGAATAATAATAATAGAAATATTAGTAAAATACTAAACATACTTATTACATATCTTACATTCAAATTTTAAACAAGAATTTGTATAAACACGTACAACACTGTCACGTTCTCGACAACAAGTCTGCGCACAGTCTTTGCTCATTGTCGTTAGTGCAATCATAGAAAGTGGCAAGCATTGTGTACAACACAGTTTCCCATGCAACCCTCTCCCAGTGGAAGTGCATAGTCACCCACGGTTTTTATTTAGACTTGCTCAGTGTCAGTTTACTCGGCAGCAAAAGGAGTATTTTCTGTTGTTGTACACAGGCTGTTAATCAACAAGTGCACATAAAGCACAAGATAATCTCAAAATGCAGCGGCTGTCAAAGCAAAAGTAGCTGCACAGAAACCTTTGATCAGGTGCATAAGAGCACACTCAGCAGGACAGATACGACTGGACTTGATATTTATTGTTAATCTCTAGGTTTTTTGTTTTTTTTTAAATGTTGTTTCTCTTTCTGTTGGAAGTTAGCTGTCATGTGACGAAGGTCTCTGCCCTCTCTAACCTCTCTATCTCATTCAAACACACACACACACACACACACACACACACACAGCTTGTTTGTCTGCCTTTATCCATGAATTACAGGTACTCTAGCTTGAATTCTGAAAAACAGCTTGTGCTCATTTCAAATTGAAAGGCACACCTTTTGCTTTGCTTTGCTACATGTGAAGTGTCAACGAGCTGTTTTAGCATCACATTAAAGGGACATTCCAACAGGGCAGAGCATCACCCCAGGGTGCCATTTTCAAATGCAAATAACGAGAAACGAACCGCTGCCTTTACATGTCAACCACGAAATGGCTTCCAGGGAAAAGGTGTCTGACCTCTGATTTGTTGTTGCATATGTGTTAACTCAAACGACCCGGGAGGCCATGGAGTGTCTAGTTTGGTCAGTAGGGGGCCGGTCGAGGGAAGAAAAAGTCCAACTTTTTGATCGAAAGACACCAAACTATTAATGTTTCTGATGATATTTCACATACTTTCAAAATAAAAGTCTTTGTTTTGTTATGGAATGACAAATAGTTCACATTCTAAACGCATTTATGATGCAAAATGAATCTATTAATAAAAAAAGACCATACAGAAATAACTAAATTAAGTTGATTGAGGCGCAAGAAGTTTGCGAACTCTGGTTTAGACATTTGCAGTTTCAGCCATGCTGTGAATCACAAATTGTTGGAGGGTTTTCCCTCCTCATGGCATTGTCACTAAATCTGCATGTGTATAAAAGGTGTTGGTATGACTCTGGCAACGTACACGTAAAACACATGTTAAAGCTTGTAATGCATCGCAGAATGCACAACAAACATGGGTGCCAGACATACGGAGAGTAGAAGCTGTAACACCGTGTTCATGTTCAAAAACACACCCTATGTATGCGATAAAGGTGTGTCTGCGCCGGAGCAGCAGCAGACAATTGTCACGCGATGAGAGGAGACGACAAGGCGACAATAACTGACTGTAAAACATTATTATTTTATACACCTACTACGTTTATGCGAGAGAAGGAGTGGGGGAGCACAAGCCAACCTAGACTGTCCAGGAGAAAAGCATCTGCACCAACATGTCCGTTCACTTTTCAGAGGGGTTGTGAGGCTTTTTAGTCAGTCTTAAAGTATAAAGTACCTTAAAGGGATACTTGAGTAAAAGTATCTTATGAGAAACTGACTTTGGTAGATGTTGAAGTCACTTTTTATAATATTACTTAAGTAAATGTCTTAAAGTATATGAGATGTACTGTACTTGAGTATCAACAGTAATTTTTTGGCAACCAAACCAAAATATTTGAAGCCCACTAAGGACAAGTTATTTTGTGAATATACTGGTAAAACCACTTTAGTTTCCCTAATCTCTAATGTCTCGTCATCTTTATTCAAAGAAGGGCTTTTCATATAATCAGGAGCACAAATGAATGCACAGGAAATGTTAGGAAATGATATTTATGCTGGGTTCTTTGTGTTTTCTCAGTGATGGAGGAAGAGGAGACGAATAAAGGAGCCAAAGGAGGATGGTTCTTTTAGGTTTCTGAAGAAGTGAATGGCTGAGAAAAGCAGGCCAAAGAAGAACATGCTGTGCATTTAGAGACAAAGGGAGAACAAGAGTTATAACCCCCAGCTTCCCTTGTGTCAGAGGGACAGAACGCGGACGCCAGTTTGCCTTGTGATCGGCTGGAACGATGGCAGTCACCAAGGAGGAGAAGCTCAGTGAGAGCAGAAGCACGTCTGAGGACTCGGCCCCACCGGACGGCGGCTGGGGTTGGATGATCGTTGCTGGCTGTTTCCTGTCCACCATTTGCATCAGGGCGGTGACCAGGTGATTATTTTCCTTTTTTCCTGTCCACATCATAGTCTGCATTTAAAAATGTCCCCCAGTTGAAAAAGTGAAAACCAGGACATGGGATAGAAGTAGCAGTTAGCTCGTTCATTTTGCAACTACATTCATTGTTATATGCAGTCTGTGGTCCAAACTAAAATTCAACCTCTGGGTTTTCAAACTCAGTTTTCGGTAATGTGGATTGCTGCCTTACCTGGAGCAGAGTGTGTGCATCCTTGAATGAAAATGGATTCACTTTGTTTCTGAGAAATCAACTTTAAAACAATTTTATCACTGTAACTATCTATCTTAACAATAACCTAACTGTTTAAAACAATTTTATCACTATAACTATCTATCTTAACAATAACGCTATCTTATTTTTTTTGCAACCATGCACCATAAAGAGGAGGGGAAGGCAGGACAATCAGAGACGATATCACACCCGGGACAGCATAGTTACATAATGTGCACCTTACACCACTAATCCATCGAGACAAACACATCATAGACTGATATTGATCAGTTAGGATCGTCCAGTTTTATGCAAGTCGACTTTCCTGTTGCAGATCAGCACATTTCCAGTCCAGCACAGTTTCCTGTGATATACATACATGGTATTTTAATGTACTCTTTAATAAAGTGTACTGAACATGACTGGATTACTGGATTAGCAGCACCGTACTACAGTTTATTACTTGGCAAGACTCTATTCCCACTCAGATCAAACCTTTAAGCTGCTGAACCCAAGTCAGCAGCCACATTGTCTTTTTTCCACTGAGACTTTTAAAACTCCTACTGGTGTTTCCATATTTCCAAAGTTTGCACAGTCAGCACATTGTCCCATAACTCAACAGATACCTTACAATAGTTGACTTTAGAGCTGCAGAGACAGTGTAACTTTTATTTTGTCGACTAGTTTCTGGATTCATCGAGTACTTGTTTGGTCCACAAAATGTCTGCAAATGTTGATCAGTGTTTCCCAAACGTTAGAATGATGTCCACAAACTGAGATTTCTTTGGTTTAGAGAGCAAAGAACCCAGAAATGATTCACATTTAAGGAGCTGAAAATCCAGAGAGCTTGCTTTGATTATTTAAAAAACACAAACTATCACAAATAGTTGATGATTAGTTTAGTAATCATTGCCGGTTTTGAGCAGTAGAATTCATTATTTGTTGGTGTCTGTTTTTTTTATTGTCAGTGCAGGGATTTCACTCACTGACACAAGATCTAAGGAATACTGAGGAACACACTGAGAGTCACGTGGAGCTGAAACGCTCAGTCATCATTGTGTGAACTCATGTGACAGTGGTTTAAATGTTCCATACATTTGTTTATGGTAATGTTATGAAATGCAGTTTTAATTCAGCTCCAGATTTTTGATATAGTATTTTCATGTTAGAAAAACAACTGTCGCAGTCTCTGTGTCCAAATTTACTTTGACAAAATGTGACATTCTTTCCTGTGTAGGAGCTGTTGAAATTAATTTATGCCTGCAGTAATTCATTTTCACTTTTTCACAATTTGATCTTATTAATGTGATGAGCGACTTTAGTGTGTGGTCACAGCTTTGTCCTGATGAGACATAGGATTGTCCTCTGACTTTATATAATAGACAATGAGAGTCATAAAAAAGGGGTCAGGAGTACACAGCCCTCAGATTGTTACGAATGACAGCCATAAACTGAGAAACACCTCACTCGTCTCCACTTTATCAACATAGGGTTGACACCTAATGTGACCATAATCCTTCAATAATTATCTCGTCAGACGCCAACTCAGCATCATGACAAATCATTAAAGCAGTTCCCTTTCCCTTTTCCTCGATGTAATCTAACGCTGTTAATCCCAAACAAACTGGGTAAAGTGTCATGGTCTGTGTCACTGACGGTTTCCACTTAATAGAAATACATTTGATGTGACATTTGTTCTGTGAAAATGCACTCAATTCTAACCCCACCCCCCTCTCTTTTTATCCAGATGTATTTCCATGTTCTTTATGGAGTTTCAGCTTCACTTTGATACAGATTATTCCACCACCGCCTGGATCCACAGTCTGATTGACTGCACCACCATGTTATGCGGTAAAAACATCCATTCCTTGTATTTATTTGTATATGCAGGTAATCTCCCTGCCCTGGAAGTTGTAGTTGCAGCGTAAATCGTTTTTATTTTCAAGTTATTTAGTAATTTAGACAAATGTGTTTGCAGCTCCTCTCGGCGGATTCCTCGGGAGTCGTCTGTCCTGCAGAGCAACAGTGATTCTGGGAGGTCTGCTGGCTTCTGTCGGGATGGTCATCAGTGCCTTCGCTTCCAGTCTGGAATATCTCTACATTTCTATGGGTATCTTCACAGGTACATGAGTACATGAGCATTTAATCAATATAAGTCTGCCTGTCTGTACTTTATTCATCCAACATGAAGCTGTTTATAATGTTATTCTCCACCACATGATTCCACAACAGGTCAGTCATTAAGGATTATCTACACAAATAATGATAATAAAAGAGTTAAACCACACAAATTGGAGGATCAGGTTCAGAAATACATGGGCTGTAATATCAAATTCTGCATTTAGTCCCTACTTTGGTTTAACAATAATTTATTACAGGACACATGAGCATGTGATTCTCCGGATGAAACCATTGTCTTATAACATTGTCATAATATTTATGAATTTACAAGTTTAATTTTATTTTAAATATCAAAGGCTCAAGGACAGTTATGACCTGCCTGGATTGTCCTTTTTTTATACCTTCAATTCAGATCAGTGATTTGGGCCATTATATACTTTGGCTAAGCCTAGAACCTCCTATTCTGGTCTTGGATCAAGCATCTACTGTATAATGAGTTGGTCTCACAAAATGCCAAAGTCCTGGGAGTGACTGGGACCTGGAGGAACATGACCTTGCACTGTCCTGAGAAAACATATGGGCTAACATAGTTTAAAAGAAATAAAAGAACGTATCAGACTTAGAAATTCAAGGTTGTGATATGTGATTAAGTGCGTTACAGTTGTTCATTTCTAAAAACAGCCTGTACCTCTGTGGTACAGAATGAGCTGTAGCTCTTTGTGTGGGAAAGGTGCGTTTAAAAGTTTAAAAATGATGTTTTGTGTTCCTGTCTTTTTGACAGTGAAATAGTATCTGCTCCAATTCGGCATCGATTGGCAGGTTTCTGCCAGTTTCCAAACCCCTGTTATTCATCTTCTACAGGTCTTGGCTTTGCTCTTAGCTACACACCAGCCATAGCGATGGTTGGGAGTTACTTCTGTGAGAGGAAAGCCCTGGCATATGGCATTGCCTTATCTGGTAGTAACATCTTTGCTTTTCCCGTTGCTTTCTATTCTTGTCATTTATACATTACTTTCCCATCTCCTCCAATCTCCTTTATTATCATTTGCCTCTGTGCCTCTTTTCTCTAGTCTGCTTGTCATGTTCCTCTCTTCTTTTTCACTCTTTTTTTGTTGTTTCACCCCATCAAATCCATTGTCACCTTATCTTCAGGTAGCGGCATTGGGACCTTCATCCTGGCTCCGGTGGTCCATCTGCTTATAGAGTATTACACTTGGAGAGGAGCTCTGCTCATCCTGGGAGGATTTGTTTCCAACCTGTGTGTCTGCGGTGCTCTGATGAAGCCACTGAAAGGAAGAGCTGAAGGGTAAGTCCTCAGATTCTTTGTTTTCACGTACACTGAGTCCATGGGAAATAGAATATTCAGCTTATCACAGGATGTTAAAATATAAAAAAATCCTTTATATTAAGGTACACATACTCACCATTAACTAGGTGCTTACTAACATGCATATAAGTAGCATAATAGCCCTTTATTAGTAATTATTAATAACACCTTATTCGACCTCTATTATGACATGAATTAAGATTTTCCTGCACTTAACTACTAATTATCACTTATTGACTGTAAATGAATGCATTGTTGAATAAGTTTATGTAGAATGAGGTGTTAATATGTGCTTAAAAATTACTAATAAAGGTCTAGTATGCTACTAATGTGCATGTTAGTAAGCATGTAGTTAATGGTGAATATGTGTACCTTATTGTTACCAAATTTTTAGCGTAATCACTGGAAGAGTCATGTGGCATACCGACTCCGCCCACGTTGGGGAGGTACTATCGTAATGGATAATTAACTGTGTAGAGTCCGAGCCGTGCTACAACTGTAGAGTGGAAAAGCACCATTAGATATATCAACGAGTCTGGGTTTCTCCAGTCTCTTCAGTCTTTTAACTATTAACTTAACAAAAAATGAGGACTTTAAATATGCCCATCACACGTTCATATAGCACATTTCAAGATTACTTGCTAAACAGGTCTCTTCTTTTTACCGTCAACCAACTTTTATGAGCATAAAACTAACTCGGTTCATGTTAATCTGCCTGGCAAATATGACAGTGGAGCCAGCATTTGATTAGCTTACCTTATTAAATGTATGCATGACCACAACTTTGTTGTTTTTACTGTGTTTGCTTTTGTACTGATGGAAAAAACTGATTTAGAACTTCCTATGTAGTCTTTGCTTGACCTATTTTAAATGATTTCAATCTACTTTGTTTTCCTCCATCTAAAGGCAGTTAAAGGAAAAAGTGACTAACAAAGAACAGGGTTGCATGACAGCGGTCCCCGAACAAGTACCTGCTAATTCCGGCCCAGTGGAGCCAAATCAGCCGGAAATAAACAAATTAAAGGACACTCAGCAGCTACTCATAACCAACAAAATGCTCAAACACATTGGACTTGGCAAGGACAAACTAGGTGAGTGGAACAAAAGATGACATTTAAGCCTCTTTCACACGGAAATTAGCACTTATACCTGGAACCTGTGAATCCAAGTGAACCTGTAATTAAAACCATTCCCATTGCCAGTGGTTGGTCTCCCTGTAGTTTTTTGTTTCACCCCTGCATTAACTGCGATGTCAAAAACTGCCTGGCAACAAAACAAGTCTTAGAAGGTGGTGGCTGTGGCTCAAAGTGGTGATCAGTGGGAGAGCAGGTTGTCTTTCGTTGACAGGATGTGGGTTCGATCCCTGGCTCCACTACTCTACATGCCAATGTGTCTGACTCCAAGTTGCTCCTGATGGCTGTACCACTGTACCAGTGAATGGGTGTGATAGAAAAAGCACTGCACGCGTGTGAATGAATGGTAAAATTGTCGCGTAAAGTAGCTTAGAGTGTTCATCGAGGCTAGAAAAGCATGATATAAATGCAGAAAACAGGAACACCATGGAGCTCAGTGATAATGTTATGTTTGCACATGTTGCATTTTATTTAGAAACAAGACAACGGAGATTGTGCTCAGAGAGAGATCAAATGCTCAGCGGCTGATGTGTGGGGGGAAAATACAAGAGAAATAAAATAAGAGACTAAAAATGAACTGAACTCTTGTGATCGCAGAGACTTCAACCAGCAAGGAGTTTGGATTTCTTCTGATGCCCGACTTCTTGATTCTTTCGGTGTCCATCCTGTTTTTGGCGTACGGCTGCAGCGCTCCTGTAGTTTACCTGGTCCCATACGCACTAAGCGTGGGAGTGGATCACCAGCACGCTGCCCTCCTCATGTCCATATTTGGAGTCAGTGGGATTGTGGGGAACATCACCTTTGGATGGCTCACTGACAGGAAGTAAGTAGGGGCCTGTTGTTGTGTTCCGTGTGTGATAGAATGGCAAAAGTACTGATACATTTCCTTCATGCCAGGTGTTTGAAGAGGTTTCGCTTACTGAGTTACATGGTGGCGATTGGCTTGGAGGGCCTCTGCTGTATGTTCGTCCCCCTCCTTCAGTCCTTCTCCCTCCTCCTCCCCTTTTCCGTTCTCTATGGATACTTTGACGGAGCTTATGTGGCGCTCATCCCAGTGGTGACGTCCGACGTCATGGGCTCCACCTACCTCACCTCTGGTCTGGGTGTGGTCTACTTCCTGCATGCCATCCCTTACCTCATCAGTCCACCGATAGGAGGTTAGTGTCTGTGCAGATTACTGTTCAGTTTATTTTCATTTCACACTTACATTTAAATATGAAAAAGTTTTTTTTCCAAACATCGCATTCTCAGATTTTAGAAGCTGAACTTTGTAATGTTTGCCCTAAAATGAAAATGGTAAACTGATGTCTGTGCTTGTGTCTTGTGTCTGTGACATTTCACTTTCGGATTTCTATATAATTCTGTTTATAAACTGAGGAAAATAAGGAAAGCAAACCACAAATCACAGCAGTTCATTTTTAATCCCACCTGTGTGTCTGTCTCTCTCTCTCGCAGGTTGGTTAGTGGACAGGACGGGCGACTACTCTGCAACTTTCTTCCTCAGCGGTGCTTGCTTCATGTGCAGCTCTGTCGTCCTGGTAGTTATGATATTATTCAGACACTACAGGAAGTCAAAGTGTAAATCATCTGTACATTTTAGTCTCAGTCAGGTGGATGCTGCAGCACAGCAGGGGATCATATGACGCCAGTGCTGATGTGCACCTCACTGGACTGTGGCTTTACACAGAATATACTGTAGAAGAGCTTAAAGCTCCAGACACTCACCTGAGGAATTCTGGGAAAAATACCAAAACACTGCCTGAGCCACTACATCACATACTAAGAATGGGACGACATCACAGGCTGGAGTATCAACGGTTTACAAATGTATAAGTTTTACTTTGATTTGGCCACTTTGAAACCAGTCCAGTTCCCCCTGGTGGATATTTAGTATATTTTCACTTCTGTGTGTCGTGTCTTCATACAAATCGGACGACTGCACGAACTGAAAAAAAATGTTTTGTGTGTATTAATGTAAAAACAAATGATAACAATTTCTACTGTATACCTGAAACTGCACTTCCTGTATTTCCTGCTCTCCAAGCATAAATATTTGGAAAATATGCTATTGATTTTAAGTCATGATGTATGGGATTACTTTGAGGAGTTAACCTTTAGGTATTTCATTTAATGGATTTGTTTTATGATTTGAATGCTCACCTCACCTGCAGTGGTGTGCTTTACGTCTCCATATGATGATGTAAATTATAACACCTATGAAAACATATGATGCATTTCAAGCACTACAAACTCAACTGTAACGCACAACAATTTACTGTATATTACTTCTTCTTTTTGTCTTTCTCTTTTTTTTTTACAAACCTTTTGTGCAATACCTGAACTTAATTAAGACCTGCATTTCATCCAGTATGAACCATTTGTGATTGCTTCATTGTAACCAGTCACATTTGTACCATGTAGCAATAACTGCTTTGAAGCTCGTATGTAGCCGTTTCTGCTCAACGTATTAGAAGAGTCCCCAAAAGACAGGACTCCCTGCTTTTGAGGTCTGACTTTTGGTGTATTTTGAATGAATGTGGAGATTCTTGGGGAATAAATAGCCTATGAACTGTGACCAGTAATGATTATTTGATTTTAAATTGACAACGTACATCTTATTCATACTGTGTTTTTATGGTGGCTGTCTGGTAAACAAATCATACCTGTTGAACACTGTAAATAAAGTTTTTATGCAAGAGACACTTTTGTTGAGTAAAACAAATGTATGGTGTGGCTCTTTAACGTCTTATGTTATGCCACTATATTGACTCCATGAATTTTTATTTCCCTTTAGCTAATTAGACTTAAGTTTTTTGATGAACAAAATCAAGCTAATAATAATGATACTCTTTTAAATGCACTCTGTCTTGTATTGTCTCACAATGTCCGTGTGTCACCGTTGAGTCTGCTCTAACAAGTGTTTGTGTGCTACAGTAAGAGTATCAGTA
Organism: Solea senegalensis; assembly: GCF_019176455.1. Taxonomy (NCBI): domain Eukaryota; kingdom Metazoa; phylum Chordata; class Actinopteri; order Pleuronectiformes; family Soleidae; genus Solea; species Solea senegalensis. Next base: position 16,463,488 of record NC_058035.1, read on the forward strand.
GTTTGCTCTACACTAAGTGTTACAGTAGAGGTTGTAAATTAACGCCACACCAAGAAGAAGAGATGGGCGTAGAGCAGCGTGCCGCCTGCACGCATGAAAGAGATCCCGCCTGAAGTTTATGGCATCGTTAAAGTGACTAAATACCTAATGTCAAAACTATAAATTATGGGATAAACTGGAAATCACTCAAACGGTCTGACATGATAATTTGGAAATCACTTACAAAGAAAGGGGAAAAGTCCCAAAGCATCTTACACAGAGAAAGAGGGTGTAAATCCTTCCCTTACAGGTTTTTTTTTTTAAAAAAAAGGAAAGACAAGACAGCTAGAAACGATTAGAACAGTTTGACAAAAGCTAATAGTGGAAAACACCTAATTTAACAATACAAATAAGGGTCAGGGAAGGGGGGCGGCTTCTTTCCCAGAAGATAAATAGAGATGCTCCATGAACAGTTTTTCAGTGTAGTTCTGTACTCTCACCTTGGTGTTTGATTTTTGGATCCAGAATTAAATACTTTTTGATTTGAAGGACAACGGCCTCAACTCTTCATTATTTTTGCTCGACAATAGCTGATTGTATCAAGACAGAAAACCTAGTTGATTCTCTCAGAAACCCCACCATGACAAACACATCAACTGAACTTTTCATGCAAGTCTGTCCTTTACTTTTGAGTGTTGTTACCCAAAACCAGTGGAAAGGGACCGGGGAAATACCTTTTGTGGCCTTCCAGTTCATGATTGTAGTCTGTTTAGCTCATGATAAGGTCATATATTCGCCTGCTTTCAGTCTTAGTTGGACCTTCCACAACTCAAACAATCTGTGTGTAAAAGCAGCAGAATATCCTTTTCAATCTGACATTTTCTTGATGTTTATCATTTGGAATCATCCGTTTTCATGGTTCGTCCTCCCTCTGTCCAATAGGTGGCAGTGTTGTCTAGTGTTGCAGTGGGTCAGATGAGATTGAGGTGTGAGTGTGAGGAGTTGCTGCCAGTAAAATGTAAAAATGCATGCCTCATGAATATTTGTGTATTTGTCACTATTTCCTAATATTTGGTACTTCTGCACTGTCAATCAGGTTATCAGCTATTTCAAAATAGTACATTTCCTCTTTGGGTGTTTTGCTTTGTTGTGTGATCCATGTATATATGTATATATACTGTATATACAGTATATATTTGTTTATAAAATAGCTTTAGAATGTTACCATTTGTTCTGTCAGTAAAGTCCTGTTTCATGGAATAACAAGAAATTATCCCTCAAATAAATGTAATGCTACCATTTCCCCTAAATACAACCAATATGGCTGCCAGAGGATGTGTTATGTCATCTGAAACACTACCATAGCGGCATCTCTCTCTCTACCTTTGACTCACTGTGTGTGTGTGTGTCTGTTTCGGGGATGCCAACCTCAGAGGAAACCCCTCCTCTCTCTGCCTCCTACGCTTCCACCTACAGAGTGGAAACTTCTGTCTGGAACACACTCATGCACACTCACACACACACACACACACACACACACACAGATATCACAGATTCCATGCTGCTCTATTCATTCAAAACAATTTATTTATTCTCTTTATCTTGCACATATAAAAGTTGCTGATCCACGAGACAATGTGAATATAAACATGGCCACCGTGAGTTAGCACATGCTCTTATACTTGTTCCAGCAGTGCCGCTGTTTCCTAATTGTTTCATCTTCTCTATCATTGTCATTTGTCTCAGGCAGTGGGACAGTAAATCCTCATCAGTTTGCATGTTTGTCAAATGTCCCCCAGCGCTAGTGTCTGTTAATGCCTTTATGTCCTATCCTGTCTGATAGGAATATACAGCCCCTCTCAGTACAGGAGCTTTGATGTCTTTCAATTGACCAATTTATCAGTGATTCATCTGATAGGGGTCAGGACTCGAAATTGATCATAGATGTGATTGGGATTTTGGTTTTGGATTTGGACAACAGAACAGTACAGCTGCTGTCTCACACAAAAAACACACACAGATTTGCACAGCTATTCATCATTCATCCATTCATTCATCCATTCATTCATCATAACCATCTAATATAACATAACCACTATGCCCCAAACTTGACCAGTTCCTCAGCCTTATTCGGACCAGGTTTTGGTCTCCATGAGGACTACTGGTGCTGACAAGGTCAGTGCTTACACCAGAAAAGTCATAAAGAGGAAACACACACAAGTACACACACACACACACATACATACACAACACCTGCATTGTTGGTTTACACTAGATTTGCTCGCTGATAAACATGCTGCAGGTGCATAAAGCAACTACTGTGTGTGTGTGTGTGTGTGTGTGTGTGTGTGTGTGTCACCACATCACTCACACACTGTTCTCTGTGGGCAGACAAACACATTACAAAACACAAGAAACTCCTGAGGAAGCAGTGACGACAGGGACACATGTAGACACGTTCAAAAAGAATATTTCCTGTTCATTTGTCAGATTTGTATTTGTATTGTATTCTACATTTCTTTCTCCAGTGTTGGTGCAGGACAACGATACCGTGGCAACGTCTGGCTGTATGACTGGATTACTGAAACCTGCAAACTCTGACTGTAGCTCAGGTCCATCAATATGTGAGAGGGCAAGTGCCATTAGCTTAGATCAGCCATTTTCCTGTTAAATGTTCACTATAGCTGCAGCATTTTGAATGAGTTCATTGTCTGTTGATGCTGGCGATACACTAATAACGTGCATGTTACAATGGGAAGAACTTGAAGAGCTTGAAAACACTTCCACTAAATTGTGAATCTTACTTTTATGTCTATGAAGTTCGTTTTAGAGTACATACTATGTGTCCTGTAGTGCTTAAACACACATCAGGCACAGTAAAAACATGCCTGCTAGGAGGGAGATAAAGAAAAACAGAATTGAGACACTTATCATGAGGTTCACCTAGAAAGATCTACACCTGCTCAAAATGTATGTGTTAGATGTTTTATCTCACTGTTAAACCAGCAAACATTATGCTTAAGATATTATAGATTAAGTAGGTGTAGATTTTATAGGTGAGCCTATCGTTAAGAGGATAAAAACAATTTTTCCCTCGGTCCCTGCAGGCAGCCTTGTTATCAGTAACCTTGGATTTGTAGGCATGCGGTGGAGGTGTATGGATCCAGGTGGGGGTTCCGTAGCTTCAAGTCGTGTGCGGCAGAAGTTGAGAAGTGTTGAGAAGAGTCAGACACTGCACAGCTGAAACTGAGCTCTACAAAGTCTACCCAACAACGTACCCACATCTGACAAACTATGATGGAGAGATTTCCAAACCTATAGATGATCCACGGTGATGATAACTTGTCATATGAAAATTAAACAATCACTTTCATCACAACTGTCTGTCAGACTTGGCGGACGTCACTCTCTCACAAACACCAGCCAAAGCTCTTCATTGCAGCTTATTTTATTTATATCCAAGACAGGTCATTATAATTCCTTTCTCTGTCTTACATTTCTCTGTCTTTCAGCCACCTCAGGGGGCCCCCTGGTGGCTTGGGGGCCCCTTTGCATTTGCATAGTCCGCATATAGCAGGAGACGCTTATGGCAAATGTCCAACAGCAGTGCGTGGCAGCAGCACACGTGTCTTAGTCAGTGTTGATAATGCGTCAATAACTCTTACAACCATGCTGCAAAATCCCTGAAATACTATCCCTTTAAGTAGTAGGGGGTGTTTTTCACCCTGCAGCTCAGAGGCAAGCCCTATACAAAAAAATAATTTCCATATTCCCTGTAGACAAAGCTTGGATTACTCAGCCTGTCAGCCATTGTTTGAGCAGCTGACCTGGACTGAACTTTTCTGAACTGAATCAGAATCCGAATAGTTTATTAATCCCCAGCGGGGAGTTGGGTAAATAGTGTTTTGTCCCTGTTTGAACCCTGTGTGTAGTCATCCTCATGTCATGCAATGTGTACCTACTCATGAATTCTGTTCATCATAATGATCTCTTAAAAGGAAAAGACCCTATCCATCAAGTAATTAAAAGTCATGGGTTACGAATCAGCATCAGAATGGCAGCACAAAGAGCATCACACGCCGATATCTGCGGCTGATTCACCATCAGCAAAGTGAGCCAGGCTTCTGAGTTACAAGTCAAATGTTAATTCAATTACAATTAAATATTAAAGAAAAATGTAAAACTGATCATGAGCAACAGCTAAAGCAAAATAATTCAAACTGTAATGAGGTTACTGAGTAAATATTTAGTCACCAAAAATATACTGCTATGTTGTTATCCCTGGAAGCTTGGAAAGGGCCGCATCGTTTGCACTGACGCCAAGTCACCATGGTACAGTCAGTGCTTGTTTCTTTTCACGGAGGACTTGCAGTGAAAAGATACAGTTTATTTTGATTAGATTTGGCTCCCGTTGCCTCAACCACACACAAGAAAAACTAGGATTATACAGACTGTACATGCTGACGGTCTCCTTAAACCAACGATCAGCACGGCATTTTAAAGACACGAGCAACAACTGTGACAGGAAGTGATCTCACAGTCCTCGTCTCCTAAATATTTTTCTCACGCTGACGACGAGGGGGGGAGGGTTTTGTTGGCAGCAAGCGTAATAATGTTGTAATGAGGTTAACTTTTCCCTTATCTCAATTAAAACAGTCATGAGAGGCAAACTAAATCACATTTTAGGCCAAGTGAGGGCACCAACATGCATGTCCACACACATTTGTTTACACCGATCAGCAACAACAGCCTCAACCTGAGTCCCAGTTACCAATTTTGACTTTTTTATTAGACTACTCAATTACTAATCACTGATTTTGATTGAATGCTGTTTCATTTTGTGGTGGGAGGAATAAAACAAGATATTTGAGTCATTTTGAAGTTTGGAACATTTTTCATTATTTTCACATTTTATGGAACAACCGATCAGTAGATTAATTCCGTGCTTGTCTTGCTGTCGTTGTACGGACACTCCTAATTTCCTAATCTTTTACCCAAACATTAACTATAACCTAGACATAATTCACAACATTAATTTGACCCAGTGCCCCAGGAATGAGGATCTGCCTAATTGAGCCCAGGCTTTGGTCCCCATGAGGACTAGTGTTCATCACAGGTCAGTGTTTAAATGTAATAAAACATATTTCACTACAAGTGTAGACTGACCTACTTGCCACTAATGTGCTTGAATAATTTGTGCACAAAGGATGGTCTGATAAGGGACTGATGCAGCATTCATCTGTTAAAAATCACAGTGTGACACACGCGCATTACATCATTATCCCATTATCACACATACGCTCGTAATAGATCATATAGATTTTCCTGTGTGTTTGTGTGTGTGTGTGTGTGTGTGCGTGCACAGATTGTGAGTGCTTACTTTTCTGCAGCTTTGTGTTTGCATAGGCCTGCAAATGAGCAGTCGTACATGTGCTCATGTGTTCATCATGTTGCTCTACGTTGTCAAGGGAGTAAAGTTAAAGAAAACCACACATGACTGTCACACCTGTAAGAACGTAACCTTTCCATCCTTTCTTCTCCACCCACACACGCACACACATTTGCAGAGAGTTGCTTTAGAAGAGGCAATAAAAGGAAGAGGAATATCAAAACAAGACACGTTTTTTTAGATTTTAGAGATGAGGTGACAGAAAGGAAGAGAGATTTATCAATGTTTATTCTTTGAAAACGTTATAGAGGGGATTTTATGTTTAGATATTCAAACCACAGCATGTCAGAAACAACACAGATGAAAAGCAGCACCAAAAGTTGTTCTGCTTTGTTGTGGCACATTTCTTTGTCTTTCAGGCTTTTTCTTGTGCTGCGTTAAAAAAACAGAATTATTCTGTTTTTTTCTTAATAAAATATAGGGTTGCGCTCGGGGTCAAGGTGCTTGGTATTGAGATAAAAACAAAAAAATACAGACAATGAGGTTATTTTTGTTTGTCGGCTCATCCCTTGCAGCTTCCTGCAATCAGCGTCAGATCGTTTGCCTGCAACAGTAGTTCACTGATCAGACTGTTTAGTTCTTTGAACAGTTTTTTTCCTATAGTCCTAAATCTGCCTGCAACTAATTATCTTCTGTGTCTGCTTCAGTGTGAACCCTCTGGTGAATTGTGTCACTGGACCACTGAACCCACTGAACCCACTGCCACGTCAACGTTTACCAACACACCAGTCGCACCGCTGCCCGTGGACTCATTTGAGTCACTCACATTTCACTAAACCCTCTTGAATAGTCTAACCTATCTGCTGCTGCATCTGGGTCCAATTTTGTACATTTGCACAAGCTGGTAAAAATATTTATGCCAATAAAAACATGTTTTTCCCATTAGGTTTTTGCAGAAATGGAATTCCTATGTTAGTCTGTGTCATATTCACACTAAAAAGCCAATTACTGTAAAGTTGTTGTGCAAATTGACTGTGTGTGAGGGAGCAGTTTGGATGTTACGTGTGTACATCTCAGTGTATGTGTGGTGAGGTGTGATCATGCACTTGCTGCTGCACTTTGTATGTTTCATTTATATTTTGAGTAGTATTTGTATGTGTAAAACCAGTTTTCCACTTGCCTTCTGTCAGTCAGGCAGGTAAGAGGAAACCCCAAAGTTCTCATTTTGAGTCAGTCACTGTTCTCGATGGAAACTTCTCTTGACACTTGACAAAACACGGTGTTACTATGAATATATACACTTCAGTCAAAAAAACAAAAACTGTATCATATTGAATATTGAAAAAAAAAAAAAAGCATCCTGTTGCGTGAATGTTAGAAGTTCAGTTTTGAGAAGAATATCAATGATTAAATATTAAAACTGCTAATAAATGAATACAACAGCAGTTTTGGTTACTTGAACTGAAATAAAAGTTGAACTTTCCATATGCTCTTGTTTATCCTGGACAGCTTCAGGAAGAGGAGAGGAGCAGATTATCGCTGATAATGTTTATAAGAGAAACAGACAAATAACGCCTGACAGCACGACGACTGAACTTAAACTCTATAAATACAATTCACAATTTAGCTTTAATTTTAACCAGAGCCTCAGGAATTAGAACCAGGTTTTGGTCTCCATGAGGACGACTGGTCCTGACAATGTCAGTGTTTATCTCAGTAAAGGTCCTCAAATACACAAATACACATTCTTCTTAGATGTGAGAACTGTGACACTGACTGTAATAACATCTGTCTCATATAACGTAGGCCAAATTTGCTTTCAATAAAGTATCAGTGTTTAAAATTATATTCAATATATGTATTTAAAATATATCTAAATGTTTGTGATATTTCTTTTACACTTCGTTGTAGTGCAATCTGATGGATGACATTAGCCGTATGCCTTAAGTCACATGGAGAGGAATTAGACTTGGATTTAAAATGTGCTTTGGGTTGAGAACATGAAGACACGTGGCCTGTTTGGACTTAAATAATTGCACTAGTATTAGCTGTATAATCTGTACGTGCCATTATAGGTTCCTTTTTAAAGAACATGTGACTGGTGGCAACACAATTTGTCTTCTCTAAAAAATAGGGGAAATTGCTGATGAAGACAGTGTAATATGATCAAAAGCCTCCGACCAAGTCTCTTTTGAAATCGTTCGCCAATGTAATAGGATGATGACAGATTTCAGTGAGATATCAAACAAAAGGGTCATTGTCATTAACGGCACAAATGCAAATCTTTAATAATGACAGTATGTGTATTGGGGGACTTGTCATTATGGGGACTTGTCTTCCTTGTGTGGACATAAAGCAAGTCCCCATAACGTAGATGACAACATTTTAAGGTGAATATATGTTTTAAGGTTAGGTTGAGGTCAGGGTTAGGATTAGGCCAGTACTAATTATGTTTAAGGTTAGAGTAAGTCTCCAGGAAATGAATGTAGGTCAATGCAATGTCCCCTCAAGTCATGCATGTCGAACATATGTGTGTGTGTGTGTGTGTGTGTGTGTCACTACTGTTTGATCACAGCAAAGTGAGAACAACTGTGCTACCAGACTGCTGGAACTTATCAACAATGTGACTGCATGCACACACACACACACACACACACACACACACACACGCATTCACACTAATGCACCAGTGTGTTTTAGTCACAGTGAAACATCGTGTTTCACACTAGAAAACTTCAGGACACTCCATGTATGCATTAAAGTTGTAAAATAAGATAATACAGAGGGCGTTAAGGGGGGGGGGAAAGCAGGACAAAGACAAAGACGAGTAGTAATCACAGGTATAAGTCGGGCATTCATTGCAAATTATGTGCCATACATTCAAATAATGCTTCATTCATTTCTGTGAAGCGGGCTTGCTGCCAGTTCTGCAAACAAAGCGTGATGCAAAAATTTTTGGCCTTTTAAATATGTTGTGGATTAAAGATCCCTGACACACAGCAACGACTTGTAACCGTCAAACTGTAATCAACACAACACAACAGACGCACACTGTACAGGAAGACCCAGCAGCAAAACATACCCCAACAACACAGGCAGAACAAATATGAATATGTGTGTGTGTAGCTGTTCACATTATTAAGTCCACATCATGTAAATTACTTGTTTAAAAGTGAAGACATGTTTTAAAGTTAGACTATGGTTAGGATTAGGATTAGGCCAGTATGAGGTTAGAGTAAGTCTTCAGGAAGTGACTGTAAGTCAATGTAATGTCCTCTGAAGTCATGGAAACCAGTGTGTGTGTGCGTGACACATAGCTGTGACCTCTCTCAGCGTGGTGTTAGGTCTTCAGAGCCACAGTGCTATTGTGTCCTGACCTCTCACATTACAACTCGTCAATACTATTATGGGCATGCACACACAAACGCACACATGCTTTCACAGTATTAGTCCAGGTGGCCAGTGTTGTCTCTTTGAGGGGGGTGAGGGGTCATGTGTGTGACTTCATGGGAGAAGATCGACTTAACTGAATGAGTTGCATTTGCGTGAAATAATATAAATATACCCTGAACGATTATGTTCATTCTTCACATTGCCGTCTGTTTGCATGCATGCTCGATTAGCTGTCTGTTTGTTTTTTAAAAGACGTGTCCACCACGTTACATTTTCCACAGAAAAGGGTCGTGTTGTAGGAGTATCATGTTTTGTGGTAGTGGGCCACTGGTGAGTTACTGTGGTGTACCTCAGGGCTGAGCGTGAATGTGACTCTTATCTCACATGAGAGTCACGTTCACGCTCAGTCTAATTCATGTGTTTCAGAGGATTTGGTGTGTGCCTGCAATAGTAAGTTGAACTTAAGTTATATTATGCTATGTTTCCATGTATAGAGGTTAGTATTCAGTGTGTTGATCGCTAAAACATACAATGTGCTTAAAATGTGCTTTTCCCCCTTTTTTTACATTTAATATTTCATGAATTTGGTTAAAGGCTTTCTAAAGCCATAGTTGCGATAGAGTCTTATCTTTAGATCTTTAAACACATTTTCTTTGCATGGTGGGTGCACTGAGCTCCTCCCACCACATGATCACAGACAGACACACACACTCCATATGTGACAGATGACCTGTGACAAACTCTATCTCTGGAAAGCTGCACTCATACTGACACATTTTATTTTCTGATTCTTTTACACCTCTCTTTTCCATTTTTCAATTTGTTTTGCGAAACAGCCATTGTGAGATTCCCGACAGATTGACTGGCGCCATGTCAGGTTTTGCAAGTGGAAATGTTTTTTTAAAAACAAATTTGACATCAGATTCAATTGAAGAAGACATGAAACTAGCAATTGATACAATGAACTTCTCAAGAGAAATGTAGGAAGTCAAGACTTGTTTTCCCATAGACCCTGGTGGCTAACTGCTACTTTCGTCCTACTTCCTGTCCTCCAATTTTTATATTTCAAATTCTGTGCATTAAAAACAGGCCTGACGGAAACACATAATCTCTCATCACAGGCCAGATTGAGAGGAGGTGCAAAGTCTTGTTTCCTATCAGATCTTTTAATTTAAATTACACTAAAAGGTCATTATAGACTGATTGATCAATAAAAAACCTGTCTGTTAAACTAAAGCAGAGGACAAAAACAAATGTTTTGGCAATATTAACTGAATGGGCCTGTCATTATCGTGTGTGAATGAGTCTCACTCTCTCACTGAACAGTGTGCTCACCAGCCTGACCCACCTAAGTGTAGACTTTTACAACTGGGTCAATATACTAAAATGTCACATCTGCACAGGCAACAACACAGTCACTCTACTCATGAACATTTACATCTTACACAATGAGTGCAATTAAAGACCCAAACACTAACATAAGCTTTGATTTGTTGAACATACCTACTGTGGACTGCTGACATCTCAGGTTTCTCAATAAGGAACTAACATTATTCACCTTTAGCCAGTATTTTGTCAACTCCCATAATTGCAGGGTTAAGACTGCAGGCTAGTTTACAACTCGTATGCACCATTGTGCTTAATGGTGTCTTCTAGTGAGTAATCCATAATTAGCCAGCAGTTCCCCAGGGGATGCCGAACGATGCCATTAAACTCAGTTAGGTTTGACGCTTCAGTGGTATCTGGGCCCATAACAATGATTTGACTGTTGAAGCAAAATTACAAAGAGAAGAGAGCGCAGAGCAACAGACGACCACAGAAGTAGAAGAAATATAATGCTGGGAAACATTTAAATGCACTTGTGCGAAATCTGCCATTCAGAAATTCCCCCACTTTCTTATCTGATCCTCTTTATAAACTTGGCAGTAGTGATAACAGATGGGAATGATAATGTGACCATGGCCACAAGTCATGATGCATATGGATCTTAGTCATGGGTAGAAGCAGGAGTCTCTGTTAATGATAAAATGTGACATATATAGTGTTTATGACCTCAATCGTGTGGATATGGGTGAAAAGGGTGTACAACTGTGAAAAAAGTCCAGGAGTCTGCCACCTTGAGAATCAGAAGAGCCATTTTTGACCCCTCTCCACCCAAATATAATTGATCTGGAGCCACAAAACCTATTTGAACCATAACATGAAGATGACATCATGTAATTAGTTTTATATAGAGATATACTGTATATATAGAGAGATATAAGAGAACTATATTTTGTTGCATTTATGAAACCTAAGAACTACGATAAGAAAACTGCTGTTTTTATGTGTTTACAACAGAAGAAAACACTGGCAGGCCTGTACCTACACGTGAAATGAACCACAAAACTTGATCTATTTGAGTCCTTCCATTATTTGTGGAGATTTTATGTTGTTCATGTTTGAGGAAAAGATAGTACAGATAATACACTTTCATTTCTCGTCTTGATCGCTAAATAAGAGGTGTCCACTTTAGACACTTTTAGTTACTTTTTGACAGACAGACAGACAAACAGATAGAAGAAGACACATATTAAGAGCCATTCACACACAGTTTCCCACACTCTGAGGAATTGATCAGTATTGATGGCATGTAAATCACATTGACTGGCTCAACCTTTTGTCTCTGCGTCTCGCTCTGTGTGTATGTGTGTGTGTGTATGTGTGTGTCTCTTCTGCAGCTGCATATACGGCTAAATGCAATCTCCATTCCACACCAAACCCAACCCACCCAACCTTGCCTGTGCATCAGCATCAAGGAGCTGTCACTGCCTGCAACTGAGAGACTTGTCTGGCTGCAGCACATGTTGTACGTGGAGTATTGTTTGTTGTTTCAACATTATGTTACCATTATGTTACCATGTGCATCGTGTTAACATTATGTTACCATGTACATCGTGTTAACATTGAGTTACCATGTACATTATGTTACCATTATGTTACCATGTACATCATGTTAACATTATGTTACCATGTACATTGTGTTAACATTGAGTTACCATGTACATTATGTTACCATGTGCATCGTGTTACCATTATGTTACCATGTACATCGTGTTAACATTGAGTTACCATGTACATTATGTTACCATTATTACCATGTACATCATGTTAACATTATGTTACCATGTACATTGTGTTAACATTGAGTTACCATGTGAATCATGTTAACATTATGTTACCATGTACATCGTGTTAACATTGAGTTACCATGTACATTATGTTACCATTATGTTACCATGTACATTATGTTACCATTATGTTACCATATACATTGTGTTACCATTATGTTACCATGTACATTATGTTACCATGTACATTGTGTTACCATTATGTTACCATGTACATTATGCTAACATTATGTTACCATGTACATTATGTTACCATGTACATTATGTTACCATTATGTTACCATGTACATTATGTTACCATTATGGTACCATGTACATTGTGTTAACATTATGTTACCATGTACATTGTGTTAACATTATGTTAACATTATGTTACCATGTACATTATGTTACCATTATGGTACCATGTACATTGTGTTAACATTATGTTAACATTATGTTACCATGTACATTATGTTACCATTATGTTACCATGTACATTGTGTTAACATTATGTTATCATGTACATTATGTTACCATGTACATTATGTTACCATTATGGTACCATGTACATTGTGTTAACATTATGTTACCATGTACATTATGTTACCATTATGGTACATTTCAGACAGGACTCACCTTATTGGTGTTCAAAACCCTGTCAATAGGAAAATGGTGTACAGGTTTATAGAACATTGAAAGGAACTTCATGTGTGTCAGTATAATATGATGTACTTAAGATGGATTTAGTAATATCAGCAAGAAAGTATTCCTTTCAGCATGGATATGAATACCCATCCTGTTCCCCAAAATTCCCCAAAACAGTCCTGGAATCACAGGATGATTTTGTCTCAGGAAGGATTTTAACTAAGAACAAGTGCATCCGTTTCAGCAGGTGTCATAAAGCAATATCTCTATGTTTATGTTGAAGTCACAAAGCCCTTAAGTGGCTGTAAGACATGTCTTGTCTTTCAGGACCAGGAAGTTTTGGGCTGTAATTATAAAAACCAAAGTCCAGAGAGAGAAAGAGAGAGAGAAAGAAAGAGGAGGTGGGGATGTTTGGTTCAGTCAACAAACCATTGGACTTTAACACGGGAGATCGCTGTTTGTTTACTGTTTCATAATGACTGTGTTGGTTTCTTTTAAGAATAACCATGGTCATTCCCTGACCTTAGTCCAGTACCTGAGACAAAGTAAGTGGACAAACCTTACTTTACTAACAATGTCACACGTGAAAATATTTGTATATTCCTCCCAGAGGCATAATTCCTGTCATTTTAATCTGTCCTTCGTATTCTTATGAATGTGAATGAATCAGAAACCTTTTATTAAGTTGTGATTGACTAAAAAGGATCCTTTCAATTTTGGCACAAATAAATACATGGACCCATTTATGGATTAGGTAAATTGGACACTTTAAATTGACAGTAGGTGTGAGTGTGAGAAGTGAATGTTTGTTTGTCTCTATGTGGCCCTGTGATGGGCTGTTGACCTGTCCAGGGTGTACCCCGCCTTTCGCCAGCTGGGATTGGCACCAGTGACCACCGTGACCCTCGTGTGGAGGATCAGGTGGTAACAGATGAGTGAGTGACATTGATTTATGGAATAGTGATGGGCGTCCAAAAGTTTGAGGATGAGAGACCACAACATACAGAAAAACAAAAATATATTCTCAGTCAATGAGTCCACGGAGACATTGATACATGATGTACATACTGTACATGACAGGGTCATATGGCAGAGTTGTGACAAGCACTGTGGTGTTGCTTGTTCTCCCCTTGTGCCTGTGGGTTTTATGCAGGTTCTCCGGATTCTTCCGACAGTCCAAAAACATGCAGAGGTGAACTGGACACTCTAAATTGACCATTGGTGTGAATGTGACTAACATGCTGTCAGGACTAACGCCCTTTCACCATATGTCAGTTGGGATTGGTTCCAGCTCTCCGTGACCCTCAGGTGGAGAATAAAGTGATAGACAATGATTAAGAGTGTACACATGCTTGTTCTTCACACACAGTGCACAACAATGTCTCCAGTAGAGGTCACTGTATTCCCAGACCAGTCAATGTATAAATGTATAAAAAAATGTCTTCTATATTTTTGTTTTTTTATATTTAGAAACACATTTGATCAGACTGACTAATGGCAGAGGACAATTTTTGGTGATGATTCATACTGTAACTGCAATAGTAGCTCATAGAGTGTTCTGCTTTCATCAGTCATAGCACGCATGGTAGTGTGTGAGTGACTCAATATCAAACACCAATTCAGCTTTCAGATGGTGCAAGAATGGAAAGTGTCACAGTGTTTGTGCACTTTACAGTTTTATTCCACAACAAAAGCGATACCAGACATGCTTTGTATTTATATAGAGCTTCTCTCGTCTCAAAGCTGTTTTTGCCTATAACACATCTGTCATACCCATTCACATGCTGCGGGCACAGTGGTCGGGATCAACATGGGGTTAAGTGTCCCAAAGGACACATTGGCATGTCGACTAGTGGAGCTGGAATTCAAACCCACAACCTTCCAGAGATAACACGACTCGCTCTACCACTGACCCACCGTGTCGTCAGAAAATATTTGTTCCCACAACTTTGGAAAGCTATCAATGTTTCATACTATTTGTGACAATTTTATTGATCAATGACACATACTCAGTGCTGACTGACACATAGAAAAACAGATTTTAGCCACATAACCAAAGGAAAGTGATGTCTGTAACCCAGACTCATAGAGAAAATCAGAATGTTTAGCTCTCAGCCTTCACAGGAGCTGTTGGTCTACTGCTGCATCATTTGGAGAGTTTGTGTCATTTATGTAAATATGAACTAAGGATTCCAAAACACAGAAGTTAAACATCCTGAAGGAGGCAGCAATGGACTGACAATTCCTGTGTGCTGTGGGGTAAACCTGTTCATTCTCTCTGTGGACTTTGGTGCAGGAAGTGTGCATTTTTGAAATGAGTATCCATGTTTCAGGCTGGTTCCTGGTACTGGCAGAAACATACTGAAAGGCACTTGTATGGTTTATTCATTGTATCTTCTATTGTTGCCACTGGGTTATCAGACCTTGGTGAATCAGTCTGGTTTGACCGACAGGGGGAAACATAAGAGCGAAAGAAGCTGAAGAAAAACTCCTCCCAGCAGTAGGTGGATCACAGTCTGGAGGAGGAGCGGTGATATCAGCGCAAGCACAGACCTAACCTTCAGTAGTGAAGCAGACAGAGGGAGGGAGGAAGGAAACCTCCCTAGTGTGCAGACAAAAGAGTTTGGAGTTTGTTTACCTCCTCTGGTTCAGCGGTTTCCACACTGACGAGGCGAATAATTCAAGCAGTCTTGTCCTCAGCAGAAAGTCCGGGATTTATTACATATTTTTTACGTTTTTTTAATTCCACTGTTGTACGTTAATGCGTTTGCTCACTTGGGACCTGGGGATCATATTCGGACTTACGTCGATTTGTATTTTTGGCATACTTGACATCGTGTTATTTGTGGAGCCAGCGGTTATGCTCCGTCACTGACATGAACCCTTCGTCCAGGTAAGTTTGGTCACATATCTTCCTTATCTTCACTTATCTTCCTCTCTTTAAACAAAATAAATAAAAATAAAAATCATCAATGACTTTTTCGTAAACCTCCTGTTTCACTGCGCCTTTACCGGCGCGTAACTTGTCACGCTTCAAACACGCGGTGTCCATCCTCGTTTGATTGCAGTGTTGTTGTTTTTAGAAAATATAGGAAATTAACACCGAACTTGCTTTATCATTGTGATACTTTTTCATAATTCGGTGCAATGTCACTTTATTAAAGAGTGGTAGTCATGCGTAAAAGGTTACATTTGACTTAACGGCGCTTTCTTTTTCACCCAACAATCCTTTAATACTCCAGCAATACAACACTTTCCTTCTCTGTGTTGAATTCTTCTGTTATGCCGTGAGCAATTATGACGCATCTGTTGCAGCCTTTACCTCTGATTTTGCTGGTATGTTTGGCAACAGCGGTTTAACCCAATGACACATTCGTCGAGCGTGTAGACAGCGTTTGACCCGGGATAACATAACTAACTACTGCTTTTGCTTGAGATGACAAGATAATGCAGGTCGCGTTGCAACAAGTGCAGAGAATACAATTAAAAATGTATTCGCTCCAGTCAGCGGATGTATCCTTTTGTCAGGAAGAGTCACATCTTTCTAAACAGCTCCAGGACTCTCACGGTTAGTTCTCCTTAAAACAGAATATTCCATTGAATTCCTCGTTTTTATATCAGAAACTTCTTGGTCTTGTTATGGTCGAGTTCACGGAATTCCGCCGCCGTGTGACTGAGCTCTCAGTCTCCAGAAAGACGCAGCCATTTATGGCAGATCACCTGCCGCTTTCTGGCTGTTAATAGCGGAAAGCAGTGGAATGCAATGCCATATTATTTTCGCCTCTTTATTGCCAGTAATGGAGGCGGTGTGTGCGCGCTCACCAGCGGGAGGCGCTAACGCACCACTGGCGCCTAATAGAAGAAAGCATTACGCATGAGGCAAACACCATGTGACAGCTCTATAATTACTTTTTAATCGATTTATTTGCACACTTATAGTGTTCCAATAATCTAGCGCCGATGTCGGCGTATTCTCAAAAATACATTTTCCTGATGAGACTGAAACCAACTCTTCATCTTCATACAATGCAGCTGGACAGTCCTCGTTAAACATTTAGCACAGTAAGACCTGATCAAATGTCTTGTCTGGTTTGGCACTAATCCGGTGCTACTGCAGTTGGCGGATTTCCTTTCTTTCACTCCCTGCGTCTCCCTCTCTATGAGGTCACCGCCGGCACCGTTTCGGTGCCATTTCTTCATATGTGCCGGTTGGCACGCGTAAAATGGGTCTCCTGTCTGCGCTCAGCTGTGCATGGAAAACCCTTTTGGGAAGTTCTGATTTTCACAGCACAGGAGGACCTGCAGCGGGCGCAGGTGGTTCGGCTGTTATTGCTCCGTGCGTAAAAATGCGTGCACGAGGATGACCATTTACACCAAACGTGCTGAGAAGTGAGGGGGGAGGAGACACGGGGAGACACGGTGTTGAAATGATTACTTTTCATGAATTTGGCACAGAAGAAGACCATTGCCAGTTTACTCTGGACAAACAGGAAGCGCAGAAACTGAATATGATTGTTCAAAATCCACGTTGAGTGTCTTCACTGTGTTAGTTAAAATTGAAAGTGACTTGCGATTTGTTTGTTATTGCTGTTTATTGTTTGTTGCAATATTGTTATTTCTCTATTATTAAATCTAATGTTTTAGTGTTTTAGTGATTACCAAATTGGCGTGTTTCATTTAGGCTGATAATGACGCAGTCGCTTTACTTATGTCTAATTATTCCTGCTATAGTCCAACAAATATCTGCTGCAGTCAGCAACTTCTGTCGAACAATGGAGGCGCACTGGGTTGCCAATTTGAGCAGGAAACCCGCGCTACTGCCCCATCAGGAACACATTCACTGCACGTAATCACGCTACACTTCTCCAAGCGAATCCTTTCAGCAGCTTTGGGAAGTTTGTTCAGTTACCATTTACTGACATGCCCGGTGTTAGTTGTTTAGGTTTGCGTAACTGTCACTGTGATTTTCTGTGAAATTCCCTAGTTATAGAGGAAAATATGGATCTTCGAGGTCCTGTCCTGGCGCAGCCAAAAAAAATGCGTGCGCCACCGTCGTCTGTAGCTCCAGGCGCAGCGCAGACGCGCGGCTGTAGGCTGTTTGGACAGAGTGATGAAAGTCCAGGCTGACGGTGCCACTCTGTTCACCCAACAGACCAGCAAACCCGTCCGATGACTCGACCGCAGTAACCGCAAAACAAGAGAGCGGGGGAGATTTACCAGCTGTCGCCGGTGCCGCTGGAGCTTCAGCGCAAACCTCCCGCTCGAACGACGACGGCAAGCGGATCTCTGGCCACCCTGGCTCCGCCGGAGAAGGAGAAGAGCTAGAGTCGACGAGAAGAAGCAAAGCTGCCGTTGATAACCGAGATAACCGTTGCTCCAGTGGATATTACTCTTTCGAAGGCGACTCCCTGCCGAACTCCCCGCTCTCCCCGCGGCCACTGACAGCTGAAAAATCCACGCAGACTCCGAGCCCCAGCTGCCAGGTGATGAAACACGCCTTGCTGCGCGTGGATAAGGCGCACGGCGGAGGACCGGCCACGCAGCTGCAGCATGGTGAGCACAGACTCTGTAAACTGACGTTTAACCCTTCACTACTCTTATTTACGCACAGCTGGAACAGGCTGAAGTGTCTCATAACAACATACAACTTCCAAAACGAAACACTCTACTTATACTTCCATCCTTCCAGTGTCATTTTTTCTTGTAGAAAAAGCTCTTTATTTGAGGACGCTTGTCATTAAAACAGTGGAATAATAATAAAAAAAGAATAATAATATCACCAAGTTTTCTTCGACCAATGGAGTCAGTTTCAATTTTAAATGGTGCTACTTACACAATAAGTACAGGTTTGACAGGTAGCTGTCAAATGTCATCACTTCCTGATGCTCAGTTGAAAATTACCTGTTGTTGTTTGTGAAAGTTATTGTCCTGAATCAGCCAGAACACGCTGACATCTGTCTGTTGTCACGATGCTGCTGCTGTTGCTGCCGCTGTGTGGGTGTGCAGCAAATTCTGAAACCAGATGGAGACTTTTTACGCAAGCTCCCTGAAGTGAAGCTTCCTCTATCAAAGATTTGGGGGTTTGGGTTCAAGAAAATGAACAAAAACACAGTCAGGATGTTTTTGTTCTCCCCTTCGTTTCTCCTTTCTTGCATACGAGGGACGACAGAGTTATTTATCTCTGTGTGAATTTCTTACATGAATTTGTCAGTATTGTGTTTACTAGTTCCTCACACTTCATCTGCACTTGGAGTGAAATCTGACTCTAAATAAGACATAAATGACACATGGTAGTTTTCAGTTTTCCGCTGCTTCCTGCTGAATAACATCTCCTGCTGTCGTGTGTATAAAACCCTCCCAAACACGACAGGATGCATGTAAACTAAACCCCCAAGTCTGTTGTGCTGTCATAGGCACATACTGTACTGTACATACTCTTTGGCCGCTAAGTATAAAACATAATGAGGTCTGTTTGGTTTCTTGTTTAACTCGTTCTAATTATATCAACCCTTCTAATTTCGCATAAACACCTTAAAGATCTTTTCTGTGCGCAAACCCGGGTGAGCTCTGTGAAACAATCCGACGCATAATGAACATTACTTTGCAATAATGCAGCTGAGGTGCCTCATCGTGGTTGTTTAGACATGCTGATGATAGAATCCTGACTCACAGGACTCATACGTCTCACACACCTGACTCATACGTCTGAATGAAGCATGCGTGTGTGTGTGAGGACACATTTTTTGGTTCAAAATCATCATTGTGAGAACATTTGAGCAGGTCCTCATAACCTTACCTCAACGTTAAGGCTTGGGTTAGAGTAAGGTTTAGGTTAAGGGTCATGTAATATAATAACAAAGTTGCATGTTGCAGCTAAATAAGTGTGTTTGAGAACTTATGTGGCCTCCATAGAGCGGACCTGGCTCCTAATGTGAATATAAACGGTTCATGTTGAACCGTTGTAAATGAAAAACAATTCATACAATCAGGTGATTTTTATTATTGTTATAACTTCCTGCTTCAATCACTGACTGGACCTTTGGTTTAAATGAATCCAACCTTATATGAAACTAAATTAGACAACAAGAGATGAGGAGCCGGATGTGGAGAAGCTCACTTTCTAACTCAGATCAGATTTAAGTTTTAAATGAAAAGTCAGTCACTGGAGATTGTTTATCAGATTTTGCACCACAAATAGTTTCACGCACAAACAAAACCAAATACAAAAACAAATACTTATCATCCACTTGTTGTGCATACTGTCTGCCTGTATCCATTGGTTTTTGAACCCTCTATCTATGGCCCCAAGGTTGAGCTACAATCAGGCTGATATCATACACGTTGACTTCCATGTAAGGGGTTGAAGTACTGAAGTGGAGGCAATGGTGAAGTTGGAGAAGTTTTGGTGATTTCCTTGACACTATTTAATAAATCAAATGTTGTTTTACTACTCTATCCATTCCACACAATTTCAATGTCTATAATAAAGTCTAAAATATAGCTCTGTTTGTATTGATGGAGCCACAGTGTGTCTTGCACATATATCACTTCACTCTTATCCCTGATCCTATTTATATTTCTGCTGTTTATTTTGATACAAAGTCGAATCAAGACACGCGAGTCTGTCACCTCCAGCATACAGTGATTTAAAATAGCGCTTCAGTCAAACTTGTTTTCATCAACACGACTCAACAGAGAAAAAGGTCTCTGCTTTTAGCTGTGATGCTTCAGGCTAAAGTTGTCCTGTTGCTTGGATACAAGCAAAACTGTGCCACGAGGTTGAGTTTTGGCAAAACAAACACAAACAATAACAGAAAGACTTGCCTTGCAGTGTTTGTGCAGTGGGTGAAAAAATATAGCCATTGTAATAACATAGTTTTGTTTTGCTCAGTTTCTTCACGGCCTTTTTCAGCTGCAGAAGCCTCAGCACCTTTATTGCCTCGAATGTAAAGCTACAGTACGCAGGATCGTTAGGATTACGGAGTCTTGTTGCCCTGGTCATTAACACTAATGTTCTGGGACTGAGGGTTTTTGAGGAGCTTCATACACAACATATAACAGGTTAAGGACTGGGGAACATCTGAGCAAGGTACCCAATCCCCATTGTTCCCCATTAGTTGGGTTAATTGGACACTCTTAACTGTCCCCAGCCACAGCGGTCCATCAGTGTGCTCCAAGTGCCAGTCCCAATCTCAGATAAATGGGTGGGTTGCATCAGGAAGGGCATCCGGGCATAACAAAGTCCCTGCCAAATCAAATATGTGGTGACCTCTGCAGAAGGGGGAGCTAAAAGAAGTTGTAGCTCATGCTCGGCACAGCATGACTTTACGTGGTTTGGGTTGTTTTCCATTAGGGCTGAACGATTTGGAATAGAATATTTTGACAGGAAATATCTGAGAGAATGGTCATTTTTGCATCGTTATTCTCATTTTCATTTGAAACATATTTAAAAGGAAGAATGTGTGATGTTTGTGCAGCTGTAATAGATGGGTAACAATAATTCATCTAAAATGATATTTTGACACGCAATTTGGCCTCCTGCGATTTGAAAATTGCAGTAGGATGTATTGTGATTTCGATAAAATTTTGATTAATTGTTCAGCCCTATTTTCCATTATTATAGTACCGCCTCAACGTGGGCGGAGTCGCCCTACCACGCCTGCCCGAAAATGCCTTGATGCCATTTTTATACGCGACACAAACACACAAACTACTGACAAGCAAAGCAGTTGTTTCCATTGGAAAACATTCAAAAGATTAGTTAAGTGCTTCCTGCATGACTGGACCATAGACTAATCACCAGTATATTACGATTTTAGAATCTTCCTTGTTAAAAGTTGGAGATTGACGACTTTAGAAGGGATTTTTTACATCTTTTAACTGATCTGCATTGTGCGGTTTGATCTCTTTGTCGGACATCGCGCTCATCAATCAATGGACGGCAGGCAGTTGGTCGATTTAGTATCGGCTGAGATTGCTTGAAATCTCGCCAAAGAAGATACTTCTAAAATACCAGGTTACATTGTACTACCATGAATGGAAAAGCAAAACAACAACGAGTAGAGTGGAGTCATGCCGTGCCAGTCCGTGCTACAACTGTATAGTGGAAAAGTGCCATAAGAAGCCCTTAGTTTGGTCAAAGTCTCTCATCATGGGCCACAGATTACCACACGGCTCTTAACACAACCTAGAGCAGGTGCATAAACCTTGCTCTCTCTCTCTAAAAGCTGATCATTAATACTAAAATATGCTGCCTACCCCAGCTTAAACCACATACATGAGTGCTTATTGTTTCCACTTACAAGGATAGCGGTGCTTTGTTAGTAAACAGTGATCTCTGGAAGCTAAACAAGAACATCTGTAAGTCTCGGTGAAGTGTAACCTCTGCACCAATAACTCTTTTTATAATAGCAGTGATTAACCGCGCTGATTGCCTTGTGTCTCTTTTATTCTTTTTTTATTGCGGCCAGACAGACGGGATGGCAGTCAAAACAGACAGGCACGTGTGTGTCATTCATTAAGTACGTGTATGTGTATGGCAGTCAAAATAGGCCCGCAGGTCTTTTGTGAGATGCAGACAGAAACCCTTCGCCTCTCTTTCAATGCTCTACAGCTGTCAGCCTCAGGAGATAGGAGATAAACACACACACACACACGTAGAGTCCATAGACACGATTGTCCTCAATGCTGAGAATGCTGGTCCGTCTGTGTGTTTGTGTTAGCTTAAGGAGGATCAGTTTATCCTGTTGTTGTTGCGCTGTGATGGCATGATTGCAGCTCCTATCACAACACTTCCTCCTCCTCGCACAGCGGGGTGATCACACCTACAGCTCACTCACGTTCCTTGAGATTCAGCTGACTCTGATGCCCTCGTGTTGTTCGTTGTTTTACACTCACAAGGTTTATGTTTTATATTACACGACCCCAGGCCTGGTTTCACACAGTCAGAATTTGCCCTGAGCGTTATTCACAATGCAACGGTGGTTTTGTGTCATCTGCAACAAGTTTCTAAGAGAAAATGCCGTGATTCAGTATGTTGTGTGCTGCGCTTCTGGATCGGCAAACTACAAGGTGTCAGCAGATAATGGGTAAGTACTCTAATTTCAGCATGTAGAGTCGTGTATGCACAGTCACATTCGACTATTGTCTTTGTGGTCACTGTGGTCGTTTTCAAAGAGACAGAATCCATGCGCAATCCATGACACTGTGTCCATTCAGTGTAACAAATCACTGAAAACCGTACGTCCAAAGTCAGTACGAGGACCCAAAAATAGTTTTTTTAATTCAGACTGACAACCCTCATGTGGAGAATAAAGTGTTAGACAATGAATGAATGAACTCCCACAAGCTAATTCATTTACTGTCCACAAACACAGACTGTCCACTCATTCACTTCAAATGTTCAGCTTCCTTGTTGCTTTGGTCTATAAACATTTGTGTCTCGTCGTAGGGTTGGACTCTATTCACATCTAATCAATACAGATACTGGTACTTTGCCGCTTTTGTAATGACATCATTGCAGTTAAAGTGGTGAAAACTAAATCCAAACTTCTCAGTTTTGATCAGGATAAACAGACTTTTCCCATGAACTTGTTCACTCTGACTCAAATTGGTACTTGTTAGTAACAATATAATTTGGTCAGCACCGAGTTCCGCACCCAACCCTTTCTTGCAGCGAGTTCGGGTTTGCGTTCTTTTGTCTCTTCATCCCACAGTGGAGACGTCTGGTTCCAGCATTTCCCAATCCTGATGACATAATCTGCTCCAACCGATCTCTGCGTATCTCACTCGTGGATGTTATGAGCGCACTCTGCACTGTGCGTCGAAAACACAGCAACTTTGCTTGTATTGGCATTTACAATAATGAAGGATGTGAGAAATATTAAATGTAGGTTTCATAACTGCCGCGCGTGAGTCATAAGTGGAGATTGGTGAGAGGTCAAAGTCTTTCATAGTCATACTGTAGTTCAGATTTAAAATATAACAGATTAACCACAAATATACACATACTCATGCAAACACACACACACACGCATACACATAAACACTCACCCGGTCAACATCTTTATTATGATGCCAGTGACACATGATAAATTCAAATATTGACTCTTGTTAATTGATTTGTTTTCATGTTCTGGTCCCTGTTCTTTTACGGTTGATAAACGACATGAATAAGTTTGTCTGGTTTACATCTTTTCTGTGTTTTTTTTTCATGTTTTTGGATGTGTGTATCCTTATATTCATCAAATGAACTCTAAATTTAAAACTCTCACCTTCTGGATCACTCTCTGCTACTCTGGTTATTACTAATTTAATTTTCCTCTTAATTTTGAACTTCTGGCAATCATTTATGCAGTAGACTGAGATCAGCTGGAAAACGAAACATGCATGCCACATACATAAATCCAAAAAAAAAAAATCCCATGTGAAGGCTGTTGTTACACTCATGTATTTCGCTTTTATGTCATCAGTTGAGTCTGCAGTTACTGTGTATAATTGAGGTCTGGTTGTGTGGCCCCAAAGGATTTGACGTGTCAACAATCAATGAACAATTTATACAGTTTTTTGTACATCCATTGAGTCTTGTTCCCTCTCTGATTTCTCATAATATTAAACCAGTTATACTTGAAATATTGCTTTTCTCAAGTTTTTATGACAACACCTCCAACCACACGTACGGTTGACCCTGGTTTGGTTAGATTTACAGAGAATCATCATACACAGGATGTGGTGTTATTCATTTGTTGTGCCAGTGATAGATGACAGAAGCAAAATATGAAGCTGTTTTCAGACTTCACTGCATATCTGAAAGCAGCTTAAGATGTACATTTGTAACATACAACACATACAGTATAGTCAGTGCTTGTGTGACTCTTTTCTTCTCTGTTTCAGGGAGCTCTACCAGCCGCTCTAGCACACAGCAAGGAAGCGCAGCAGGGGACATGGAGGCGGAGGTGGTCGGACAGGAGCTCCGACGCATTGGAGACGACTTTAATCGACTCTTCTTGTTACGGGTCAGTCATCACAGACTTTGTGTGTGTGTGTGTGAGTGTGTGTGTTGATGGCCACTTTAAATCGGAGGTTTCAAACTCATGGCTCATGCGGCTAACCACTTAATTATTCCTTGTGCCTTTTCAATTTTTTATTATTTAAAAAAAAAATAAAATAATTGTTATTATTTATTTTATTTTGCACCCTAAATATGTTTATTATTGTGAATTTACATCGTTAAAGAGCAAAACAAACACTTTTATTTTGAAATTTTGTGAAATATGGTCACCAGTATCATTATTGCGATAAAATTATGGAATATTGCGATATGACCTCAGAATTTTTTTTTCCGACTGGCCCCCATTTTACCAGACTGTGGCCCCCACGTCATGTGAGTTTGAGACTCAGCAATAATGACAGAACTTGACAGACTGAATATAGTATGGAAAGAGCCGGGGCATTCCATACACTTTCTTAATAAAACTTTCCCTCAAAACTACCATGGAGAACACTAAGAAATCACAACAAACAAGATATGTAAGTTAATTAGTTTATAGACCAGATACGCAGCAAACTCAACTTCCACTCAACTCACAATGACTGTGCCCCCTAACTTTATCAAATAAAATATATAGGTTTTATTTGTGTCACTGTGTGTTTCCACACAGTAAGACTTTACACGTCAGTCCAACACACTTTCAAACCAATAACACGCACTTTTGTAGTAAAGTAACATTTCCCTTAACTGCTGACCAGGAAACTGCAAATCTGGATGCTACGACTCAGCGTCATGATTCAGTACCTGGTATAATGTGATCACTATACAGTCTGTTGTCTGTGGTTCCCATCAATCCGTCTTCTGTGGCCGCTTTGGGTGTGTTTTATAGCAGCGATCCGACTCTGCTGTACTCGGGATCTTTAATGATATTGTAAAATGTGCACAACAGCTATTCACCATCTTCAGTTTTTATGAAAAGACGAGATGTCTGATATATTGCGTGACATCAGCTACCAGAGCTCCATAGAAAGCAGCAGCTCGTCACTCTGAGCTGAACAGTTGCAGTAAAGCAGCTGATCAACCGAAACTGTGGTCTGTTAACAAACAAATGACTTTAATAATTCAGCTTAATATTTAAGATTATGTTATGTTAAGTGATTAGCCAGGGTTTATCAATCCACTTCACCACAGAAATTCAAACTAAGTCGAGCCAAAACAGTGGCTGTTTAAATATGTCGACGCCTAGCAGGTTTAAAAAAGAGCAACTTGCTCAGCAAGGCGGGAAATAGAAGAAAGAGGGAAAAATGTCACTTTAATACCACCACGGGGGATCCAAATCCAGCTGGTTATTTTTACTGTGAGAAAAACAAAATTACTTTTGATCAGAAAATAATTAAGCAGAGAGCCTGAAGCTGCAGAAAAGCCAGATGCCACAGTAACCACTGCAGTTAAAAAATAAAAGAAAGAAGCCCTTAATACAAAAAAGCCCCTCAACAGACGATCGTCTCCAGTCTCCCTCATCCTGTTACCAGCGAGGGGAAGAAACAACAACACAGCTTGGTGGTACAAATTGGGTGTTTAAATGTGGTGAGACCCACAGTAGCTCACTGACTGCTCACATTATGAAAGTGGAGTTTATGTGTTCAGCCTCAGTAGTTAAGCTGATTACTTGTTGGCTTGCTGACTTAAGAAGTGATGTTCATGGAGGTGTAATTGTGCAGAATCCTTTCCAATCCATCTATGTGTGGAGCAGTTTTTTTCACGTTTTCTTCGGAAATGTTAAACGCCATAATAATGAATTCTCACCATGTTGCCGGCGCCTCCGTGGCCTGTCAAAACATCCACTGTGTTTTGACCATCGTCTGCAGGCAGGTGAAATTCAACACAACGTCACTAAATGCAGCCTTTGTGGAGCGTGTTGAGCCCTCGGCAGGAAGACACAGCTGTCCTCACTGGGCCTCACGTCTCCTTTTCATATGAGATATGACTCATTCTTAAGGTCTGGGTCTTACTTTCTATGTCTGCATGTCCACAGCGGTGCACATGGAGCCTTTGTGAGGAACGCTGAATGCATGTGATTCTTGTAGCTCTTGTTTTGGTCTAAAGAGAAAACCAAGAAGATGGTGGCCATGGACACTTGCTTAAGTCTGTCCCACAAATGGAGGATAATTGGCCAGATTTCAGTCCTTATCCGACCCTCCCGACAATCCTGGGTGCCTTCCGATTTTAGGCTGATTTGAACAGATTATTTGGACAAATTAGCCGTTACCAGACATGATTTGAACGTCATCAGACACATCAGAGTCTTCCTGATTTTGAATCGTAAGTATTAAACATGAATGACGAAAACAAGGGACCCTCATTTTGGTATGAATGGAACCTCCGCCATTTAGAGGAAATTGCAAAGCAGCACTCTGCGGACACCGAGGGCAGAACGTATGTTATCATATGATAACATGAGTTTAACACTGTTCTGAAAAAGCAAAGTGATGCAGCAGCAACTACAGGACGATGGAACGATGATGAAAGAAAATGCTTTTTTAAGGTGTGAAATGCATTCTGCGTGGTTTTTTTTGGGTGCTTCAAAGTCACATGACTGGATTTAAATGTAACAACTTTTATGTTTCCATCCATGAAAAACTGATTTGTGTTGGTGTGCGCTTAAAACTGGCAGATCGCTTTGTTAATTATCCAGCTCAGCTTAATTACATCAGTCGGATTATTGCCTTACTGCATAAATAATCACATTATTCCAGAGAATATAAATTCTGTCAATGGAGCCGCTGACCATCAGTCAGTCAGACAGGGTGTGTCGTAAAGTTGCATCGCTACAGTGCGAGTTCATTTCCTCTTGGCCTGTGTTTCCTTGGCAACATTTCTGCACGTTGCGTCATCACTGTTTTATGAGTAAAGCTTTGGGAAGCCAGAAAAAAAGCTCAATGCTGGGTTGAATTCACTTTAATCTTCATCACAGAAATGGATTAAAAACTAAAAAAAGGACTGGCAGGACTTTGATATCACAATTAAAGCTTTGAATACTCCCTTGGTGTTAGTGGGCATGTATCGGCTGTTGCAACTATGACACATTCCTCAGACAATCTGATCGCTAATCAAAGGAAATCATTTAAATACAGTACATAAAAAAAAAAAATTAATGAAATTGTGGAATATGTCTGTCAGTCCTGTCATTTCTGCGTTTCCTCCTCAAACACGTGCAAGTCGTCAGTTCCTCAGTTATTTCAGTGCACTCACGATTGCAGCAGTCATCACTTTTCATTAAAAGCAATCATTTTCAGAGCTGGATTACACATCCATCCTGCAGGTTTTGCATGTATGTGCCTCCTGCAGCATTATCTCACTAAGTTAGGCGAATAAGTTGATTGGTTCAGGTTCAGTTCAGCTGGCTGACAGCAGCATCACTCATTGCACTGACTTCAGAAACATGTGAATTTGTTCCACTTATCTGGAAAATCCCAACATCACAAAACTTGCCTTCAAGGACAAAGATGTTTTATAAATACTATTTCTTTTCCCATGCTCCTTCCTAGATATACAGTATTGGGTCAAAGATACACTTTACCTGGACTTTGTTATGGCACACATCACACTACTCATAAAGTAAGCATTCCACAGGACGAGGCAGCGACTGACGACCTTAACACTATCAAAATCAGCTTTGTTGACAAAGTATGACTGAACATACAGGGAATTTTACTCAGTTTATTTTTCTGTAATTAGGCTTAAAACAGCAAAAGGAGACACGGCAATAAACAAACAACTGACTTACAACAAGTTAACAATGAAAGCTTTATGGTGGCCACCCCCTTTATGCCTTTATGTTATGTCCCTTTAGCAATAGCAATAAAAGCAGTAAATGGCAGTATGCTTCTGGGGGAATTGTGTGATTTAAACACATCTCAGTATGTCAGTCTCTGTCCTCTCCCTCTTGATTTTTGCATGCTCCTCCTCTCTCACATCAATGATGTACGATGCACTGTGCAAATGCACATAACCGCTACCTAAGCTCTAAGGTGGAAGGAATAACTAGTCCGAAAGGGTTTTTTTTATGCCTTGGCTTGGGTAATGATATCATCATGCACGAACATGACATTATTTAAGGTAATGGAATGCTCTAGGTGGGCCCCCTGTTGGTCATGGGGCCCTAAGCAGGCGCTTAGTTCCCTTATGCCTCGGGTCGGCTCTTTGCTGAACCGTAATGAAGAATTGGCGAAAAAAAAAATGTGAGGAAGGTGATGAGTCATGTGTGACTAAACACCTTACTCTGCCAGAGAAGACAGGAAGAGAAAGAGAAAGAGGACTGTATATATGTCGCTCTCTGACCTTCAGTACAGAACATTCCAGACGGTGTTTGTTCACACTGCAAAACAATGAGGAGGCAGAGAAAAGAGGAACGCGGCGGCGGCTTCTTCCCTGTTCTCTGGCCAGGTGTGATCAAGTGCTCATGCATGGGTACATTCAAGAGGGCTCAGTAATATAAGGGTTTTTTTTAAATATACATTTTAATCAGACACTGACAGTTAAGAAACTGTAGCTGAGAGACAACATGCCACAATATCCAAATTGAAAGGTATTGTGATGTGTGAGAAACAGCATTATGATGCAGATATTCACTGGCCCCAAACTTTTGCTCTTCAAATGAGAAAACACATTTGTTAAGCGTACAAAAATGTTTCGATTTGCGAATGTGACAGTTAAAGATATACTATGTAACATTTCTGCATTAAAATATCTGAAAATTTTCTTTAGGTGTGTACTTTCCAATGTTCCAACCTTCTTGAAGTCCATAGAAATCAGTTTTTATATAAAAGGTCACGGACAAGTAAAGGTACTCAGCCTGACCAAGGGCTTTACAGCTCCAAACCATTCCTTACTTTACCAAACTGAACTATCCCAATAGGGAAACACATCTCTAGTTAGCCAGTGTGTATTTTTTTCTTGTGAATTCTGCCGCTGAAGCTCTACCCAGAAAACAAGTCGGAGAGACCCCTAGTGTTAGAAGTTATATACTGTGTATTTAAGAGATAAAAACATTGGATCATATTACAAACTGCAATGATAATTCACATCAAGATTTTACCCCATAAGCTAAGGAAGATAGCAGACATAATTTCACTCCCAAATAGAAAGAGTTGTCAGGTTTAAGAAGGGTTTCCTTTTTCGTCCAATATTTAATTTGATCTGTAACCACAGTAGGGGTAAGTTGGCTCGTTTGAATTGGGCAGAAGGAAAATAGTAACAGGAATACTTGCCATGAAGACGATAATAGATAATTTGCTTATCATTGTTCCAGCTGGAGGCGGTCACCCTGTTTTGAGGATGGGGAATGCCTTATCGTCTGATCTTTTCCACACTTAAAATCCTCAACGCTTCTCTGTGATCCGATCGTGGCCTTTGCATAATAGGCATCAGGCCAACTCTCTGCCATTCACAATGCAAAATCCCTCTCCTGAGAGCAGTTTGCCTTCAAGAGGTGATCCTACCAGGAAGCCTGGATCAAGTCCAAGGACTCTGCAGGGGTAAATACAGTATCTCCCAATTTAAGCGTTGACAAAAAGGAACTCACTTTCTTTCCTCAAACATGCCCTGCACTTGATAACATACAGGCTCAGCTGGATAGATTAGTTATCCTGAATCCTATCTGACTCTGGGGTGAATTTGGGATGATTGTGGCGCCTGGATCACCCCTGATGACGTCGTGAAATCGTGACATCGTGACATCTCTTCTTGAAACGTCTTTGACGACTTAGCAAAACGTTCTCCTGCTTTATTTTAAAGACAGTTCAGTGATTATGTACTTTATCACATGAGCTGTTTCCTGACATGAACTGTGGATAATGTCCAGCGATCCCGGTATTTGCAGCAGGAGATTTTCTGGCTGAGTGGGAGAATCCCTGCTGGATGCAGGCGATGTGATGGCATCTGACTTGAGCGTGCAGGAGGCAGGATGCATTTACTCATTTTGAGTATCTCTGGCTGACATTAACCACAGATTAATGTCTGTCTTGAGCAACTACTGCAGACATTTACAGTTCACACATGTCGCCCCTGTGGATCTGGAGAGATATTCTGAACAGACATTTGTGATCCACAGAACATCACCGCCATCACATCAACATTTTGGATTTGTCTCACGGAAATGTCTTGACAATTACTGGGTGACATTTAGTCAAACAATTCAATGCTTACAGGACAAAACCGAATGTTAATGTGGTGAACTTTGATTAACTTTCCTGCAGTGATACCATGACACTGACTTTTGTGACTTTGAGTGAAATGTCTCAATATCTGTGGGATGGAATCCCATGAAATTTGGCACAGGCCTCCAGGTTCCCTTCAAGTCATAGACACACCTCAACTTTGGTTGATAACAAAGTACCTACAAGTTGTATAACATCCCCCACTGTCTTACACAGATGTACAAATGTTGGAGACCTTACAGTCCAGAATCTGGAAACTATATTGGTCTAGATCACTGGTTCTCAGACACCTGTGGGGGATAATTGAGTCACATGACAGATCTGTAAGCCCTGCCGTAGAGAAATTTATTCCACTATTTAGCTTTCCTGATAAAAACTGACCTTGTGATATTTATATGCAAGTGGATTTGTTCATCACACTGAAGGGAATACTTATCTACTTCATTACAAGTTCTCACATTGTTGCTAACCAGCTGTTATCATCTTTAAAGCGATGACAAAGAGTTTATTTGCCTTCACCGCTTGAAGGCGTCTGCCAAGACACGGAGCCACATCACCTCAGGCTATAAAATGACTAATGTTATTTGTGATACACTCTCTCACACACACATACTTTGGTGTTTCCTCCCAGTTCGGTTCATTTTATTAATGCCAGAAAAATGAGAAGCACTCAAAAAAAAACCCACTTGTGTTTAGAAACTGTATTGAAGTGATTAATTGTCACGAAAGAAAGATACCAAGTACATGATGAGTAATTATTTGTTTTTCCATCGTCTTACCAACACTGACACACACAGTCTCTCTCTCCTTTGTTCTCATTTAATCCACCCTCTCCCTCTCTCTCTCTCTCTCTCACTCTGTGAAACATTTACTCAAAATGTGCGTGAGTATGTGTGCATGTTTGTTTTGAAACATCTGTGAACATGCTCAGTGGTGTGTGTGTGTGTGTCTGTGTGTGTACCTCTTTTTGGCATAAACACTGACCTTTTTTAGGACCAGTAGTCCTCATGGTGACCAAAACCTGGTCCTAATGAGGGAAAACCTTAATTTCTGAGGAAGTGGTTCAGTTTATGGCTGACATTTGAATTATGGTTAGGTTAAGGTTAGGGTTAGACATTAACTAGTTAGAGATAATGCTTTGTTTAGGCTGTCTAAATGAATGGAAGTCAAGGCTGTGTCCTTAGAAGAATAGCTGCACAAACCTGTGTGTGTATGTGTGTGAGAGAGGGAGACAGACAGAGAGAGCGAGAGACTAGGGCCCGTGTAGGTCCATTATGGCTCAGCCCTGTGGTTAAACAACTCTAAGAGAGCAAAGCACAAGGTCTAATTATCCTGCCAAAAAGCACACGCACACACACACACACACACACAAACTCCAACACACACTCTTTTAGTAGGAGGTAAAAACCCTTTGTCCTGTGGACAGAAATAACCCTGAGGAACAATGCGGACCAGTCGGGTGTCACTGACTGGCTGCTCATGTTTTTGTTTGTGTGCGATTGAATTTGCTTAAAACACTCAGAGATCAAAACTGTGTTTTCGAACCGTCCCTCACTTTCCAGTGCGTTGTTGGCATTTTGTAAAACGCGACACCAAGGTTGCTGTTCTGCAGTCGCACGACCTCAAATGTCTGTGGGGAAGGAGACAGCAGTGATAAATAACAACGGAATAGTACGAGAGGTGACAGACACGCCGCGTGATGCCTGGCATCAAAGTCACCGAAGTGTCATTCAACGCAAACACTGTGAGTGGGTGTTGATGTGTAATGTGTGAGTTTGCATGTAAAGGACAATGTCCTGTCCGGACAGATGTTTATATAAGGGTTGCTCTGGAAAAATGAAGTTAAATATTTCTCTCTCTCTCTCGTGTGTGTGTGTGTGTATGTGTCTATTTTTGCGAGGAAGCATAGTAAGCTGTAGTAACCAAACAAAGTCACATGAGCTTTTTGGAACTGACTGACTCAGTGTTTCCACTGTGAAAACAAAGAGACATGAAGAAGAAGAAGAGCAACAGACCTAGCTGAGAAATTTAAATCCTCAGCGTCAAGTCTTAGCGGTATTATAAATATCACTTCTTTACCTCTTTATATTCACTGTCAGTCATTTGTTGACAAAGCTTTAGTTTTTTTGTTTTTTTCATTACATCACTGCAATATTTCTTTCCGTTATTACACACAGTACGCTTGAGTTGGGTTATTCACTACTGCACTGTTTCTGGTGAAAAGATGGTGCATTCAAGAGCTGATGGGGAAACTCAGACACCCCTTTTTTTTTTTGCTTTAGTTCGGGAATGGAAATTTTGGATGCGAGAGTTTCCCACCAACATAAACAGTTTAAACAGTTTGAAGTAACTGGATAACAACATCTAAGTCTGACATAAACTATCATCTTGTTTGATTGATTGATTGATTGATTGACAGAGAGACAGGCATTGACACAAGCTCATGGAGGGTTTTGTGGCCAGTGTCTTAGACCATTTGTGTCTTTGTGAGCTACTTGCTAGAATCGTCTACTGTCACAATTACTCAGACAGGTTTTGCTTTCTTAGATGATTAAGGAGGTTAGTTGAGGTAAGAGTTCAAATGATGAAACTATTAGAGGATCCACACACGTGTGTGTGTGTGTGTGTGTCCGTGTATTCCCCTCTCAGCAATACTGAAGTAGAAGATTGAAAATGTAGAGTGTTTTGTGAGACCACTTTTGGCCTCATATCAGACTCTAAAGCCTGCAGTTTGTCAGCTGAGCGGTACATCTGCTTCTAATTGTAGTGAAAGTCATACCTCTCAACTTGAAATACGACCAATCACCCAAATAACAGAGCAGCCCAATTGTCTGCGTGGTGTTTCTTAATCATAGGCAGTTATTTGTATTCCCAGAACACTCAGCTTACACTAACCTGTTTGGCATAACCTTTTTTTTTTGTGATTTAAACAAGATGCCACATGTTGATTTATGAGTTTTTAGTGGTGCTGGTAGCTGTTTGGGCCAAGCACAGCCAGTTGCTTGCCAGTTTATCTTTATCTTAATCTAAGATAACAAGTGTGAAAATATAGCTTGGAGGTCCACTGTGGAAGAATTAGTGACATCTAAAGGTGAGGCTGCAGATTGCTACAGACTATGTCTTCGAAAACCAATTGATTTTCATTTCAATGCAATTAAACACTTATGCAAACATACTGATGGGATGCATTCTCAATTATTCTGTCAAATGTGGGCCAGCGATCCGATCACTTCTGATACTGCGTCATCTGTTTACGCACACGACATGTAGAAAACACAAACTAGTCAGATGTACATTTTTCATACATTAAGAGCTGGCTCATCTTAGGTACACCACATCCTCCTCTCATGTCATCATTGACAGTTTCTCCTTGCACTTTCATTAACAGAAGGTGTGAAATAGATTTAGTCAGTCATTTAGTCAGATTCAGTGAAAACAGGCTCTGTCAAGCAATACTATCAGATGTGACTGAGGGAGTGTTTGCGTACGCAGCAGCAGAGCAAGAGTGGCTGCGACATTTATTCAAACATTCAAAAATAATAGCTATGTTTTAGCATTAAAGAGCTTCTACGTACAAACATGAAAACTAATCTTGATAATTACCAATGTTGTTCATTTAGGGCAGCTGTGGCTTTGGGTTGTGGGCTGATTCCTTTTTTAAAGCACTGTACATCATCGATGATCCTTGAAAACACAAATTGAACACGAAACAGTGAAACAAGCTGTTGCCTTGAGTCTCAGTGACTCATTTGCTGGTCTGGTTCCTTCCCTCCCTTGATCACGTCGTTACAGGGGTCGGTGAATTAAAAGCACAGGAAACTGTGCCAATAAAAACCTTGCAAACCGTGTGCTGCTCTTAGTAAGAGATGAGTCTCTAATGAGCGACATGATAAATGCTGCTGTAGGAAAATTCAATTCAAAATCTCTAATAATAGTGTCACTAAAGGCTAGAAATGATGTAAGCTGGAAAAATAAATAATCAAAGGAACACTGCAACCTCTTTGCTGCTTTAACGACTTCTCAAAACAAAGGCAAAGCTCTAATTTGTGATGTCAACCAGCAAACTGTCGAGCTGCCAAATGGAAGTGGAGGCTGAATTAATGGGTTTTCACTTCTTTGACATCCACATGAGCCCTGATTGATGATAATGACAGATGTACAGGTTGCGGGTGAAAGAGTTGTCTCTTCACCTTACTGCCAAACACAACACTCTTTTGATGACATTGAGGTAAACCCAGGGTTAGTTTTAGCTGCTCTTCTGTTCTCTTCTGCACTTTCAGTGATACTTTCAACCAGAGTGTCTCCTTAAATGTTGATTTAACTTCTTAATGTGATGGAAAAAGAAAAACAACTTTATTTCTTGTCAGAATAATGTGCCTTTACAGATATATATGTTCTTTACATGGAGGTGGTGAACCAAATGTAAGAGTCTGCACACAAAGACGGTGCTTAGCAGGTAAGCCTATGTGGTACTGTACTATTAATGTATTATTCATTTTAACTGTACACACATGGGCTGGTGGGAGTGTTGCTCTACCCATCTAAACCCAGGCTTTACCCATAGTAACAGTTTCTTTGCTTGGGATAGGTTAGGATTATAACACAAACTGATCTAAAAGTCCCATACCAAACAGTACTAAGGCTGGGCTGAACAATTAATCATTTTCATATCAAAATGTAAATCTTTTCATGTTCTCATTGTATACCTCTTTTCCTTGCCTTGGAAAATAATAGATTATATTCCCAAGTATGCTTTAAATCTCTTTTACACAGAGAATATTCAACCAAAGCTTGAAACTGCAATTAGATACTGTGTTCAGTCCTAGTGTGTATGCTTGTTTCTGCCTTTGCTACGGTGATTTTCGTCCTCCGCGTCCATGAATCCGCTGGCATTGTCAAAACAATTCTGACCAGAAAATCTGGCTCAGATCACTTTTCCAGCGTCCCACCCTGGTCACTTGTGACCTGTTTGTTGAACCTGGTAAGAGTCAGAATTACAGAGTGTGATTCATCAGAGGGATAACTAGTCTTCTCCTCACCTGTTTCCTCCTTTGGCATTAGTGGTTTCTGTGGCTCTTGGCTCGCTTTTCAAATCAAACCACACCACATTGATTCCCCCCCTCTCTCGCTGTCTCTCCTGTTTTTCAGAGCACACTCCTGCCTCGGGGCATGTTCTGTGCCAGTCAATGTCTGCATGGTGTTGTACCGTCTATCTGGATGGTGTGTATTTGAAGCATCCATAGCCAAGTGCACTTGTAAATGCCTTAGTTTTTCTTGTTAACGCTCCAGTCTGAGTGTTATAAAGTTTTATTTATTAGAGT
The DNA here is from genome assembly GCF_019176455.1 of Solea senegalensis. Lineage (NCBI taxonomy): Eukaryota > Metazoa > Chordata > Actinopteri > Pleuronectiformes > Soleidae > Solea > Solea senegalensis. The sequence continues at coordinate 16,499,574 of NC_058035.1, forward strand.
AAACAGCAGTTGAGGATTTCTTTCAAGCATGTACAAGTTTCTTCGGCTGAAAGCAACATAGCTCACCCACAACCTTCCACTGTTGTGGTGTTTCTGTCTTCTGCCAAATGGAATTTTTTGAATTCAACGTAACATCCTTAGTATTTGTTTAAACTGGAGCTATGAAAACATGATCTCCAATTTGTTTTCATTCATTCACTTGGGAGATCCCCAGCCATCTTTCCACATTTCCTCAGCAACGTGGACATCAACGCTTTGTTTTCCTGGTGATTGCTCTCCCAGGAGAAATGTCCTTTCTGCTGAAATGTGTTTGTATGACTGTGGAAGGATGTTGGAAATAGTAAGAGACAGGAAAGGCAGCTGTGACAGCAGGTGATTTCATTCATACTTCAGTTTTCTATATGAAGAAGAGTTTGATGGAAGACTGGACAGTGCAGTTTAGCCGGGTTTGGAACACTTTGTCATGAGACCTTGTGAATCAAATTTTTCTTTTTCCTGTGCCACTGTGCTCTACATTAAAATTCAAATGTATAAATGTCTCTCACGTCTAAAAGTATACAAGTGGACAGTTGAACACACACATACACACATGTTGGACATTCATGACTTGAAGGGACATTGCATTGACTTACATTCATTTCCTGGAGACTTACTGCAACCTTAACCACAATTACTACTGGCCTAATCCTAACCCTGACCCTAACCTTACCCTAACCTCAACCTAACCTTAAAACATATCTTCACCTTAAAATTTAGTCATTTACGTTGTGGGGACTTGATTTTTGTCCCCACAAAGAAGACAAGTCCCCATAATGTGACTGTGTAAACAATTTCAGGTCCCCACAACATTAGTAATACCCACACACCTATACACATACACACACACACACACACAGAAACACATTATTTTAAAGCATTCTGTGAGGATACTTAACACATTCCCTAACCCCTTGCCCTAACCTTAACATCACAAATAAATACTGACACCTTTAACCTAACCTTAAGCTGAAACTAACCCTAACCCTAGAACCAAATCTACCCATAAAAAGCCCTTTTAAGGGCATCGAGCGTCACTTACTACTTTCGATAAAACATAAGCCGGCTTCTTAACCTCTGGTTCAGTTGTCGCTAAGTGGAAACTTGGACTTTGTAAGGTAACATAAGCGATTAAAACACCTGATATCAATAAAAAACATTAACATGGAACATTTACTTTTAGTAGTTGTTTTAGTAGTTAGCCCTGGGGGATTACACAGGGCCTAAAATGAAATGTAAGCATTAGAGGGGACAACAGCAGAGCACTGCTTTGCACAGCCGCCACTAAACTCTGTAATTCATCGCCAAACACTCTTGGTGAGTTCTGCAGACAATAGCTATAAAACATCTTTGCATGTTTGGCCGACAGCTTACCGGAAATATTGGAACTGGCTTATTAAATACTAGGAAGTGACCGTGCATGTCGTCAATTGTCCTCACTTTCAGAAAATGTTCTCACTTGATGTGATTTATAAGGTTTATGTTCGACGCAAACATGTATGTACAAGCACATGCATGCACACACATACACCACACCACATTGCATATAGTGTATTATAGTGTATAGTGTAGAATTTACACTATACACTATGGTAGGGTAAAGAGAGGTGGCAGGATGTTGAAAACTGTACTTACCTGCTTCCTGTGGATATAAGCACACCGTCAGTGTTTGTGTGTGTGTGTTTCTTTGATTTTAAACCATCAAGGGTTCCCTCTGCAACACACTCAGAACATGTCGTTAATGCCAATGATTAAGCAAAAACGTTGTATCATGTCTGCTGATGTTTGTCACCAAATACCCGATTTCGCCCATTTAGTACATAAATACTTGAGGAGTTTAATGTGGATTTCATTCACTCCATTTGCTTGATTTTAACTTTAACAAATGATGTTCATATTTTGATGTCTTGAAAGCCAATCAGTGTTGAGAATGTTACAGAAATGGTGGCAATAATAAGCCGTGCCTTTTCTCTTCTTTTCTGTAAGAAAACAGAATCTTTACACGTTGTGTTTGCGCTCACAGGTCATTACAAATGAGCGGGTGAGTCAGGTAACAGGAACATTTGCTTCCCATAGCAACTTAAATATTTGATTTCACCAAAGATGTATCAGTTGTGTGCAATCATGATTCTCTCATCAATGCCGTAAAAACCTCTTTTTCTTCTTCTCTTCTCCTTTTTCGTTGCAGGGTGCGGCTGGCAGACATAGACATGTTGTCATTCATCCATACCCGCTGCCGCACGTCCACCAGGAGCCCACTGTGCTGTTCTGCATGGGCATCCTGCTCCTTGTGATTGGACGGATAATCTACTTGCAAAGCAGTACGAACAGCCAGGACCACTCTCAGGTTTAGCCTTTGGAAAAACCCAGCAGACGTAGCATTTTTTTCCCTTCAGTCATTTATTTGTGTTTTTGGATCTGTCACATCTTGTGGGGGACCTATTTTTCACTCTCCAGCCTTTGGACTCTGCTTGTCTTAATTTTCTAATGGAGATTATTTCTTTTACACCTTTAAGGAACTCTAAAATGGCCGTGTTTTTTAAATTTTGCACCTGCGTTTTTCCTTCATGGTTTCTGAGCCTTTGCGATGCAACCAAAGAGCCAGGAGTTTGCACTCTTTTCCAGCGACGAGGCGGACATGTCACCCAAATATGCCTCTCTGCAAAATGATGCCTGTGGAAATTCAACTGTGCCTTGTACACATTTTTTCATACAATTTTTTTCTTGAAAAGAAGCTTTTATTAAGAGGTTTTTCCTTTTTTGTACAGAACTTATGAGTTTCCCTGGGAGATCAACTCCGCAGACCCAGGGTTGTAAAAGAACGAGGGTCCCGTTAATAGGACTTTCCCACATCTTTTCCCCCTGACCGTTTCAGGCGGGGAAAAATGATGCACTCCACCGTCACGTTAGGATCCAGCATGCAACGAACTCATGACATGTGTGGGCACCGGGCCAAAGATTGAATTTTTATCCAATATTTTTCATCAAAAGTTTTTGCTACCATGAAATGCGTCTCATGTCTTCGACACGTCAACTGTATGTTTGTGTTTTTAACCGCAGAATTGTGTCGCCTTTGAATCATTCGAGTACTAAATGACACGGATGTTGACTCATGGCCATCAAATGTCATGTCATGCTATATTTTACAGATGTAATCCAGATTCATATTCCAGGAAGAAGTGTTTAAACATTTGATGTGAAGCCCTTGTTCAGGATGATGTTCAGAATATTGACCGATTGTAAAAGACATCACTGGCTGACTAAAACAAACTATCTAGAATATATGTGTCCTGCACTAAGCAGCACATGATACATGGACATCTCAAATAATTAGTCTATGAACCACATTTTCCATTAGAGAAAAGGTCAATTTTTCTTTTTATTTAGTTAAATTTGAGCCACAGCAGCTCCTGCTCCTCCTGTAACATGGATTTATTCTTTCAAAGGTACTTTATGGATGCACAAAGGCTGCTGAGCAAAATTTATAGTCATGGAAAATTGCAAAACTAATGTTTCCCAAGTCCTTTACAACTTACTAAACAGCAGTTAGTATAAAATGGATGGTCTGACCTGTTCATGTGGAAACTGAACCTGCCCAGACAGATTTAATGATCCTTTTTTTTCATTCACTGTGAAGAACAAGTCAAAATGCTCTTCTTATACTAATTTGATGAAACCGTACCAGCCTCTGAGTAACTGATACCACACACACACACACACAAGCCTGTGCCATTTAGCACATGGCACACCTCCACCACAACTACAAACATTTCAGAATCTTTTTTTTTCTTACTTAAAACCTTCACTTCACCTATAACTTCACATGTGAATGCAAATATTCCATTTCAACTATTAAACGGTGTCATTCCATGCAGACGTGTTTACTCATCTTCTGCCTTTCATGTCAACCAACCTCACTTCGACGTTGTTTTCTAATCCGGCGTGGTTGTTTTGTTTCTATAACAAGCGGTCAAACCGTTCTGTCTTCTTCTGTTCTCTGTGTCAGCCTCTGGATTTACCATTATAGCAGCCAGACTGGGTGCAGCTTACGTGCACTGGTTTGTAGACAAGGTCATGTTATCCATTTATTAGCTTAGTGATTCAGACTCAGGCCAAGTTTCCTCACGCCTGCCAGGTCATTAAACACTCACGGGAGAGATTTCTGGATAGAAACCAAAAACTGAATCATGTGGCGTCAAAGAGGGTTTTTTGTTATTGGCTGGTTATCTAACAGTAACAGCAAACAGTGGAGATACAGATTCAGAGGAGGTACATTTAGTCTTTGTGCTTATTGAAACATATCAGTTCTTTTTATTTGACTAGTTAGTGCTTGATATGTGATTACTGAGACACGTGTTGTCAGATAAAGCTGAACGATAAAACAGCCTGTTCAAATCATATATATATATAAATATGAAATGCCTCTTGTGTGGATAATTGGATAGTTTTCTGTTGGTGTCTTCAGCAAACAGTTTTAAGTGTTTGTAAAAAAACTAATAAATAAGCAAAGAAGAAATTGACCCAAGCACCTTATATTTTTATTTTTATTTTTATTTTATTTTTTATCATAGGTTAATTAAAGAACATTTTAGTTTACTATGAGGGAAGTTTACCACGTGTCCATGAGAGCACAGTTTGGGCCACATTTTCCTGTCTTATCCCGACCAAGAAAAGAAAACTCACCAAACCCGACAAACATCCGGCTTATTGTGTTTGAACTCATCAAAGTCACATCCTCCATCCTTAGCAGAGATAAGATCAGCTGAGTCCTCACTGCGTACAGTGTAACATAATCATGTAACCAGCACTGACTGGACCGGAGTCAACAGACTAAATATCTATCAACGTGCCTGAACATTATCTCAAAACATTTTATTAAGACTATACTCCTGTTGGGTACATAAGCCAAACTAACCAGTCAGTGTTGTCATCCATGTGAAATAGAACTTGTTTGGTTCTGACTCGGACTCGAGCATTGACTGTTGGGTCTGTTGATTTCTGCCACTCATTTACCATATCATAATGAAGCTCTTCTGTATTAAAGCTCACCTTTTTCTTCCCGTCATTTGCTACCGTTTACAATTCCCTCGTTCCCGTCCAGCTTCACCTCCTGTTCAGAGAGAACCGCCTCTTTTTAGAGTTCTTGCTCCTGATTGGATGAAGTGTTGTGCGTCACTTCATTCCCCTAGATTTACTGTCAGAGCCCTGAGAGAGACAGACAGACAGACAGACACCGAAGTCACCGTGCAAACACTCTAGATCACTGACAGCAGTCAGAATATAGATATTTCCAACACATATTTAAACCAAACTAGCTGCACTCACTGCAGTTTTAATGAGAGTTAGACATGTTCACAGCCTACACTGTTAAGAAGTGGCCCTAATAATATGTTTTACATTCACATATTTTACATAAAGTGACAGTGACATCAATCGACTAATTAAATAATTAGTGTTAAATGTTGATCCCTATTTATTTATGTCAGTGGAGCACTGGAGATAACATGACACAGACTCTTTTTAGTGACTCGACTACACTCTCTTCCTTAAAAAAATCAAAACATAACTTTAGATTAACTGATTAATATTTGAAACTGGGATAACCAGGTTAGTTTGGCTGTGCCAGATTTCTACATCAAGAGTCAGAGAAATGCCCTTTAAAGCAATTTAACTGAGAGGTGGACAAAACGACTTTGTTATTTGTGTCGTGTGTGTTGAGGTTACCCAGACAAGAAGTGCAAATCAGAGAGGCAACAGGAGTTTGTTACACAATTAAAAACCAAATTCATCCGAGTGTGTTTGAGTCACTCTTGGATGTTTGCACAGTTCTGTCAACACCCATTCATCACAGATTAAGTGTGATTTGGCTTTCAACATCATTTTAAACTCTCATTCGAAAACTGCGTCACCCCTCCGCTCGGTGATCGGCCTGTTTTAAATCAGCTGTGTCTTATTCAGAAAAAGTCTCACAGTGTTGCTGCATTAAAGTGACATGACTGATTCATTTCCCTGGACAAAATGGACAGAAGGAGCTGCTTTAGTACAGATGTAGAAATCCCTCAGACTAATCCACATCTGACATGGCAGCCGTCTCACAGAAAATAGTGGTTTGAGGACAGAGATCCCGACGTTACATGTCGTAAACAGTGGATTAGACGTGAAGTGCACAAACCGACAGCAACGCAAAGCATAACCCCCGAGGCAGGGCTAGAATCCTCAACAATAGTTGTTGGAAGCAACACAAAATGAACACATATAGACATATACTGACTATAAAAAACAAAAATGGAAGAAAATGCATTGTGTGTTGATCCCACTGAGAATGAGTGAGTGCTGGTTAACATGTCCATAGCAGGTGTTTTATTGTTTTCAATAAAAGAGAAAAATCGAACCACTATTAATGTCCTTGGACTTAAAATGTCATTCTTAAAATCATTGTCATTCAAATCATTTGAAATGTGAGCGTGGGTAAAACTACTTCCACTGTTACAAGTGTAAAAAGTTAAACTTAAAAAACTTGTTGTGTCATTATATCACCACTCTTTTGTTGCACTTTTCAGTTTCTAGTTGTGTTTCCCTCTTTCTCTTTTCCTTTGCTCACAGTCATTTGGAAAAAAAAAGAGATGAACATTTCACACAAACAAACATCTGGCACTCTTCCTGTGCACCATAACCCCCACCCCCCAACACACACACACACACACCCTCCTCGCTGTGACACTGACAGCGCTGTGACTGCATGTTGACTTGTGATTTTGTGCCATGTGAAACCCAAGACCTCATTTTGAAGTACTGTATTACAGCTGGAGTGTGAGAGGAGAGAGCATGGCAGGGTGGAAACAGAAACATGAATTGCCGCCTTCTGAAACTGAAATGGAAACCTGTGTTGATTCACTGCTTACGTCTGACTTCCAGCATCAACTCTGCTGGAGCCCCTTCAGGAAACTGTGTTCCAGATATGTATTTGTCTTGAAACTTTTTTTTAAAGGAACGGGAGACTCTTTCAAATTTTGTTGTGAGGAAAGTTAACATTTATACCTACTGTTGTTGTTGTTTTTTACTAGGGGCCACATCCTCATAAACAGGATTCTGTACTTTTTTGCAAACAAATGTAAGTCGTAAAAATTGCATAGGCTGGCTTTGTTCCCAAAAGCTAACGGATATTTTACAAGTGTGTTAAACTGTCTTTTGATGCATAATTCGCTTTGCCTGGAACACGCCGTGGTATTGCATGTGTTTTGTTTTCATTTCTTTTTTTAGTTTCGTCCTCCTGTTGGTTAAAAATACTGTGTATACAACTGTATTTGTTCTTGACTTATGGGAGATCCAATCACACTTGGTCACTGGAGATGAGTATGGAGACTGTCAGGTGGGGATTTCCTGTGTATGGGCCCCTCCCACAAGTGAATGGATCACCCCAGATACATAATAATTAATGTGTGGTATGAATGCAGTCTGTGTTGTGCTTTGCTGTGCAGAAATGCAAATGTTGGAGTCTGAGTGTGAATTTTAGCGACAAAGTAAATGACAAGTACCCAGTACGACTGTAGCAATGTTTGTTATTTTGTACTTTTATTTTACACTGAAAATATTGTAATTATGCTGTTTCACTTTCTGTAAATAAAGCCCTTTCAAGTTTTTACATGAAAGTGCAGGCGTTATTTGTTCTATATTGTTCCATCATAATCATTGCATTATTGTACTCAGTTGTGGCAAAGGCTTGTTCATGTTTTTCCTAATTTGTCATCATTCTCACTTCAGTACAAACATTTCAGTTTAGTACATGTACCTACTTCAAAACCTCAAAACATTATAACAGTGGATTGTTTATGCTCCTCGTTAAATTGAAGATACAAGTTTGAATACACATATTTTATGTGTAGAACATGGAGGAATAATTACAGTAAGCAAGAATTGGTTCAGTGTACATATGGTTTTAAGAGTAAAAATATTGTGACCCAGTTTCTACCATTACACCACTAGGTGTAGTATAATCTTTAAACTCTACACTATGTCTTCTGTCTTCATTTAGAGCATTTATTCTAAATTACAGGTGCAAAAATGATGTTTACAAGCTGTAGATAATAGATTAATTAGACTTTATTGTGGGACATCCCAGTTTGGTCCTTCACCAGCAGCCTCTCAGGTCATTTGAGGTCATGTTGCTCCATGTTGGTATTAAAGTTCATTTAGGTGAAATGAGGACAGATGTTTTTCTTTCCTTTTACTGTCTGAAGCAGACTCTTGTTATTTTCTTCCTCTTGTCCTCATATAGTGTGTGTGTGAGTGTGTGCATGTGTGTGTGTGTGTGTGTGTGTGCATGCTCATCTGCAGGACACGGAAAGTACTGTGCCTTCCACAGCTTGGCACAAACACATGCTCAGATAATTATATGTCTTCCACACACAGACACACATACTCACAAGTCATTAGCGCACACACACACACACACACACACACACACATACACGTGTGCATGAGTCAGAGCAGCAGTCCGGCAGGGTGGATTCCTCCATCTGCACAGAAAGAGAGAAGTAACAGTTTTTAATCCTTTGTGGTTTCAAGGTGAGATGACAAAAAGACATTTTGCTTTTTTGTCCAACGGAAATTTTATTGCACGGAGATCCGCTTTGTATATATCACGTGGAGTGCACTACTTACATAAAATAAACAGCTATAAATATGTGTTATTTTACAACAAATCTAGATCATTTGCTTCATACAGAAGCCTCGACATGTCCACAGGAAGACTTATGGTGGTTGACAAATATGTTAAGGAGCCCACAAACGCTCAAGGTTCATTGAGTGACAATTGCTATCATGTAAATCTAAGGCAAAATATCATAAAGACCTTGGAGTTGGCATCTACTTCACTAGCTCTAGCTTTGCAGAGTGCCACAAGGTTAAAATCTACATTTAGTTTTGGTCTATGTTGCACATTCTACAAAACAATTGGTTCTTCATCAAATGATCAAAGGGGCTACGCAGTGACATAGTTGTAGGAACATGTACAGCACATGTCAACATATTAACACACAAAAAGGGTGAGGCTTGTATGTTGCAACCCAGCCAGTGTTTGAACCTGTCCATTGACGTCAGATGAAGCAAACGATAACATCAAATGTCTAGTATGTAAAATGGAAATGCAGTGAAACTACATGTGGAATTGAAAATTTGAAAAAAATACAATCTGAGGCATCGCTGACAGTAAAGTGTTGGCCATGATTACAAAGAAAACATTTAAACATAGTGGCACATAGTTGTTTTCAGTGGTTTGGTTCCAACCACTACTTCTCTTCTTCAATCTATCGCGACTTGTACTTTGAACAACACAGCAGGAACCAGGTGTGCAGATACTTTGCCTCTGTTACCTTTTCTCTCTTAACGTCTCTCTGGCTCTGCTGCTCTCTGTGTGTCTCTGTGTGTCTCTGTGTGTCTCTGTGTGTTTCTCTGTGTGTGTGTGTGTGTGTGTCTGTGTGTCTATCTGTGTCTCTGAGCTCAGTCTTCTTTGCTGTGTTTGCTTTGTTGGGGCCAAGAGGAAAGTATATTCAGGATGCTGTGGTCAGAGACCTCCAGACTATTCTCTTCCTCTATTGACTGTGTGTGTGTGTGTGTGTGTGAGAGAGAGTGAGCCCCCACCTTGACAGAAATAGCCATTAATATCTTTTCCTTTAGTGTTGCTTAAGACTAAAGCTAATACCGATGAGCCTGTAAGCATTTAATTGACATTTAACAACAAATAAAACATTGGCAAAACTAATTCATATTGTCTAAGTGGTTCCATTCCCTCTTCTTTTTGCTGCTTCCACATGAAATCAGCAGTGACGCTTGAGAGACGGGAACGGGACAATTGCCTGCTTTGTCTGTCCAGCTGCAACGTCCCTGTTCTCCACGATGTTGCACTTGTATGTTTCTGCAAACCACAGATAACTGTGAGCTCAAGTGAGCTGAACCAATTGACTTGTCTACACATGTGCGCATGAGGGTGAGGGTGATGATAACCATTTTCTGGTTGTTAATTGAGACACAGAAGATACCTGGTTCGTGGTCTTGTTGCACGGTTGACATTTTGCTCACTATAGTTACACCACTGCTGACCCCCCAGTTCATTCCTGCACAGAATGTACCAATGAAACGTTTCCCATGGTTTCCATAACTGTCACCAGTTGTTCCTGTATTAGTATTACATCTAAATTGAAAATTACATATTCTCATTCAGGAAATAGTATTTCAATTTATCTTATCTTATCAGATGTTCAGCTGGGTTGAGATGGCAATGAACATTTGATTCAGATCATGATCATCCTTCTTAAATGAACTAAATACATAAACAAATAAATGAATGAAGAAATAAATAATCATCACTAAATCAAGTGGCTTGGTTTAGTGATACCAACATGACATGGTCTGCACTAGGGAAGTGTTTTGGTTCTTTTACTACATCAGAATGAGCGATTTTAACTATAAATGTGTAATAAACATGGTCATCATGAACATTATCACCTTTGTTTATAACCTTATAAACTAATGCAAAGTACTTTATTTGGTCATGAGACTACTGAGTGTTTAGTTTCACCTCAGGTCATTTTCTTACTATCCCTAAACAATATTTAACAGCAGTTGTTTCTTGTCAGTGGGAAAAAAAAGGGTGCTATAATCACATGTATCCTCTTTGATTTTGTATCCTGTTTGTTGTACTTTTCAGTGCAAACTGTGTTCCCTATCAGGTTGAAACAGGATGTCAGGTCAGGTCACACAATGAGGAAACAGTGAAATGGTTTGTTCAAAGAGTATCTAATATATTGGCCCTTAAAATACAGAGTCACAAAAAAATAAACACTCATCCAAACACAACCAGGAAAAGCTACACGCTGTAACTCTGTGCTGCAGCTGTATATGTTGTATAACTGTGTAGCAGTGGCGTGCCATATTTTACCGTTTATGTACGAAAGACTTCAAATATTCTTTCTAAAACCTGCAAATTTCACAGCAGGACTAGTTAACAAAAGGGGAAACAAAAATAACATGCAATATTTCTTTGCAATGTGTTATTACTGTAATTTTACACTCACGAGTGACCACAGTGCGGTGAATTATGGTGAATTCTCAAAAAACGGTTTAGTGTGCAGTGGGGCTTTTGAACACAGAGAAATGCTATTTATAGCTTTGATATGGTTGTTGATGCTGGCTTTTGTGGTCTGACATGAGTGTAGTCATTTCCTGCACTCATGTCGAAGGGGGCATTTACTGGACATGTCTGGAAGGTGTGGGCAGCATCTTTACTACATTATTCATAACGGTTTGCCCGCTCCATGTGGTCATACTTAGACTAGAGATGATTCAGTACTCAAATAATGTATTTAGCTGCAATAATTCTCTGCTTTAACTTTTTTTTTTTTCATTTAAAGTCAAATGATGAATGTGCAGTAAGTTTTCAGAGTGTTTGGCAGCTAAAAAAAGCAACATCCTCTGTTCCTCTTGGCCCCTGCTTGTCTCCGTCTTTTCTCCTACACAGACCTGACGTTATCATTTTCTTGAACATTTTAAGTGGGACTGCAGTTGTTGGAGAAAATCAGGCTAAATAACAATGACAATCAAGTCAATAACAATGATATTCTTATAAATGTACTCTGTTTTGTATATTTTTATAATTGTATTGTTGCACAATGATAGTGTGTTACTGAATAGTTAGTTTGGAGATTATGTTTGTGTGCTACAAATAAGAGCATCTGAGGAGTTCATAAAGAGGACATGTTCGTGTGTTTTACTATTTAACACCTGCATGTTCTTGGAAGTCATCCAAAAAATATATCAAGATGCCCAACATGAGTTTGGAAGTCACCCAACGGTCAGGCTCAGAAAGCTGCAGAGTCCCAAAACTACAACTCAAATAATCAAAGTAAGAGGGAGCAACCCCCCTTTTTTTTTAAAAAAAGAGGAAGAAACAAGAAGCGAGGCACGATCAGATAAGCTTGACCCCAGCTACTTGTGGAAAAAACCTAATGTGTGAGGTCGAAAAGAATAAGGGGGAGGAACAAGCGGGGTGGCCCTTGCCCAGTGGATAAATACAGATGCTCAGCGGACTGTTAGTCAGTGTACAGGGTAGCAGGGTCAGGCTGTGCACTCACCTTGGTGTTCGATTGTGGATCCAGAATTAAATGCTTTTTGATCTGAAGGACAACGGCTTCAACTCTTTATTATTTTTGCTGCAGCAATAGCTGATGTATCAAGATAGAAAACTTTTTTCTCAAGAAACCCCACCATGACAGAGTGAGGGTTCCAATTTGAGAAAGCATCACCTTCAAAGCCTCTGTACACCAATACTTCACTGTCACAGCATTGTTTTCTCATGGGTTCTTTGCACAGTAGCCATTTTTGACATGTTTTAACAGGAATAGCACAGGTGTTACTGCTCAGGACTGTGTGACAGTGAACCAGCACTGCTCACGCGCTCTTGCGCAAAAAAGGCACGTTGAACCTTCTTTCAGGACAATATGAGTGTGAACAAACTAAATTTGACTGAAAGCTTAAGTCACAGTACTACAAATGATGCTTTTCCGCCACACAGTTCCAGCACAGCTCAACTCTGCACCTTTTTCTTGTTTTTCCATTAGCGATAGTACCTGGTATCTGGTACTTATTCCAGTAGTAAGAGAGCTGGGCTAATACCATGTGTGATGTCACAGATTGTCTTCGCTGGAAGAGTCATGAACGCGATGTCAGACACAGAAATCAAACTTGACAATCCTGAAGACGTTAATCTCCAACATTTAGCAAGGAAATGTCTAAAATCTCAATATTCTAAGTCAGAATAATATTGTCTGTGCTCCGGTCTTTGAGGAAGTACTGAACAAATCTTTTTTAATTAACTGAGTCTTAGTGATATCAAAAACAACTGCTTTGCAAGTCACTCGTCACGTCGTTTGTGTGTGTCGCGTATAAAACCATGTCACAGCAGTTTCATGCAGCTGTGCTATGATGACTCCGCCCACGTTGAGGAGGTCCTATAGTATAATTAATTAAAAACACCTGTGTGGCTTTGCTGACCCTTTTAACGAAATTGTTGCATAATTTAAACCGTATCACACAATTTGGCCAGCGCCATGTTGAGGTCTTGCAAGCAGTGGTTCAGAGGAATGACCTGCAAAATCATACGTGACCCATTTTATCATCTATTTTCCTCTAAATGGGACCAAAACTGCCAAAATTTGTGATACGTTTGACTTGTGAGTGTGATTGTTCTTGGAGTCTTGTCAAAATCATGGACATGAAGACAGGGATGGCTGAGTCTGCAAACACAGCTGGAGTAAGACAATCTTAAGTTACAGCTCATTTAATTACAGGTCAGCTGTACATGAACACACACCCACACAGACGTAACGTAACTTTCTACTCTCATTAAATAATTATGAGATCACACAGCTACAGTGCTAAATCATTTTATACTGTATGTGTGACTGTGGATGAAAATGCAAGAGGCAATGAAAGAAAGACAACAGTTGTATAGACTCTATGTAAAGGAAGTTGTGCTTTCCCCGCCTTGGACCTCATCAACACTCGGTACTCGGTGTAAGTCATAACCACAATGTGGCGGATGCTGATGAACAAATTGTGAGGGTCTCTCTGTTGGTTATGTGCCTGTTTTCACCAATATTTCCTTTTCTTACACAGAGGTGCTGCAGCTGCTGCAAAAATAAAGACAACTCCTGTTCTTTTTCTTCAAAAGGCTGAGGCTGTCTGAGAGATTTGTCTCTGTGAGTGTGTGTCCGCATGCACATACAGTATGTGATGAGCTCAGAACATAGCTGTACTGTATGCGAGTAGCGTTGCAGAGTTGCAGCTCTTTGGCTCAGTGTTACATCAGCCTCACTTGAAGCAAATATACAGCTCTGTAGCAGTTTGAGCCAATGTATACCACCAGACCCACTGAGGCAAATCAAGCTGCAAGGAGCTGCAAAGACGACTTGACAAATCCAAAGCTAAAGAGGGAACAAACCACAACTGAGTCAAAGCAAAGGAAATGTAAGCAACTTACCCAAACCACACACTGACACGACCAATTTAACTCAAACTGACCTAAACTAAGTTGATGTGCTCAGGAGACCATGCTGCTCTGTGAGGCCCATCACAATGACCATGAGTAAATGGTGCAAGAGCAACAAATGTCAAAGGGAAATCAAATACTAACACACACCAACACACTACAGAAATCAACACGCCGAAAACACCAACAAGCAATTACATGCCAAAACACACCAACACACGGCGGCACAGTAAAATACCCGCACATGTCAAAACACCTGAATACTAACATTGCTTGTCTTCAAACCAAAATTTAATTCCCAGCTTCTCTCTTCTACTTCTCAAAGTGTCCTCCGAGACATCCAGAAAACCCATACAGGATCCAATCATTCATTCATTCATTCATCTCCCACTTTGTTTGCTGTTCCGGGTTTCAGGGAAGCTCCAATCAGACACACCCAACCCAAAACAACCGTGGACAAAAAAAAAATCAACTAAACACCAAATCAACCAACTCACTCAGTCACTCAGTTAACCATTCAAAACAAAGACTGGTTTAAGACGGCTACCGTGACTCTGTCAGCAAATAACAGACTTTACAGCCCCTAAAGGTCAATAATCACACTCTTATCTTTTATGTTTAATATGCCAGGGTTCAACTCACTGTTTCTTTATCTTCATCGTCACATGACAGTGGTGTCAAAGACTTACCAGCAAACTTTAACCCAATTATCCTGAGAGACGGAGCAATGTATGCTTTTCACCACAGAAGAAAAACAGATACATTAATATTTAATGTAATATAACTTAGTTTGACTAAAATACATCACAATATACTAAAGAGATAAGGCAGGTTAAATCTGGACCAATGTCACTCAAAATCACTTTGTACTCAGGGAATAACAGAGTGTCTGAAGTCTTTGCATATCACGGTTAGACTAAATAAAAACAGTGCTGGTGACTGTGTACCTGCCACTTTCTGTAAAAGGCAACTAACTGAAGTGATTATTGGAAATGATAAATTGTGTTTTGACTGATGCACTTCCTGTACTGGCTCTCATGCTCAACTTAACTTCCTGTTTACAGCTCCAACATCCCACAAACCCCTGCTTCTCTAATAGAAAATGCTGCGCAGGCCTTCTTAGTTCACACTGGCCCGACGCAGCCACATTTTAATCAAGTTCCTGAGGAGATGTCATGATGGAGTTTCTGCACACGTGAAACCTGTAAAGTGTGGACAGTTTGCTCAGGATCTCAGTTTGGGTTGTGTGGAATGATTTTGTAATTAATCTCAGCATTTGCTGCTTTGTTGTGTAACGTCAGATGTCTAATTATGACAATTTAATGCTTTTATTTTATTGGAAGAAACTTGTAAACCACAGTTATGAAATGCTCAGTTGAATGACAAGTGAATGCATATCTATATTAACCTGCAGATAAGACACACTTTTTATGTCCCCTGTGTCTTCTATTGCATAAGGTCCTGAACATTGTGTTTCTGAACCATTCTTCTGCTTTCATGTACAGCATTTTTTTTATTTATGACATGGTGCAGACACTTTTAGAACACTGACACAGTGACACCGGATTCTTTTGTCTTCAACAAAAACAGAACTCAGGGAGTTTACACAGTTTAGAAAGTTGCTGTAATTGGTTCAAATCACAGATGTCTCACATTTTGTCCATGCGATCAGCTGTAGAGAGGTTGACATTACCAAAGACATCAGTAGTCGTTTTGGAAGCATGTTTTGTCACCTTGACATGCAATACGAGATATGAGATGATTGGTGACTTTGTCTATCAAGCTGGAGTTTGTTTGTCAGTATTTTATATATACATGTACATATTTAAAGTTATGATTTCTGCCAACTCTATTTAGCTCATTGATCTCTTCCCTTTCTTTTTTGATATCCTGTGCTGCTTTTCTTTTTCTTTCTTTCTCATTATGTCAAACGTGATTTAAAGTAAGTGTGGCAGTAGCCACACGTGTCTGTAAGGGCAAAAGGGCAAATGTACATGCATGCGTTTGAGGAAGTCTTTCTGTGTACATTTGACAAATACAGAACTGTCTCTTATAAATGCTTAAAGCTTGTAGGATTTGTCCTCCTCCACCAGACATTAAAAATTAAACTAATAGAAGAAGAAGAAGAAGAAGAAGTATAGAAGAACTATTATGAATCCAACTGAACACTTTTGACTTTACTTTGCTGCACAGCCCGGGCTCTTGCTGTGCCCTCGGGGTTAATCACAGGTTTGTCTCTCACAACATATAATTGCTGGCATTTAACAGAGCAAACGCGTCATTCAGTGACTCACAGTCAGATTTAGTGTTACTCTGTGTTGTAATATTCTTCCAAACAAAATAAGCTGTTATTCCTCTATGGTCAAAGCCAAGTTAAATGACAAATCTCTTTGTTGATCATTTTCGTGTCGTTTTTTACATTGACATTGTCCCGGATTCTCCCAAAGCCACTGAATGAGCTGCTTTTAAAGAGAGCAAAGAGCTCTTCGGGACGCTCAATGCAGATCACATCTGAATCTGATCTACAACTGAAGACAGTGAGGTCATTTCCTGGCGTTTTTCCTCGGGGTTTAGTAATTTTAGCAACAGGCAATTAAAACTTTACACATGGAGCACAAATTATGGGCAAACTGCACATTTCCAACTGAACACATTTTAAATGTGATTGCTTCATTCATTTGTCAGTCTCAAAGATTTGATATAGGGAATTGTATTCAGAGCAATAGACAGGATCTAGATTTATAATTTCAGATTTTGTAAAGCAGGACACACAGACACTGTTGCCTCACAGAGAGAAGGTTGCTTGATGTTGTTGATGTTATTACTGCCAAATATTGAGATAATCAGTTGATGACATTAAGAGTTAAGTGAGGATTTAAATGTGTATATATGTCATTTCATGCTTCAGTAATAATGCAATGGCTTCTGTTTACACCATGCATCTCCCTTGCCCCCATCAAACTAGATGATATGCTGTTAATGTGTTTCAAATGCAATGCAAATGTTTTACCCCTGCTGAGAAATATCTCTCCATGGGAAATATTGCTGTGTTTTGACGCATTTAAGTGATTCATCAGTGAAAGTGAGCCAAACAAGATCAAGTCCAGCTGTGCTGTATTTTTTACCTGATTATCTGAAGCAGATTCCGAAATGAAATAACCTTAATTTTAGCACATGAAATTGAATTTGAACTGTGTCTTCATAGAAATGTAAAATCACATTGAGCAAAGTCCTTGTGAAAGTCATATATTAGCACAGCTTTATTGGATGAACACAAATTGGAGAAGATGTGAGAGATTAACAGCCTCACACTACACGTGAACCTCTCCTACATGAGACTTCCTCCTTCCACTGTCATGTGCCTCATCACACAACGACCGTAATATTTCATCAGCTGTTTGACTCACTAAGAGATGTCTAATCTCTGTGAAGCCTGTGAAAGACCTTTTAAACTCCACTTATGATTAAAAAATCAGGTGCTGTTGCAAAACCTCTGCCACAGGTTTCAGAATCAAAAGCTTTCACATCTTCAAAAACAGAAATATCAAAGCTGCTCGATCACCTCAGGCAACTACACGCTGCTAAAATGTTTTTTTGTGTGCTCAACTCTGGGGAAAATGATGAGAGATACACCTGATTAAAGTGAAAAATTTAAAGGCTTACGCAACATTGTAAGGGTTTGTATGCGTTGCTTTTATTTACTTTAGATGTTCAGTATTGCAGTGTGGGTCCATAGTGTTGCGTTGCATTGTTTCAGGCTGTTTTGTTTTGTTGTTTTCACACTGCATTGGTTTACATTGTGTTTTGTGCTGTGCTTGGATACAAATGCACAAAACCGCGCGGTAACTCTGCTCAGGGAGAAATAATTAACAGTAACAATGTGTCAATCACAGTCATTTTAAAGGGACAGTGAGCCTGCATTTGGAAGCTGGGAGTAGGTAAAATAAGTCAAAGTGGATCAACGAGGCCTGTCCAAATCTGTGGGATCCTCTTAATGCAGCTAACAAATGTGGCTCACTTTTCCCTGCTGCACGGTTTTAATGAGCAGCCCAGAATATCCCACAATTATTTGCACTACAGAAAAGATTTCTCTTTTCCCCAAACAAACGCCAAGAAGAGATTGGACTATTCTTAAAATGTTAAATGATCAATAATCAATGAAAATGTTCTATGTAATTTGATAGCTTTATTATCGTGTTTACTATTTATCCTTGATGAAATGTGTTTATTATCGAGTTAAAATATGTTTTAACCTTTTTGGTTTATTAGTGTTAAAATATAAATGGTTTGTTATGTAACATATAATGTATAGCTAAGAGAATTCCTGGCTGCCATATGCTGTCATTGGTGATAAATAGAAAAATAAAAACTTAAAGTTCCAATAGTATATAAAGAAGTGCTGTGAGTTACAGTAAAGGCCTGGACAGCTGGTGATAGAATAATACAGCTAAATAGAGACTGAGCCAGGTTATTGAGTCCAGACACAAGTGCACAAATATAAAATCACTGAAGTGTCTCTTTAAAGACATTTATTTTCTACAGTCTATTCATTTGCATCAGTGAGACAAACTTTAGACATGACATCATGTGAAAACAACACAGAAAATAAAGTAATGCAAATTAAATTTGAAAAGTTTGAAATAATCAGTTTGTTTATTTATTAAAAAACTAAAAGCACAGAGACTTAAGAGATACATGTTTTTTTTACAATCATTTCTGCTTCATTCTCTCTCAGCCGACAACCACTGTGATTAATGTTTGATACATTTCTGTTGAAATGAAGAAATGATGTGATTCTCGGTTACTGTGAGGGTGGAGGCTGTGCTGTTGTTCGGATCAACAGTCGTTCTTGGGAACAGGAGGGCACTCAGTGCTTCCTGTGACCAGTCACCGTTGTTCTCTAACCTTGGTCAAATGATTCATATTTTAACCAGAGGTCATTTTAACACAGACCACAATGTTTCTCTAACCAAGTGTAGTTTCTACTTAAAGCTGGGATAGACAACTTTTTGGCTGAAACTTTTCATTGTATTGAAACTGATTCCACAGTTTTCACCTTCCATATTTACATTTGTCTCCATGAGCCGTGTTTCCATTATCTTACTCTCTTAGCATCTGGTATGAGAGTTTTTGTCCACAGAAAAATGACAACTTAATTTATAGCACAAACAAACTGGATTATTCTGCATCAAAAACAATGATGAGAATAGTTCGTACCTTGTGTCAGTGGCAGTTTTCACACAGAGGATCTTATAATGCCACAACACCGGCTCTGAGGCAAAATACCTTTTAGCTACGGAGGAAACAATGTCTGACCCCGAAAATTAAACTAATGATTCATTTCAAAATAATACACAAGGGAAATTGATTAATTAAAAAAAAGTGATTTTCTTTTATTTTTTTTAGAAAAGTAAAATAGAAAATGCAAGTTAACAGGAAAAGTCAGTTCACAAAGCTGGTTTACCTTCACTCACCACGTCTACTAAGACACCTTTTTTTCCAAGAAATGAAAACCAAGATGGTCCAAATGAGGAAGTGGTGTTTGTCACATGTTTACAACGTTATATGCTATTGTAAATGACTACATTTGTTTCAAGAATCACATGCTCAACCACAAACTGTGGCAATATGGGTACTCAAGTACAATGAGGTTCAGTCTTTCTGAGAAATCAGAAAATACATCAAAGCATCTGTGGAGAGGACACAGCAAACACCTGATTTGTGTTTGACACTCACTCATCCATGTGTGGCAGACCATCTTTCATGAGAGGTTGAGTTGGAAATCATTAGAATTTTCTGACTAATTAAGAAAAATGGATGTGTAACCCTCCACATGTGGATGACCAGTCTACAAGAAGTATCACTGGTTTAAGATATGAGTTAAAGATTGTTGCAGAAAAATGGGAAATTTTTGCATCTTTGTTAAGAACTATAGCAGAGTCACTTTTCTAATGAAACAATGTCTGCTGGTGCAGGTGGTGCAGCTGGTGCAGCTGTTACTGTACACTACCAGCTGACAACCAGCTCCACACCCTAATTCATATTTTGCTTCCTCATCTACTTTACCGTAAATGGTGCAGAAAGTGGATATCATACTGCAATGTAGACCTGAAACTAGTGACATAAAATGTTTGTTGATGTTATAAAGCAAGTGACATGTATTTTCTCATGGACTTAAGACATGTTTCTAACTGGAACTTGGTGTATTTCCACCACAGGGGGAAACTAAATAACTAAATGGAAGTACCATTTTTTTTTCTGGCGCCCATGCGAGTATGGAGCAACATTTTATTCAGTCTCCTTACGTTAAAAATACAGCAGTTCAGGTTTTTTTTTTATTTATTTGCTTTTCTCTTTACAGCAGCACGTGTTGAAACTCCTTCATGGTTAATGTTGCTGTTGGTTTATTTGTTTGTAAAGGGTCTGGACTGTGATGGCCTTGACACAATATTAGGAAGAAATTCCAGATGACAGATGAACGGATGACTGAGGCCAAATTGCATTTTTGCGTCACTGTTATATTCCAGTGTTTACTTATTTCTTTATGATTAAAAGTCCAGTTGTATGGAGCTCCAGACATGACATGTGGGGAAAAAAAACTCTATTTTATGGCCACTAAATGTAGACAACAAGTTACATAATTATACTACCTCTACTGTACATGATAATATACTGTCCTTGTGCTCTGGTCTCACTGATGACTGCACGTAGAGATCATTGTAGTTTCTCAGGCTCTTTTTGATAAAGCTGAGGCTGTAGCTTGTTGTCTACATGACTATGATTCAAAAATATGTCTGTTTATACCTAATAATGGGATGTCTGTTTGCTCTGCTGCTTTAATCGCAGTAGCAATGTTGCATTGCAATGTTTTGTTGTTTTTATTATTCTGCAGTCTTGGTCAGTCAATAGTCTTGAACTGCTATATTAGTTCCAGTTTTCAGTTTTTGCATTAAAACTGCCTTAAAAACCCATGGGAAAGACACTATTTTCCTTGTGTTTTTCAGTTATTGTGAACACATGAGCTGTTCTGATGTGGATGCCGCACCTTCTTACAGTCACACCGACCACATCTAAAGGCCTCCTGTGGGGTCATGGAAACTTTGTGTCACTGAGCCAAACAAAAGCAAACAACCTGAAATGGGTTTGTTTCACCGTCTGTCCTTGTCTTTCCCATAAGCCCATGCACTGCATGATGACGACCATTCTTTTGGGGGTTGTCTCTTGAACTTCCTCTTTTCTGTGTTTCAAAGTTTGTCAGATTAATTAATGGGTCTGTGATACAATAAGCTCCTCATTTGCAGCAGATCATGATAGTTCTTTTTTTAAGATAATAGACTCTGAAAATAGGAAGCTTTGAGTGCCTTTAAAACCTTTAATGTTTGGGTGAAATTATTAGTTCATTTTCCAAAAAAGGAACAACATTATTATGCACACACGCAGAGAGAGAGAGAGACAGAGAGTGAGAAGAGCGAGCGAGAGAGAGAGAGAGAGAGAGAGAGAGAAAGAGAGTGACTTCAGACTCATCTAAAATCTTCAGGTACTTTCCATATGGATGAGTCCCGTTTTACTGGTAATCACACCATACTGCAAACCCCACCTTTGTTTGTCTTTGCACCAATCAGTGAGCCCTTTGCCTCAGTCTGAAAATAAATCTGTTTTCGTGCTGAAGCTGCCAGGTGGATGAGCTGGTTCCTCCTCTGATGTCCAGGAGATTCTTCAAGTTTAGTTGGTAGGAGTGTGGTGCACCACAACAGACTAATAACTCTCTGATATGTCAGCAGATTTTTAGAATAATATTTAATATAATATATAATATAATATATAATATAATCATGCAATCCAAAATGGTTTATTTTAAATGCCCAAAACATGTTAGATCCTAGACCATGTTTAGACCTTTCTGTTTTGTGTCTTTATTTTATTGCAGATGATGAACATTTGTTTGTTTTTTTAATTCTCCAGGTAACTTTCATATGCATGTTTCATTTGTTTCTCAATCTTTTCACTTTTATACGTATTACATTTCAAAAGTCATGTGGCAGCTAATGTTGACAAAATGCCACCATGAATGACAAAGACACTTCTTATCGCCATTTCACTATTTAACTGGAACTGGTTTTTTCTCCCCTCCCCACATATGCATCATTTCCCATTAACAGTGTCTCATGACCAGAAACGTTTCTTCATGTTTATTTGATGTTTTTGGTTTCACTTTCTGTCTGTTGCAAGTATACTGTCCAGGCCTTGTCCTCTGAACCAAAATAAAATATGACTTTGTGTTGAATCAGGATGCGGAAATACCAGGGTGGATCATTTAACAGCATGAATCTAACAGCAGTCTGACTGGTCATCAAGTCCAGTCATTTAAAAATGCTTTACAGTCTTATTGAAAAGCCATTATTAACTTAAAACCCATGGAGCCAGGAGACGCCCATGCAAACATATACAACCAACAATGAATAGCACACATTCTTTAGTTGTGAGTCTCTCCTGTTTGCCTGCAATGACATTGCACTGCAACACACTTCTGCACTGGATACATTTTGCAAATCCAGAGTTCCCTTTTATTGTTTAGGTGTGTTATCATCACCGCATGTACTCGGTATCTGCAGTGAATGCCAAGTTTCTTTTAAAAACTTGGCAAAAAACAGGGCACAGGATAATTAGTAAAGCAAAGCGTCAGTGGGTTACAAAGTAAACGTGGAAACCAGGTGCATGTTGAGGATAACATCAATAGTCTTAGGAAAGAATGCATAGAGTGGCATTCCAAAAAGAACGCGTGTCAGGCACTCTGAAGTAGAAAAATATAAAAGTTCCTAAATAAAACATGGACAACTTTGAAGTCTCACTACTAAAGTTGCATCTGTCTTTTTTCTTCATTAGCTTTTCTCTTTTTTTATTGAATTGTGAGAACTGAATTTGAATTGTGAGAACTGACTGTGAAAAATATATAGAATTTTTCCAATGCAATGATTCAAATTAAACAATACAAATTCAAATGATGTGATTCAAATTCAGTTTTGTAATGCAATTATTCAAATTTAGCTATTTAAATGCAAATATAAATGATTCAAATTCAAGTTTCTGGTGGCACATGCAGTATCTCAGCCCATATTTAGTTCTCAGTTGGAGACACTATTGTGTTACATTTTTGCAAGCAAATGCACACTTTTCCCTTTACCATTTTTGACAAAGGAGGACTTGATCTTGGAGAGACTATTATGTTTACATTTTTACATGCAAAGATTATTTTTTTCAGCAAAGAAGGACAAAGAGCCTTCATAGAGGCTCTTTGTTTTTGCAATGTACATCTTTAATTATTTGAGCAAGTATTTGTAAATACACTGTATGGTAAGTTTTAAAATGTTATAAAAGTATATAAATACTATGCTACAAGAACTATGCTAAGCAAACTTACAAGTATACTTAAAGTATAACAACAAGTGGTTAAAATTATACTTCAAGTATACTTCAAGTGGACTACAAGTATATAACTAGTACAATGGCAGTATAGAAGAGTGTACTTGTGGTATACTTTAAGTATACTTCAATAAACTAAAATGTGGACTAGAAGTATAAACCTAGTACACTAGTACACTAGTATATATAGATGAGTGTACTTGTATACTTGAAAGTGCACTTGTATACTTAAAATTACCTTATAAAGTATACTTAAAGTATACTTTTATAAACATGAAATGTTCCAATTTAGTCCAAAGAAGTATTAAATTAGTATACTTTTAAAGTACACTACAAGTACATCGTCGCACATTTGCCATATTGATACCATTCATATTTTCCTGAACTCAATGCTTTTGAGAGACAATCGTGAAATTGTCTATTATATTTTATATATATATGTATACTGTATATATACATATATAGTATATTATGATGATAGAAGAAGCGATATCCACATCGGTGCCATTACAGCCACGTTTTTCCCTCCAAAACTTCTTCTCCATTGAAACATTGAAAGTCCTGACTTGTTATTGGCTAGTGTGTCAGCCAATGAGGAGCTGTTGCCTGGTGACTCAGAACTCTTCCCATTCTAATCAGTGTCCTGCCCTTTTTTTTTCTTTCTTTTTTTACCCACTGTTTCATTTTTCAAACTGGCAGCTCCGTGGTTGTGTCACTCGTGTCTCATGTGATTGGCCGGGCTTTTTTTTGTACAGGTATATAAACAACAGCAGATATTTTGGGCTTGTGTTCACATAGAGAGACAAAGCTCAGCAGTCAGTCTTTGAGTCTTTGACCCAGGTGGGGCCATGTTATAAGTCAATTACATAAACATTTGTTTGAATATTATGTTTAAATGTTACTAAAGATACATTTCTAACATTTTATTGGTTTCTTTTGAACCGTGGATATTTTACAAGATTTTAAATGAGTTCAATGATTTATTAAAATATCGTGTTGTTAAACCCACAGTAGTGCTATTTGAAAAGATTATTAGCTACTCCAACAATGCAATATATGTTGCATAGTTTACAATAACTGCAGTAGTTGATCTCATATTAATAAATGAGTTACCTAAAAGCTTATAATGTAAATTTGTAAACCCATGTTTTATATAATTATATAATAATATCGACATAATATCCAAGAAAAGCTCTGTGAGATGATTTACCCCTCCAACGAACCATCAAGCTATCATGTAATTCAGTCAAACGTTCCAACACTTTTCTGATGATCTGTTTGTTTATCGGATTATAGTAATTGGCATCATAATATTGTTTTAAGTATACTGCAGAGGGATACAGGGATAATAGTACTACTCTATGTAGACAACATCTGCCATCGCTTCTTATTCCAGTAGAGATAAACACATATGGGGTCCACATGGCGGTATAGTGGCTAGCACTGTTGCCTCACAGCAAAACAAAACAAGCCAGGTTCACGACCCATTCTGACCGAGGGCTTGTATTGTTCTCCACACTCGTGTGTTCTGGTTTTCTCCAGGTTCTCTGGTTTGCAGAGGTTAATTAGACACTCAAATTAACTGTAGTTGTGAGTGTGAATGGTGTTTGTCTCTGTGTGTTTGCCCTGCGATCGACTGGCGATCTAAGTCCATCACGAAAGGTGGCGTAAACCTTTCGTCTGCCCTCTGCCAGGTGGGATTGACTCCAGCTCCCCGAGACGCTCATGTGGAGCATGAAGAGGCAGAGAATGAATAAATGAATGAATTAATGAACAAATATGACTGTAAGTCTAAGCACAATAAGGGATGAGTTCAGTCAGGTTTTGGTGTTACATTTAAATTGTTAACATGATTTATGAACACACTTCTTAAATATAAAATAAAAAAACAAGAAAATAAGACTGTTTATTGAACACATTTAACTTAAACAGTGTCAGTGAACACACAAATACATCACATGCTTGTTTTAACATGTAATGTTGAGTTGACAATAGCGAAGGATTCATTTCCTTATTCAAAATAATGAACTGTAAGTGAATAAATAAATACCCTGAGGGAAGCAGCACACTCAGACTCAAGACAAAAACGGTGCTATGATATCATCCGCTTCTACGTCAGTGTGAGTTTGATTGCGCAGTTTCACATTTCAACATGTCTGCCTCTTGTTCGTTTTGTCTGAACAAGAAAAACAGAGCGTTTCCTCCACACACACACACACACACACCGCTCTGTGTGTGTGTGTGTGTGAGACAGCAACAAACTTCTCCTTTTTAGCCAAAGCTCTTTCTTTTAACCCTTCACATATAACTTGACATGAGTTGTGAAAGCCCTTTTTCTCATGCACAAGTTCATTTCTTCAAGCAAAATTGGTTATTTTTCATGTTTCTCCTACACTTTTTTGTACTTATTCCACTATAGCAAGTAGCAACATAAAGATTAAAAAAAGTAAAATTTGACAAAATGTTTATCTCACATGATCATAATGGTTTATGATGTTCAAATATGTAAAAACATTTCTGTCATGTACAATATATCTCACACGCTGCTGACATAAATGTTATCTATTCAACTACTTTCAAAATTGCACATTGTGTCACGTGTGTGTGTGTGTGTGTGTGTGTGTGTGTGTGTGTTTCACATGTCAGGGCATGAGTTGACTCACTTTCCATTGAAACACTGTAGCAATTGTGTTCACTGCACAAATTTCAATAGTGTTACTCATCAATGTACTGTGTATGTATATGTGTATGTAGTGTTTATATACTACAAACCCCTTTTCCACAAATGTTGGGACACTTTGTCATATTGCAATTAAAACTAAAATATGTATTTATTTCAAATAATATTTCAATTGACAAATCAATGAAGAACAGCTTTACAAAGTAAAGAGAATGTAATGCTTGCAGCACTTTCATTCATTTCAACTGAAAAGGTTACACAAGGAACTCTGATCTGGACGGCTCAACATTTAGCAGGTGAACTGGTAAAAAGTAAGGGTATCAAGACGAGGCATAAAAAGAGCGTCCACCAAAGGCTTAGTCTTTGCAGGCAAGGATTGGTGGTGGCTCATCTCAGCAAAATCCTTAAAAAAAAATTAGAGGGAAAAGGGAAAATGTCTGTGTGTGTAAAGGCCAAAGGTAGAAATTGCAGCTGAATGTGTGTGAACATCAAGTCTTCAGGCTGTGTTGTATGAGAACCATGATAGCCACATGGGATAAGAGTACTGTAAAGTAAGAGTACTGTAAAATCACTGTCACTTAACACAGTCCACTGCTGTATCCAACCTGAAACTGTTTGAAGCAATGAAGAAACCATGTATCAGTTTTGTGCAGAAAGGCTGGACCCAAACTCATCTCAGTGGAACCAAAAGAAACGATGTTCTGTGGTCAGACGAGTCCACTTTTCAGCTTATTTTTGGGTGAGCTGCATATACTTTATGTCAGGGGTCTCAAATTCAAATGACCTGGGCGAGTGTCTAGTTTGGTCAGTCGGGGGCCAGATGCAAAAAAAGTCCAACTTTTGGAGAAAAATATATTAAAATAATATATTAATAATATTTCTGATGATTTCACAGAATTTCAAACTTGAATAGTGATGAATAGTTCACAATATAATCATGTTTATGATGCAAACTAAATCTATTCATTTAAAAAAAAAAAAAAACAAAAATAACTCACCATAACTTGATATTAAGTGACAGGTTGCATGAAATTGATTGGTGGGGGCGCATGTTTTCTGCGGGCCACAAGTTTGAGACCTCTGCTTTATGTAAATATACCACTGATGCAGAGACTAGAACGTTTTGGAGAGATATATTATATACCGTCAGGAAACTCCATGGCTATTTCAGCAGGACAATGCAAGGACTCATTGTGAATGAGTTAAAACAGTGTCACTTCATCCAGTGCATGTGCTTGACTTGGTCTGTCCACAGTCCAAATCTGTCTCCTATTGGAAATGTATGGAACATCATGAAGAGGAGACAAAGATGAGTCAAATAAAACAAGAATGGACAAACATGCATAACAAGTAAATAATAATGTAATGTAAAACGATAACAACAATTAGTATCTATGATAGTATTCATGATTAGGAAATAGAATTAAATGTGACAGCAAAAAAAATAAAAATCTTTTGTCCCAAACTTTCTGAAAATAGGGTTTGTAAATGGTTGTGAAATTACATGTGCGTAATGCAGAGTCACTAGTTTCCTCTTCTGTCTTGAGCAACATATCACATAAAGTCAGAGCCATGTCTTAAGAAACAACATCTGATTAGCCTGTAGAGTTAATGTATTAAATGAAATGAAAGAATGTGAAGAAAAAGACACGTGTATATCATGTAACAGTGGGCCGGAGAGAACAAAGAACACACAATGTCTGCCTTTGGTTCTGAAAAGTCTTTGTCCACAATGAGAAGTTGTGCATCAGGCACATTTAAATATCTGATCACAAAGCTACAGAGCTACAGAGCTTGGCAATATATCCATATTACATTACATGTCATTTAGCAGACGCTTTTATCCAAAGCAATTTACAAGGGAATTGAGTACAATCTGCCAGGGGTGGAGTTGAACTTGCAACCATGATGTCTTTTGCACACAGGGTACCGGTCTTAACCACTGAGCTACCCCACCCCATATTCTATCTATATTGTGATATGAAGATTATAGATATCATGATAAAGTATCCCTGATGACTTTTCCTGGTTTTAAAGGCTCTTGCTTTGATAATATATTGTATTGTCTCTACCTTTGAGAAACACCTCAAAAGAAAACTTCTCGTGAGCCCAGATATCAGGATATAACCTATAGATATTGAGATATATTGATATTGAATTATATAAAAAAGTTCCCATATCACCCAGCCCTAGACCAAAGTCTAAATTTGTGTACTAACATGTTCCACTCTTAACTTAATTTCTCCTTTTTGCTTCTTTTTCTTCTTTTTTTTTGAGTAGAGCTTCCCTCTCATGTGATCACTACATAGTTGCATGTGTTATTTGCAGATATGAACTGGACATACAGAAGGCTGATGAGATGTGACTTGCAGCTTTTACCAATTGAAAGTCTAAAAATAGATTTCAAAGACATTTTAAGAGGATGGGTTCCCAAAGATTTAAAAAAAATATTTTCTCACTGAACACATCCACATCCACACCTGTGGATTATTAATGTGGTGCCAATCAAGAAAAGCCATAAGACATGTTGTCTTTGAGTTATTAAAGTGAATTTATCCATCATGGGCCAATTCCCTGAGGTGAGATCTTCCTTCCACCTATTTGTATACACATTTCCACTGTTACAAAAGCATCAGTCAGTTGTATCTACTCCACATCCAAGTTTGACGTTATTCATCTGTGAGAAATGATGCTTGTCCAGCTGGAGAAGTACAGAATAGCAACATGTATTTAAATATATTAATAATGCACCTCCACGAAGAGAAACGGGTGTGAAGTTATGTTGTGTGATTTGTGGGACAAGCTTATCTTTGCAGAGTGTGGCTCATATGTGTGATTTACTGAACTCCTCGCGGCTACAAGCATGTCGTTGAGGTCACGGTTGTTGTTAATTTTACCAGCACAGTGAGTCCATTGCGTCTTATCCGGGCTATAAACCAGCTCGCACAGCTGTGTTTAATCACACTGCATGGCTGTCTTTTATGGACGCATGAGTGGCACAATCTGTGTGCATGTGTGTATCTCAAGTGTGTATTCTATGTGTGGACCAGTTTGACTGTAAGACCATTTGGGCTTGGATGCATTTGGCTATTTGAGATTTCAGATTGGTTAAGGTAAGGGTAAGGGAAAGCCATTTATTTGTAATAGTTAGGGTTTTAGGGTTTTAGGATGGACATGGACACAACATGGAGATTAAAAAAATTTTTTATTCTAATACTAAATCCTTCGTAAAATCCTGTTCAGTGAGAAACATGGTTAATGAGAGTCCTTAGATAGGAGTAAGGCGTCTCTCTTTCTGTGTGTGTGTGTGTGTGTGTGCAGTAGGACATGTCTGGGCGTATTCTCAGTCAGATTCAGTACTGCACAGAGGCCGAAGACATTGAAAACACTGACGCACACTGGCGTCTGTCATTCAGTGACGCATAAAAGACAACTGATTAAATCATGGAGATAAAAAACAAGTTAAAAAAAAACACTTAAAAAGCATGTTGGTCTCTATTTTATTTGGTGAAACTCATGACCTCTGTATTTGTTAAATGTAATCAGTCAAAGGTTTGGACACACTTTCTCATTCAATGGTTTGCTTTTGTTTTTTTTTAAAGTTAATGGGAAAATGAGACATCAGTAAATATGTTCCAGAGTTAATAATCCCAATAGCTAGTTTTGGTTCTTCATGTCAATTGTTGATTGTGATTGTGATGTGACAATTGTGATGCAGCATGATGTCAATTGTGTCAATGATGTTCCCATTTAGAGGAAAATAGGCGATAAAGAATGGCAAATATATTATAAGTGGACGTGAGTGTGATTGACAGCTGGTATCTTCTAATAAAAACTAATAATAAAAAAGTGACTTTGTGATCTTCCACTTCCAGAACGTCAACATGGCTCTCAGAAATCTGGAGACTTTGGAACGGGAGTTCAGATTCTTATGGGTGACATCACGACAGGTTTTCACTTGCATTTAATATAAAGAAACATCAAAGTCCATCCATCCATCTTCTACCGCTTTATCCTCCACATGAGGGTCATGCCAGACGCTGGTGCCAATCGAAAGCGAAAAAGGCGGGGCACAACGAGGACAGGTCAACAGTCCATCAAAGGGCCACACAGAGACAAACAACCATTCATTCTGTGTCCAATTTGCGTAATCCCCAAATCTGCATGTTTTTGGAGAGTGGGATGAAAGAAGAGAACACGCACACATAACCACGCACATACGGGGAGATCATGCAAACTCCGTGCAGAAAGACCCTTGTTCCCACTGGGTCATGAACCCTGCAAGAAGAGTGCTAACCACTACACCAACCATGTGGGCCTTCAAACACCAAAGTCACAAGACAAAATATTTGAATATTTTCTTAGTGCTGAACATTCAAATAAATACAAATATCTCAGGGCAATGTACATGGTATGTCAATGAAAAGAAAGAAAGCCAACAGATCACACAATGAGAAAGCTATTGGCATCAAAATAAAGAAAAAAAATCCACATTTCAATTGTTTTAAATTATTGAGAATAAGGTTTTTAGATGGGATTTGTTGGCAGTCATTAGGGAGAGAGAGTGTTGGCGCTCTAATAGTAAAGGCTTGATCTCATCGTCGTTACAAATTGAGATTTGTTACAAGAGGATGGAGGCAGCAGTGAGTGCTGTAATATAAAAGCCCTGGTTTTCTCAGTGGACTATGGTGTGGGGAGAGTGAGTGGTTTACAGACTTGAGATTCCAACTGGAAAAGAGCTGTCTAACAGTGAGGAAAAGCATTGAACAAACCCATGTAGGCAAGGCTGAAGCAAAGCAGCAACATAGTAAGACGAAGTGGCTGCAAACAGCTGGACTATGGCACCATGGAGCACCCCTAAAAGTGGATTTTATTAATAAGCCCATCCAGTTGTTTATCGCAGCTGGGTAGCAGAGAGGTGGCTGTGGTGCGAGGTCGCCATGTAGAGATGCCAGCTGTGTTTTGGTAATTAGGTGGGAGAGATTTTATTAAGTGAGCCTTTTGTTAAGTGGCTAAAATCAGGTGTTTATTCTGTCCACGTCAGCAGTTATCAGTGACAGTGAGTATCGAGCTCACAAGTGGATAAACACCTGTGTTTAGTGAGGTCTGTGTTGATAAACAGACACTCATTAACATCAGCATAAACAGCAGCAGCTGCACGTTAGAGGTGTGGTTCATCTATGGCATGTTGGACTGACTGAGTCACCTGGAGGGGAGGCGGCACAGAGAGAAACCTGATGGTATCATGTTGACACTGTTTGTTTGGATGGAACAAAGCGCATTCACAAGTGTATGGAGAGTGTACAGCAGCATTTACATACACTTAAAGTGTCCAGGTGCCAGAGTACAAGTGAAGTACATCTTGATTAAAATCTGTTTATGAGCCTCTTCCATTTTTTTTTTTTACGACAGAAATACTGCTGACTCATTGTTATCAGGAGAGCGACCTGCGCTGCACCCGATCTCATGAACGCAGCAGAAGAGGTGGGGTATGACCGTTATTGAAAGCAAACAGGAGAAATTTAGATCCAGGTAGCTCCACAGTTTACACAGTAACAGTTTGTGTGTTCTAAATTAGGAAACCCTTTAGGACCACATCATGCTTGTTTATCTCTTTCCTCTGCCTTAAAATCTGTTAACTTATGTTTATCTTTCACCTCATCTAACCTTCAATGTGAACAGCTCCATCTTTGCATCCACAGTGAAACTTGTAAATCTGCTTTACCCGACACCAAAAGAAATATACATATAATTTTTTCATTTACTTTAAAGGCAATATTTTAGTTTGTTGTGATCCTTGGGCCATTTTCAGTCCTGCTCTACAGTTTGTATGTTGTAAAACAAGACTTCAAGTATAAAATGTAAATGTGTATAAAAGGGTCAATCTTTGGTGCAATCTGGAGGACAAAGTATAAATGTGTAACAACATTTACACTTTTAAAAGTTAAAATATTGATATTTATTCAAACATATAAATGTCTGGATGAGTTATAGTGATGTTTGTGATTGGGGTAGGCATTATAAGCTCTTCACTATTAATGCAACAGTATCTTTGTTGCATTTTTTCTTTTCTGTCGACAATAAAAAAAACCCTCTTCACTTTGAACGTCTTACAGCCTGTTCTCCTGGAGGAAACAATAAAACTGCTATGAAACATTTCTACAAACCATCATACCATTATTATGGTATGACCCCAGCGTGGTCGTGGTATGGAACTTCATCAGCAGACGTGACTTTTAACAGCAAACATTGGATGATTTATTCTGTTGTAGTAAGGGGATGATGTTGTGAAGTTAAAACAATATCTGGTCCATAAACGTTGTAAACCAGTTGTGAGTTAAAACAAACAATTTACTCAATAACATAACATTTCATTTGTGAATGATTGTCACTGAAGCCGTGAACTTTTACTCCATGTTGGGCCACACGTGATGTGTGAGTGGACTCCTTTGTCTTATTTACAGATTATTTGCCACATTGCTGCACTTCTCTTCTAAAGATTCAGGGTTTTGCTCATTTTCTTGCCCAGTTTCTACGTCTGTATGTCATAATTTGTATTGAAAGCACTCAAGTGTTTCTGTTCCCTGAGAGTATTGTATTTTTTATTTCCATAATGAGGAGTCCTGCCATTTAGTTGAGTACATTTGCACAATCAAACAAATATTAACAGTGATTTTCAAAGGTAGACCCCTATGTAAAACAGTGCAGCAGCTGCACAGCAGAGCTGTGTGAGACGAGTCTTTGGTACTGGACCTCTCTTTCAACATTTAACTTCTGTGGACAAGCTGAAATAAAGGAGTCTCCAAAGATTCAAAAAGGTCACTGGGGAAGATCAGAGTTTGACGCAAAAGTGTTTAATCTTTCAAAGAATACAAACTCCAGCTGAAATATTTATGTCTTCTGAAATGCTGACTCAGCTGGGCTCTGTGCCCATCCAGCTGGGCAATGGCTCCACCTGATTATTTTTTTATTTTTTTGTAAGATCGATTCTTTCTTGTTTTCTAATGGTATCTTTTTCTTTCTTTTTTTTCACACTGGCATTTCTGTGACGTGGAGTGGAGTTAACTATGTGGTGTGTGGTTTTCTCAGATCTGTCAACTCCACATGCTTCTTTTTCTCCCATCAGATCAAGGTCACACAGCTGTGTCTTTTTTGAAAAAAAAAAAAGAAGAACAACGAAAGAGAAACACTTTCTGGACACTCCACACATCTTCTTAGCTGCTACTATAGGCCAAAAGATTACACCCAATGTAATTTAAATTCAATGTATTGTCATTCGATGTAACATTGATTTTGTTCTGGGGGGTTTTTGGAACACACAGAGATATGAGCTTTAAACACACAGACCACATGTTTAACACAGCTTTTATATGTCACATATGTTTCTTTGGATTGCACACACATCCAGTGTGTCTCAGGTGTACACAAAATGGAACCACCATTTCATTGTGTGCTCCTTCAAACATACAGCAAGCAACAGCTTCCCCAGTTTGTCAAGTTTTATTGGTGTATTGTTATCTCTTACGGTCAGACTCAGGATTCACTTCTGCTGAACTTTACTCAACAAGCCCAGAATTAGAAATGAGAAGCATGCTGAGCTTTATAGGCAGACAAATATATCTCTGCTCCTCTTTCTCTCCCTCCCTCCCACTCCATCTCTTTCACACGCACACGCACACTCTTTCCTGTTCAGATCCTTGTTCTTCTCTTCTTACTTCGCTTACTCTCTTCAAGCACACATGCACGGCTGTGTTCCTTGATCTTTTATTTTTGCCTTCAGGCTGTTGACAAGCTGCCGTTGTGCCATAAAGGTCTTAAAATAAAAATGAAAAGGCCACAGTTTGAACTCCTCTCTCACGAGCACACACCGTACACAACAAGAAGCTGAGTTTTACCCCATCAGACGTTTGCCCGCATCTATGCTAACATACCTAAACCAAGTGGTGTCCCACTGTGTGACATCCGCTGTCAATCACATCATAGAAATGTCTTCTAAACTCCTCTGAAGGACGTTCTCTGACGTTACAAGAGAGAAGTAAGCTCATTATAGACATGTGCACAACTGGCCTCTTCTTTCAGTTTGTACGTGTTTCAGTGACCACTAAGGACATTTCATACTTGTTCTTCCTCTTTGTGTTAAAAAGCACCACCTCTGTCTGCACACTGAAAGTCAACCCTTGATGCAATTATTTTTTCTTCAGGCTTTAGGTGTTTTCTGTGAGACTGATCATGTGTGTTTACGCTGCCTACTACATTTGAAAGTCCATCCATCCATCCGTCCATTTTCTACCATTTTATCCTCCACAGGGTCGCGGGGGGTGCTGTGCCAATCTCAGCTGACACAGGGCAATAGGCGGGGTACACAGTTTGCCAGTCCATCGCAGGGACAGAGACAAACAACCATTCACTCTCACATTCACACCTATGGTCAATTTAGAGTGTCCAATTAACCTAATCCCCATATTGCATGTTTATGGACTGTGGGAGGAAATCTCTTACGTTTTCATTGACTCTGTATCACAGCATTCCAGCATTACTCATCAGAAACAGTCACCCCATGAAAGTTGTTTGAAATCCAGTGATGTCTTTTTATCATTAGGCTACGTACTTTTCAAACAGCAATATTTGCTAACCATGCCATTTAAAATGAACTTGCCCTTTAAGTAATCATTTCATCACAAAAAAAACACGTGTAAATTGTGCAGTTTAAGGTTTTCAGAAAATATCGCATTATTTTACATAAAAACAGCACATCAGTGAGTAATAAAACAATAAAGACGTCTATTCATGATAAAAAATATTTTTACTTTAACTTGTATTTCTCCCCTTTTCATACATTCAACATTTAAAAGAAATATACAGAGAGGTGAATGTGTCTTGGAAAGTGTCACATCTGGTTTTGTCCACATAATTACGGAGGAATACGCAGGCTCTAGGGGGAAATATCTTTTCGTTGTGTTTAAGCTGTGGTCACCACTGTCATGATTTCAACAGAATCAGCATTACTTCACAGGGTGTGGCCATTTTGCTCCAAAACAGCCCAAAAACAGTTTGGCAAGAAAAAGCCCTCAGCACCAGGATAATCACCGTCCTCCCACAGGTGCTTTATGGTCACTTGGTAAAATGCAACTGTCCAAATCTTATTTACTGCTTCTTCAAAACCTGATGAATGTGTTCTTCCTTTCAACATTTGTTAAAAAAAAAAGAAGTACTTCCTGAGGCAAATCCACAGCACAAACCGCCACTCACAGCACCACCTCCTCTGTCGCTGCCTGTGGTCACATCCACCAGGCTTCCCATCTCATGATGATGATGTCATGGCCCCAAAGTGACTCAGCGACATCTCAACTGGAGCAGAGAAAGAGAAAAAGCAAACACAGGCAGACAGAATGTTAATCCCGGAAAATGACTTCAAATATACGAACACGAGGTGGTGCATTGCATTATAATGTGCTCGGTTATCTCACCCTTAAGTGCATGATAACAACTAGTGAACAAATAAAAAGACATCAGTCTGCGAGAACACACAGTGCTGCATAAACTATTTATTTTTACCGCCGTCAAATAAACTTGTAATCAGAGTAATAACTTGGAATATACTGTAACTTAACAATAAAACATTCTTGAATTATTTTCTGTCACAATCCACTCTGTGGAGCCAAGTGTGACACAAGTATTTCAGGCTACGTTCACATTACCTGCAATACTGTTCAATTCTATACCAATGAAATTCAGACGTGAGGATCAGAATTCTGTGACCTCACAGGCCTGAAAACATCACATCACAGTCACTTTCTGGTTAAGTTCATAGTTGAACCAACTCAGTCATTTCCTGGAGAGTATGAACCCAGGAAGCAGATGTCAGCTTTAAAAATGAGGTGAGTTCAGATGAATTGTTTCTTTTTTAATTTAATGAATTTAATTACATGATTTCCTGTAGTTAGCAGTGGTTAGCAGTCTTGCCTTTGCAGCAAGAAGACCCCAGGTTCGAGCCCCGGTTGGAACCAGGGTCTTTGTGCATGGAGTTTGCATGTTCTCCCCGTGTGTGTGTGGGTTTTGCGTTTCTTTACCTATGTTCACGGACGTAAAATACTAAATGTTAAAAAAACATTAGGAAGCTGATAAACAAGTTCATCATCATTGTATCTTAACCCTGAGAACACACAGAATGTGCAGCATAGAGTCTTTTTTCAGCATAGTCCAAAAATATTTTTTTTATTCTCATTTTTTTTTAAATCACATTAAATTTGTGTATGTCAAAGTTCACTTCTTCTGACTTCTTCAAATTATAGCTATTCTCTTTTTTTTGTTCCCCCCCCCCAGGATGTCCATAAGGAGTTGTGTATTATTATTGCGGCAATTTACCACTTAAGCAACTCGCATACAAATAAATACATCCATTCATCGGCAGCAAAGATTCCTAAATAACCTTTGACCCAGACAAATATGAATGAGTTTGTGACCGTCACAGCACAAAATCTGTACGTAATCCTTGCAGAAGAATCTGCACCACAGATGATGTATGAAAAAAACACCTCTGCACCACAGTGAGACTGATACATTTCCATTATAAGATTAGGATTACCTGTAAAGACATGCTCTAATTTGTTTAATTTGTAATTCTGTCACTGTCTGAACTCCCAAACGTGCACTCAGCTCACTCTGACTCGCTCCTGATCCTGATCCGAGCCAATTATCTATGCAGTCACAGCTTCACAGTGTTCCTTTGTTATTATTCACTTTTGAGCCTGAAACCATTCCATCCCTGCACAAATACAAAAACATGACTATGCCAAATGTTACATGTCAACTCTCATGTTAATTGTATTTACTGTTTGATTTCTGTTTTTTCACATTTTCACTTGGTATTTACTAAAGCAAAATGGTTCAAATGTGTTTACATGTTTGAGAAATAAAGCTCAAACACAACTTAAGTCAATTAAACTTTCCTGACACCAAAGCTTAAATTCACATAACTTACAATGTCAGATTTAATCACAGGCCTAATAATTAGGGTCACTTTGATTTGACCATGCTTTGCTTAGTCATGGCAGACCCTGTCTGCCCAGTCTAAACAGATTAAAGCAAAGACTTTTTCCTTTGAGGATTTGCTGGTTAAAGAAAAAGTGCCTTTCTCATTTTGGCTGAACAACAGACAATAGGACCTCCTCCCAAGAGCTCTGTGCATCACTGGAAAAGATGAAAGCAGATATTTATAGTTGAGGTTTTTAGCAGATGATATTCTGGAAAGCGTACGCTCACGGTCGTGTTGAAAGGTTTTTTGAGCTAACTTGTTCGTAGCACAACGCTCTTCATGCGTGATATTTATTTTATCATGAAAGGTCCCTTAAATTAACTAAAGACACAACTAGCACTGGTGACCACATGTATGGCTCGCATACTCTCCTCAAGACACAGTGGTTAAATCACTCTTTTATTGTTGTGGCTGTTCATGTCTGACATTATGACTAATTTGTGCTCTGCTAATGTTGAATATATGTATATATATATATATATATATATATATATATATATATATATATATATATATATATATATATATATATATATGTTCATAAAGTGGACTAGTGATAAGAACCCTTCAGTTAAATGGATTGTGATAATGGATTTCAGATGGTACTTCTAACCAAAAACGTCGCCAAAATCTGGAAGCAGCATTGGACGTTTCTGGGACCTGATTTTTCTTTGATTTTGAATACATTATTTTCTTTTTATTGTGGTCGTTTGCATGATAAATTGGTGTTTTCAGTCGCAGACATGACATGAGGGATAAGAACTCTAATTTGTGGTCACAAAATAGGTAAAACGTGCACCACAAAATATTAATTAGTGGGCACAAAATGGTCATTTGAGGTCCCGAAATAGGTGTGCACAAAATACTGATTAATAATATTAACATAATTCATTCACATGAATTACCTTGAGAGTCACGTAAGCAAAAAGGGGGAACATATGGCAAGCCTTGTATAAGATTGTACCATTGAAAATGAATACAATGAGGATGAGCTATTGCTTGTATTAAAAATGAGTTCTCTTGCATTACACAACAGGAAACTCACAGATTACATATATAACTCTATATTCGTAATAAAATGGATCTCCTCTATGTTTAAAATGTCTTTTCTGGCAGTGCAGATACATGTGTGGATATTGGTTGTGTATATCCAAAGACCTTAGTGGAAATTTTAAAAGCAAAATTAGAAAGAGAGTCTAACTCTTTCTGCTCGGCCTGCCGTCTAAGGACGTGTCATAAATTGTTGGATAAACTTATTTCTCTCGGCAAGAAAATGTGTTTTGTTAAAAAAGGATCCAAGATACACCTCCTACTGTGACCATGTGGTATAACAACATCTTTAATGTACTTCCTCATGAGAGGATTAGCGCTGTTCCTGAAAATCTGGAAGCCACTTATGGACTATACCTCCCTGCTGAGACTGTTTGTCTCTTTTATTTTGATTATTACCTACAGTGTGTAACTTGTATGACTGAATATTGGGGTGTTGTTGTTGTTTTCTTTTGGGTTTTTTTAATCTTTACTTATTCTCGCTCTCTCTCTCTCTCTGTATTATTGTTTGTGTGCTTGTTCCTGATGTTACATTTGATTTTCTGTCCATTTGACTGATCAGTATACTGTAGATGAATGACATTGATTTATTTTATTATTGTTGTTGTTTAAAACTTAAATAACAGAAAACAGAAAGTGCAGATTGTCATTATTTATGACATCAGTGTTTTTCAAGCATGTGTTTGTGCAGAGGGAAATTTCCATTAAAGCTTATTAAGGCGTGTCATATTATAATAAATATTTTTTCCCTAATTTCCCTGAGTAAATTTTCTTTTATGTAAATGTTATATTATATAACTGTTATATTATATAACTGTAACTAACCCTAACCCTGTGTTGTCTACCGGAACATATATTAATGCATTGTTCTTACTGTTTTATTATCCGTGTATTTCAGGCATATTGTCCTCTGTATAGTTCAGTGAGGCTTAAAAAAAAGTCCAATGGACTTTATCCCTGTCATTTTTTTATATTGTCCTGTCCTTTACAAAAGGAATTGATGTCAATTTAAAATCCTATTTGTTCCTGACCCCAATCATACTCCTTGTCTGTCTGAAAACAACCTTAGAGGAAAAACTAGCTAAGATGTGTACATGCAAAAAAAAAAACCTACCCTGAAGCTAAAATGAAAAGCTTTTATAAATAGTGTGTGTTTAAGTGGATAATGCATACTAACACGCTCCTCACGCGCTATCTTTATCAAAACTAACAGGTTCCTCACCTGAGGACAAATGTCTTTCGGTGCATGACACTGTGATTAAAGACCTCGTACGAAGTGCAAGGAGATAAATTGCACTCTTCCATTTATAAAACAGCCTTTCTCTCCTCACACCATTACACCCACAGCAGGCCCGACGGTTCGGAATTCCTCAACTGCAGTGATGCTTTTAATCATGCTGTTAAGAGCTGAGGAGATGAATTAGTTGACTGGCCTTTTTAAGTGGAAAACCACTTAGTCTCACGCTCGAGACATGACTGTGACAAAATGATTTGGATTGTTTGGATTTCTTTCAAAATGTTGGTCATTTTAATGCAGAATTTCACTGCGGGAGCTAAATGATCTTGCTCAGAGAGAAATACCTCAAAAATAAATGATTAGTTACCATGCCTAAACTCAAACGCTCGCACCAACGTTTGACCGCCGTTGTGACCACGGTCTGCTTCTCTTCCAAAGTAAACAAGTGCATGGCGGTGGTTTTACAAGACATTCCAGAAAATGGGGATTAAACAGGCGCACCCATTCGCTCACAGTGATCTTTTTTTCCCAGCCAACAAAGACCCAGAACTATGATGAAGAATTTACTGAAGGGACAGGACCAGATGAACCAGTCTGATAGATGACTCTGTGCTTTGTCTTCCATGCCTGATAAAGTGGGTCTGTACAGCCAGTTTCACAAAATGACAGGATGCTTTTAAAGCGCGTAACTGATGATGTTACGATATTTAACAGCATATCCTCACTCACAAGGACTATGATTACATATACAGCAATATTCTGATATCACCCAGACTAAGAAAAGAGTCCGAATAGGACAAGGCAATGTCATTTTCTGATTATCTCAACCAGAATAAGGTCATACTCTGAATAAGCAATTATCAGATTGAGACGTGGATTATCCTGATTTTAGTACTATGTGTCTATGCATCACATTTCACATTTCACATCTGAGTATAAGGTATAACTTGTTATAGCACTTGGGGACTTTATGTTAGCAGCTCATGCAAACATATTTGAAATAATGTATAATTCAGAATAAGGTCATCCAAGGTCATTGCAAGTGTGTGGAGGGAGTTTAATAAGAGAAATTAGTCACTGGACTATAATCTGTGCCGATTTTAAGAGAATGATCTTGAGGAGTTATTCTTCATCACAACAAAGGGTTTGTGAGGTCACAGTGACTATTAAAATCCATTGGCTGTATAACAATTTACAATGTACATTTGAAAAAATAACATATTTATGATTTTTGTGTTGTTAACCTGTGACACCAGATCAAATCTTTCAGTGTTTTCTAACTCTTTATAATAATAAGACAACGTTTTGTGTTGATTGTGTAAGCGCACATGAGCCCCCACCCCCCCCCTTCTGTTTGTGTGGACTAAGAGTGTGAATACAAATTGCATCCTGGTTAAAGATCAGAGGTGACGCATTTGAGTTTCTCCACTCTGTTCATTACTGGTGACAGGAGATTAACCACGGTGAGGGACGAGACGACGTTTGGTCTTG
The DNA here is from genome assembly GCF_019176455.1 of Solea senegalensis. Classification (NCBI taxonomy): domain Eukaryota; kingdom Metazoa; phylum Chordata; class Actinopteri; order Pleuronectiformes; family Soleidae; genus Solea; species Solea senegalensis. Next base: position 16,540,567 of record NC_058035.1, read on the forward strand.
TTCGTCTCTTTTTGACAAAGTGGGATTTTTGCATCAGCAGCTTTACGAGGACGTAGCAGACGCTTTATGTATCGGCTGGAGATCAGAGGTGGAGGTGAGGGACCTCTGCAGTGGATTCATCATGTTTCTGCCAATCCTCACGTTCAGAGTTCTGTACGAAATATACACCGGTAATGTAGTCAAGACCATAAAGGGATGCACTTAATGCTCATTAAATCCATTTTGTATGCAACATGCATAGCATTAACATTTTAGCTGTAACATGGAACTCACTAATTGATTTCCTTTCCTGTGACTGTTTCACGTATGTAGAAATAAATGTAAATCAAGTATGTAGTTTGTGGAAATGTGTTTTAATGTGAATAATATATTAGAAAAAACAGCTCGGCACAACACAATAAAGCATGGGTTTCCACAGGTTTAAATCAGGTTATTAAAATATAACTTTCATGAAGGTGTAGGAATACAAAGTCTGTATTTACTGTGTATATAGCACTTGATGACCACTCAAAGCTGCTTTATGTAACCATAGATCTTCTCAGAGAGGATGTGTTGTTAAATAGCTAAAAAAAGAAAAAGAAGGCTAGTGGAGCCTACAGATGAGTCATCATCGCTAAATGCAGGACAGCAAATATACTGTACCTAATAATCTGACAACTGAGTCTATATGTCTGTGTTATGTGTGTTAAGTATTAACTTAAAACCTGTATTCATTGTTTTGTATATTCCATCATATAGAGATTCTTTGTTGTGATTATTCTGAAGTGGTTGTGACAAAACTGATGTTAATTATAACATTCAGCAGTTAGCGATAATAGTTCCCAGTCCATTCTGTTTTGTAAAAAACAAAGTTCAACTTTAAACTGTTAATAATTATTAAATGAAAGCAATAAGGAGAGTTCTGCGCTGTCTCGCAAAACACTTGACGTGATTAACATCCTGATATTTCACAACGAGAGAGTCAAAACTGCTACAGATATAATTCTTCTTCATGAAAACCTAATAACAGAGACACGATGCCTCCCATAAAACAAATGGGTGTTTAAAACTGATTCTCTGTGACCCGGGGGGAAGAATAATGCCTCGAAGAGAAACCACACAGAATATTTATTGCTGTCTTTGGTTTGAAGAGCAGCGGTTTACAGCTCACCAGTGCTGTTTCTCTGATTTCATTATGACTCATATCCCTCTTGACCAATATTTAGCTGCTTGTTCAAAAATTGAACATTGTCATCTTTTTAAGCTTCTTCAGAAAATAATTCTCTAAAAGTATTTGAACAGATTTTTAGTTTTTTGTAATTTGAAGTCTGCAACTCCCTTCTCCACAGCCTCACCTTCACGAGAACTTATCGTGATGTGAAACCTCTTGTTTAGTTAGCTTGGACATATTCTAGAGACCGACTGAATGATTAATCATCGACTGGACTCGTTCAACCAGCGCTTTTGTATTTCACAGGAAAATGTGCTCATTTGGATGTGGAGATAAAATATTTGAGCCCGTGATCAGAACAAGGTGAGACATTCATGGCAAAATGTGACACACTCAGCTGTCCAAACAAGTCGAGAAACAGTGGCTTTATGAGGGAAAATGAACATCTGTTGATTTTTGGCGTGATGGTTTTGTGTGTGTGTGAGTATACGTTTAACTTTTGCCAAGAGGCTGTTTGGCACCGGACTGAGGGAAGATGTCTGGAAACAGTCATGACGCTCTTTCAGTTTCTACTTTTTGAACACACAGATGGACAAAGGTCTCTTGCTCATCCCTGGAGAACATTTTCCAAACGCCGCTTCAGAAGAGTGCAAAGCAGCGTAAGACTCGACCCACTCCGGACATAACTTTTTGTGAACTTTTGCCCTTTGGAAGACGTTCCAGAGCCATGAAAGCTTCTACTCCAGAGTCATGAGTGCACTCAACATGGACAGAGTGAACCCTTAAAGTGTGTGGAATTATTTGCTCTTAGTGGTTGCTTTAGGGATTGTTTTTTTCTTTCATTATTTCTATCTACACCTGTATTTTTATATTCAGGTAAACTCCACATGTCAGAACTCATCTGCAATGCCTCAATCTTCTCTCTGCAGTTTAAGCAACGTTAACTCATCGATGAAAACATGAAACAAACCTTCCATGTTGCCCAATTATCACAACATTGGTTCATTTTAGCCACATCTACACCAGCGTGTGCTGATTTCTTCTTTCATCTTTTTTGACATGAAACAAATCACTTCCTGTGTGCAGCACAGGACTGCCCTCAGTTCAGTTCAACAGACTAAAGTCTAAAATCTACTTGCTGCTCTTAATTGTGCTAAACCAGGGGCCTCAAACTCAAAATGACCTGGGGCCAGTGAACTTCTAGACTGGTCTAGAGGAGGCAGGGGGCCTTTCAAGTGAAAAAAGTCCAACAGTTGGGGAAAAATGAACTGTTTAGTGATCAGAGATTAAAATCATGTCTTGATAATCCATGACTAAAAATATTAAGAATGATATTGCACACCATTTTAAAGTAAAAGTGATTTTATACAAAGTTCAGTAAAAAAAAACTAAAACATTTATGATACAAAATTAATCTGTAAACAACAAAAACAGACAATCTAATTTTTAAATCAAAATAACATGTATACAGTATATTGTAATTAAAACACTAGACAAACTCATATAAAATAAAAATAAAATAAAATAAAATAAAATAAATTTAATTTAATTTAATTTAATTTAATTTAATTTAATTTAATTTAATTTAATTTAATTTAATTTTAAGAGAACAATAGTGTTAAATGTTGGTCAGTTTTCATTATAATTTTAAAATAAGTGTGAGGCCACAGGACATGGACTGAAGGAGTCACAAGTTTGAGACCCTATGCTAAACAGACCTTTAACATAATAGAGTAAGCTGATACGTTTAGTTTGTACCTACATGGACATGACTTTTGCGTCTACCAGGCTACATCAGTTTTCCTTATTCCTGCATGTGGGCATTTGTGCATGTCCTCACTTTGAACTCTCCCAGAGCTGCTTCTCCTCTCAGAACTCTTCTTCACTTCTAAGTGCCATGAAAACATGACCTTGGACCAGTAACCATAAATACTGGAATCCTGTATTACAGAACTGTGTGTGTATCAATCTCTCTGTATATCAGTACGTCTGTATGTCTATCTTTCCAGTGGCTTTGTTAAGATGTCGGCTGCCAAAAGTCTGACTAAAACCTGTCATTAAAATGTTCTTGTGATTCTTTTACATTTGGCGCGTTGTGTTTCAGCAAACACGGGCTGCTGTCATCAATCACATGAGCGACATGATCACACTTACATTATTGCGAGGAAAGTGTAAACATGCCGTGACAGGCCTTTATTGAAACAGTCAAAGCAGGCTACTGTACATTAGTGTTATATAGTGTTACAACACTGAACTCCAGCTGAAGGAATAATCACTGTGATCTGAGTCCTGCAGCCACACTTTGTCACCTTTATTCTACAAATTCTGGCTCTGGCTTTTCCTCAACCACTCGACGCTTGCTGCAGTTTCACTCCACCCTCCTCTGCACTTTTCCCTGTGTCAGCTGCTTACACTGTTCACACTTTCTGTTTTTTGTTTCCGCCAGCATGAGGCAATGACACTTACAGTATTGATCATCGAGCCTCTGCGATGAATGGATGTGTTGCACTTTGGTTAATTAATCTGAGCTGCTGCTGCTGCTGCTGCTGCTGCTGCTGCTGCAGCCGCACTCACAGTCAGTCAAACAGGGAGGAGAGGAGGAGGCAGACTTGACACTAGATTTGTTTTTTACAGAGAACAGGCACTTATTAAATGTCATATACTATACATTATTAATATGATACAATATATATATATATTTTTAACACTGGAAGCTGAAACTAAAGCTTATTTTGCACCTCACCTCTGTTTATAAAACATTGTGACATGAAAGGATAAATTGTGTTATCTTTATGTCAGTTGTAGTTATTCCATATTTCCATGAACACGTACAGTACAAGGTTAAATTAGTCATATGAAATATCTTTCTGATTTCGTTCTTTGAAAGTTCTCCACAGTCAGACATTTGTTTGATTTGTTTTTCTAAATCTGCATTTTACTCTTAGCCTGTATTGACTGTCCTCTTGACACTTGCCAGTAATTGTTTGTTTGTTTTACATGGGACATGATTTGCATGAATGTATCTGCAAAATATTTAAATTTGACTAGGTTTAATTGAATAAATAATGAGCTATTTGGCTTTTCAAATTCATATCGTGATTACTTACTATGACAGGCCCTTTATTCAGAGAACATTCAAACTTAAAACAGGTCACAGGTGCTGATGAGCTACATACATGTACATGTACAGTACATATAATTATTTGTATGTGTTCCCTTTTAAACTGAAGATTGTATGGCTAATCTGTTTTGGTGATAAAAGGGGATACAATTCATTTGTTTTAGAAATAGGACCCATTTATGTCACATGACGTTGTCTATTTTTCCAGCTTTTTACAAAAAATAATAAAACCTTTCACTGAAGACATGAACGTGAGCTTCACAGCAGTCACTTTTCATCTCCATATTTGAACTTTTCCCTCAAAGAGACTCAATGAGTGTGAAACTATCAAATGACCTATTAGGGAAATTGTGATTGTGAATATTTCATTACATTCACAAATGTTTTTTATAGATTTTATAGATCAAAGCTTGCACAGCATGGCCACACACACAACAACACGGGGGGAGCCTTTCTAATCTCTAATAAAACAAAGACCAGCACCAGAAAAGAGAACTTGAACGAGCGGTTGTTGGAGAAATGACGTTGTTGTGGGTTTGGAAAATCTTACTTAGTGCTGGAAATGATCAGAATAAAAAGTGGAATATCATGGAGGCTTGTAAACCTCATTAACTGCAGCACAGGGGGCTTCCCTTGTTCCCTTTCCTAACTAACATCACCTGCTGAGCCTATAACTCCATCTTACACTATCTGTCACTACACAGCTGTAATAAAAAGCAAATGTTTTAACCATTAAGTCCGATGATGCACATGTTTGATGTGATCATAAAGGCAGTGAACATGCAGTTGTATAAACTTCTGTCAGAGCTGCTTCTCTCAGGTGGTTTCCCCGCTGCCTGTCGGGATGGGCGAACGTGGTGAGAGCCAACGTGACAGTCCTGTGGTGAAACCGTTTCTCAATCCTGCGCCTGAGCCCTGCAAATAAGACAAAAAAGAAATCCCCATTATAACAAGTCGCCACATCAAAGGCTTGAGTCCACAAAACATACTCATCAAAACAAGCAAATGACTCGCTTGAGCACAATATATGATGTACAACATGTGAAGGCAATTAGGACAACTGCACTGGAAAGTAATCAAATCAAATCCCCGCATGTTCGGTGGTAAATTAGGGCCAAACAATTGGGGTTAAAATACCAAACTGCAATCTTTCTTCCATATATTGTGATAACAATTTGATTTATGAACATTTTAAATCAAGCTTTTAGTTCAGTACTCCTGTTATGAGATACTATCAAAATATAAACTACTCTAATCCAAGTTGAGAATTTAAGGGTACTAACATGTATGAATTGCTTTCTCAAATTTACATATATAATATGGAATTAATTTATAATGATATGATTTTTTACTTGAAAACATATTCATTGTTCAACCCTGGTGTAAATCAGTCTCTGATTTGATGGTAGAGTGAAACATCAGTGCTCTTATTATCTTATTATAGACTTATTATGCCATTTGAAATTGGAAAAGAGGTCCATCGTGCACATGTCAAGGCCAACACTAATAATCATTCACACTCACATTCACACCTACAGTCCAAAATGGGAGACTCCCGTGAACCTTACCCTAACCTGCATATCTTTGGACTGTAGGAAGCCGGAAAACCAGGAGAGAACCCACACAGACACAGAGAGAATATGCTATGTAATATAACTCCAAACTATAGTATACAGTATATGCACTGCCAATTTAAATATTAAAATGACTTTAGTCTATTATTAACAAGTAGAAATAAGGATGGTGACACATAGCTGTCATGACTGTTGTGACATAAAATAAAATATTGCCCAATTTCTCTCTCGATGCTCTGATGACGATCAGTTTGTCTGATATCTCCCTCCAGTCAGCTGACTCATAAATGTCTCTGTATGAATGGCGCAGTGTGTGCGTTCAGTCTACTCAGCGTTCTCTGATTGAGAAACACTGTGTGGAAGAAGCGGCACGAGTTCTTCCATTTATGTGAGCACCTGCTGAACAGGCTCGACCGCTCAACCACGCAGTATTTTGTTAAAATGCATATGTCGCACAGAAAACTCAATCAACACTGTTTCCACTGCTGCACTTTTCTTTTTTTTTCTAAAAGGTGCCCTCATTGTAGAAATGGATCATCTCTCATGTGTGAACCACTGAAAGATGCCGGATGACTACACCTTGTTTCATGATTAAATGATACACATGCCAAATGTATGTGTGTGTGCTACAGCATCAGAGAAGCTCCCGAAATACTATTTTTTATCATCTATGTAATGTTTGCAGTAAACAACACAGAAGTGCTGTAAAAAAACAAAAAACAACCAGAGATCAAACTGTATATGACATGTGAGAAGAGATGTTGGATTGCAGTGAACATGTAAAGTGTATTGTTTACACCGTGTAGTCCATGAAAACTGACCTTTCTCTGATGCAAGGTCATTGGAGCTCTCCTATTTGTCTGCGCGTCAAAGTCTCACCATTCACATGAGTTGGTGTGTTTGACACATGAGCCGGTGTCTGAAAAGTCGTCCCACACAGCAGTCTGATGCACAGAGGTTTTTGTGTGGGCAGTGTTTTGATTAAACCTGAAACCTGTGTGTGTGTGTGTGATAAGATACTGGTTGTTTGAAGTAAAGATCAACATTTGAATCCCTCTAATAATGTAAATATATTTAAAAAGAAAGTAAATTCCTAATATTACTTCAGATAGCTATTAGAGCTATGACTATGTATATGTATATGTATATGTATATATATATATATATATATATATATATATATACATGCATATATATATATATGTATATGTATATATACATATGTATATATATATATATATATACACATATATGTGTGTGTGTGTGTGTACAGAAGGTTATATTTATCTTTTATGCCTCCCAGTGATACCACAATAGATATATTCAGAAAAGTAGTGGGAAAAGACACTGTTATTTGTTTAATAACACAGTAAAATAAATTATCATATGGGAAACAGGGCTAATTGTTCTACATCCAGCTGATAAGAAGATGTGATGATATAAAACACAAACAGGACTATGACAGTTTTTCTCAGTGGCTTTGGTGCATTTCTCACATCACTATTAACATTTGCACAGCACTGCAAAAGCACGTTGCTTGCTCAAAATGGATAGTCTATTCCTCAAAAGCAAGTATTCATGTCAATGAAACTGCCAGTGTCATCAGAATGAGAAGTCTTGACACCATCGTTTATGAACAAGATAGTCAAATGGCTTTGTCAAGTTTCCATTAAGACAGTTTGTTCTCTCAGTTATTTGCAATGCAAAAAAAAGGTCAGAACTCGGTGACACTACCTGAAAATGCTCAAGACAGCACTATACACTACTTGTACAGCCATTTGAAAACTACAGTAAAGTTACACATTGCTATACGTACGTTTCACATTTTCACTGTATATGCAATTCTCCAGCATTGTGCAAAAGAAAAATACACTACAGTCACAATCACATATTTACATGTCATCCCTTGCAATGCAGTGAGGAAAGTAGCTCTTGGAGTGGTGAATCCACCCTCTGCATGACTCTGCCATTTGCGTGACAGAATTTCATAAGTAGTTCGACAATTTTGCATGTAATGACTCAAGCAATGAAATGAAGACTATTAGTTTTATTGAGAGCGACTATTCAGCGTCCATAAATATAGTTCATTTTGACTGACATGACATAAGCAAATAAAATGTTATAAAACAGCAGAGAATTGTATGAAAGCAACTCATACATGTCCACAAACATTTGCAATTTGTTCAGAGGAAGGAGAAATTGCTACTATGATGTGCTCAAATGACTAAATGTTGTGGAGGTTGAACTAATAGTTATGAGAATTGCGTAAAAGAAATGGGTAAAATCCTGTTAGTCGTGTCACAAAAGTTTACTCAAACGATACACAAGCATCTCTGAGCCTGTCGCCTCCTGAGAGTCTGTGCCAACATTAATGTGAACTGGAAGCTGTGACCTTTTATCATGAACTTCCTCAAGATGCACTCCCACGTGTATAGGTCTCTTAAGTGGCATCTGCAGTGATCTCTGCTTTGACTTGGTTGAAAAATATTACTAAAATAAAAATAATTGCCTTTAATGCATTAGGGAAAAAATAGGTGAAGGTCACAGACAGAACAACCACAAACGACCTACACATAGTAAAAAGCTGACACATCGATGTCTATCTGTTCCAATCCATCTTTTTCAGTACTAGACTGAGTGAGCAGTAAAACAACGTGTTGGCTGGTAAACAAAGAGGCTTCAAAAAGGAAGTGAGAGGTTTAATATCAGTGAGCTGGGACAGGGAAAATCCAAAAACAACACATTTCCCTTCTCAGTGCATGCATGGCCTCCCGTGACATATTTACATTCAGCTGGGGCTTACACAGCAATACAGGTCAGCGTCTGCAGAAGCAAGGTGGAATGCTAGAACAAAAGCAACACAGAGAATGTGCAACACAGAATGCAGACAAGGAGCATGAAGTTTTGTTTTGTTCTGACACCCATATCGGGAGGAAAAAGTCCTTTTTCTGTGTCATGCAAAATGTTTACAAATCAAGTGACAATGGTGCAGATGGAGGTTAGATAGGAGAGGGCAAAAAAAAGACCTGCTTTGGGAAAATATCATTATCTGGATTTAAATAATTCCTCTTAGTCAATGCTGTAGTCTGCCAGTGATTTCAAAAATCTATATTAAGTACTAATCACTTACAGGAAACACCCAATTTTATCATAATGAATAACTGAGGTAGGCAGGTCAGGGAGTGGACAGGTACACCAGCAAATCAAAGCATTCAGTCTGAATAAAATGATTGGTATTATTATTTTAGACATCTTATTTTCCTTTCTTTTTTGTTTTGTTTCAGAAAACAAATTACAATGTATAGCTTTCAGGTTAGAGGTCCATTTTTGTTTGTCGTTAGAGTAATAATCTCACAGTCCAGCTATAAAAACTTTAGACTGTTGCAACCAGAGATGAAACTGTTACTGTTATCACAACTTTTCATAGTTGCATAATATGACACGTGAAACAAATGTTTTACGTAACGTTTGACATTTTGCGCCACCAACCATTATGTTGCCACTGGTTTTTAATATGTTGTATATGTGGCATGATGTTATACATCCACATATTCTAACCCAGAGACCTTTACGCTCCACTGTGGTCAACCCACTGTCCACTGTCCATGCCCTCAATTTATGTTGTCGGGTTTTCGCCCAGAATTTATTGTCTTCATCTTTTGCTAGGACTTGCCAAAGCTCCTCCAGAGCCGCCGCATGAGACATTATACAAGTGAGGCCATTGTGGACGACTTTGAATAACCAAATTAAACTGGTGGAGTTTCCCTTTAATGGAGCAAAATAAACCGTAAACAACAAAAAAAACTAAATGTAATTTTCCACATCTGCAGTTCATTTAGTGAGCTAGTGCTACAATAACAACGAGAAAGAAAAAAATATTTTCCAAAACACAGTCAGTCAGTAAGCCTGTTCTCGCACCTGTACACAGACAGGTGTGTAGGGCAGTGTGTGATGACTCACAGACACATTTAAAAAAGAAAAAAACTCCACCTTTCATTATGGTATTTGTGAACTCCTCCTGGCGTGCAACGCACATATTCACAAACAACCACAACACGACCCGGACTGCTTGTCATTTTGAAGAAAATACACCGTTTTTTAACAAGTGCAAATTCATTTATGACACAAAGAAAAAGCGATTGCTTCTGGTGTATGACAGTCAGTGCGGCGCAGGATGTTATGAAACACGTGTGTCAGAAATCTATTAAATGTGTGCATTATCATAAATGTGACCGTGAGCCTCGGAGGATGGAGCAGTGTGTGAGTGTGTGTGTGTGTCTGTCAACAGTGCCATATAATAGCGCTCTCATGGTTGCTATGGCTGCTTGATTACACAGCTTGTTAAATTTGGGCCCTGTCATCAGTGCCACTTGACAGTTTTGTCTGTCGACAAGCTAAAATTTACTGACTCAATGTACAAAATCAACACATGTGCACACCCATGCATACACACACACACACACACACACACTGTCTCTCTCTCTCTCTCTGGCAGTGTAGTTAGTTGTGACATTGACAATATAATACAATTTGTCAGTTTTACAAAGTAAACTGAAGTAACTGGACTCTCTGTATATGAACTTAATTTTAAATAAACTGTAAGATTTCAATGTCCAAAACATATGGATCATTTATTTATTGCTACTTTCCAAACTATAATATTGACATTACAACACATGCTGTAAATCCAATGTGTGTGTCAACAACAGCAAAACACAATGAGGTGAAACGCTGACAAAGATTAAAACAATTCATTAATACACAAGCCATAATACTATTATGGCTTGTGTATTAATGAATTTAATTAATTATATGTCGAGAGCCTTGTGTTAAAAATGTTTAATCACTGAACATATTTGATATACGTGTGTGTGTTTTAAATACGTATTTTTTTTGTCATTTGAACTTTATTGAGCTGATGTAAATGGCTTCATATTTTGCATCAAAATACTTCAATGCAATGTATTTAAAATACTTTGAAACAGTGGGATGAAATCATAAGAACACACAATGCAATGGTGTTTGGTGACTATCTTAATTTGCCCAGATTAGTTAGAACCATACATATCAACACACTGACTAAGTCACAAGCTTTCATAGCCACACTGGAATTTGCCTTTTTATATAGTTTTATTTATTCCCCACATCACTGGAGTTATAAGAATTGATCATTTCTAGAAAACTTGACAAGGTCACGATTAGAATGTATTGATCATGTCATTCTAAGTAGCTTAATTGATTATATTGGAAGGTAGTAGGACTGTGACTACCTGATTTTTATTTATTTTTTGTTGTATTCAGACAAATCGAGGTTGTGCAGGGTTATAGTTAACACAAATTAGGGTTAATACAAATATAGTAAAGCAGCAGCAACAACGTATTGAAACTAATTGACACTTTAAATGACATGGCATTGTGCAAAAGTGACAGGAACTGAATTAAACTGGAAGGTGATCATGAATCAGTTCTTCATGATGCATTCCAGTGTTAGTAGGAAGCCGGAATTTCCTGTAGAAGGAAATTGGATCTTCCAACTCTGCAAGTTGGCACAACCTCACCAACCCCAAGATGGCTGCCGCTCAAACACTGCTACTTTTACTGTTAATTGCTCTTCTGTCATATTTGTTTCACAATAAATCAGTTGTACACATAGTAATGTTCAATTACTATATGTGAACATGTACATAGAGGGTTTTTATCGACTGGTATTGCTAACAATTGCTAGCCTGACATACGTTTGCATCCATGCTTTTTTCCTTCTTGGGAATGTGGACAACTCAGAGGTGACATCACTTTTATTTATGTATTTATTTATATGTTTATTTCGGTCATGACATTCAGATCACTCATCACACAGCAGTGCAGTTCACACAATACACATAACCGGAAGGGAAAGCGGGAGAAGCAAAGCTTATCTAGTCCCGCCCCCATTATCATCATACATTTCATTTCATCATTTTTTTTTATTTATTTATTTTTTTCCTTTAGTCAACCATCTCATCTGTAGGATTCACCTCGCTTTGCTTCTCCATTCTTTTCACATGCTCAAGGGTTGTGGAGACTCTCTTTGTTATTGCGCTTTCCGCCTTCACATCGATCAATTCATTGGTCATCTCACTGCTGATCTTTCTCTTTCTCTTTCTAGTTCCAACCTCCGACTTCCCGTTTTACTAGAAAACAGCATTATATCCAAAAGCCTGGAAATGGCATAGCTATACAAAGAAATTCACAGTATTAGGTCCTATATAATTATGTTACAACCTGATGATATGATCAATATTTATAATTTCAGTTTCATTTTCGAGAGGCTAAAGTTATCCAGAGACACACTGACCCACAGGAACAGTCAAATAAAATGAAACCTAAATTTCTTGTTACCTTAAGTGTCTTTAACTTTACTCCTTTCTGCATCAAGTCATCAATTATTGTATAAAATGTACTTTTAAAGTTAAATTGGCAATACAGAAACAGACACTATAGAGTTTGATGCATCCACATGAATCTAGATCGCAGACACTATGTCAGCAAGCGAGCTACGACGTACGAAATCATTTTAAAATTAAAATTAAATAATTATTTATCAATTCTGTTCTGCAGCAAACCTTTAAAAAGTCACTGATTAAACCAAAATGTTTTGAAACTTGAAATAATGAAACTCATAGACAAAGCTTCCATATACCATACAGTCAGCTCCGTGTTTACTTAGCTTTGTATTCACAGGGATGAACTAATAAATAAATAAAAATATTTGTACTCATTATGTGTGTCACTATATTCCCTCAAGTAAAGATAGAAAACAAGTGGTGACATCTTTAGTGATATATCTTCCATGTATGTGGGTATATGCAGTGTAGGAAATTTAAAAGACAAATATATTAATAACCGAGTAAATAAATTATTTCAAATCCCTTAAGTCTATTTATGTTTTGTACTTTGTAGAAATTTACACAACTTCCTTATTGTTTACAGTTTGACAGAATCCACTGATGGATATGTAAAAAATAAGACTAAGAGTCGTAGTCAAGGACTCAGACCTTCATTTTAATTAATGCAGTCACGCAGCAAGCCTATATTATCATCGTAAAAAACGGAAAATAATCAATAATCAAGTCTTAAGGCTAAAATAGAGTAAGATCTGAAAATTGTAGCCCAAAAAAAGTTGATCATATCAGTCCAGTTCTCACATTCACACGAGCTTCCTGTCATGTCAGCTGTGCATGGGAAATGTGAGGATTTTAACTTGATGTCAACAGAACATCACATGTGTTGAATGAGTCTTGTGTAACACAGTGTGTGTGTGTGTGTGTGTAAACGTGTTGCAGCAGAGCCAGTGGTTATCTTTTTAAAAAAGCATGAAATCATGTGCCTCAAACGACGATATACACTTTCTGATTTGAATGTGTAAATGTCACCTGGGACAGCTGACGAGCAGCGAGAAGAGGGAACAACCACTTTTCACTCATGTGAGTGCAGAAACATGAATACACACCATGCAGTATAAAGTGTACACAATACATACACACACACACACACTCTCAGATTCTCTAAAAAAACTACAAAACTAAAAATATATATATATATATATATATATATATATATATTTTTTAAATGATCATTTTGTTTAGTGGTGGTAATGAAAATAAATGGTCTGTCGTCATGGTGATCAGCCGGGTTTAGATGTGGTGATTATAAAAGCAGTAGCACTCATGATCATGGTTCTCAAACTGTGGTACCGGCTTCCTCTGGTGGTACTTACTGTTCTACTGCATAAACCAGGTGTATGTGGAGTGGATACAATGAAACAAATAACAATTAATAATAAAATAGTAATTTAAGTCACCTTATCTCTCGCTCCATCTTAACCCAGGTTCACTATACCAGTGTGTGAAGTATATGTGAGGAAGAGGATGATGATGATGATGATGAGAGAGCAAATTATCTTATTGGAAATTAATCTGCTTCCTGTACAAAAGTCTGTAGTTTAAACATTGGCAATAATGGTGTTACTTTAAGATTTTCTCAGGTGATATTTGGTATAAACAGTTTGAGTTTGACCATGGATATGAAAGAATGAACGAATCTGGTGTTGTGTTGATGTAAAAACACTTACATCACTAACATCTTATTATTAAAGAGCTTCTCCATATATTAAATTGACACAATTTTTGTTGTGTGTGTTATTGTGAGTATGAGTTTTGTTATTCGTGTGTGTATTTTTGTGTAACACCACATGTAGATCCCAGGAAGAATAGCAACTGTTACACACGACAGTAGCTAATCTTAGCTGATCTTAACTAATTAAATCAAGCATTGACCCGAATTAGATCTGCTTTTAATGTACTGATTCTTGTTAGTTTGTTTACTTGTTTTTCTTTGAATATGTCATCAACAATTCTTTTTAATAAATAAAAATAATACTAATACTAATAAGATGTCATCCACCTGCATCTGAGGTAAACAAGGACACACACATGCAGAAATACACATGGGCACACTGCATAGGTGCATTCCCATGATATAACAATAATGTAAATAATAGCTGATAACAACATGCACACACACTTATGAACAAAAATATGGTCACGCAGAGCTGTAATGTAGTGCAGAACACTGTGTGCACCCACCCACACACACACACACACACACACACACACACACACAGAACACAACATAAACAGACATACACGCTAGATGAGCACATAAATAGTAGTGGTACAGTAATTACATATTTATATACACACACACACTTTGCTGCAAAATTATTATTAATATATATGTATATATACGTATTTAACTACCACTACCACACACACACACACACACACACACACACACTTACATACACACAGACCTCAAAAATATTTCACTACACACATGTTTACACACATTACGGTCATTGTACCCTAAATACAAATAATGATATGCACACACACACACACAAACACAAACACACAAACATACACCTCACATGCATGCATGAACGTACTGTACACACACACACACACACACACACTAAACACAGCAGAGAAAAGTTGTGAGGTGATTAGTAAAACGGTTGTTCCAAAGTGATGCCACCCACAGCCTCGCAACACAGTCTGACTGAAACCATAAACATGTTTTTATTTACTTTTGATCAGGGAGACTGAACAAACAAGTGCTTGACATTCAAAATCTCAAACTAGCATCATGCGTCTTCTGAAAACTCCCACAGGAGAATTATTAAGGTCAGAGATTTAAATTATAACAGCTAGAGTCTCATCTACAGAGTCATCTCATAAGACAATATTTATTCTTAATTATTTGGTACATTTTGTTCCTGAACAACATCATAAAAAACACCCATTAACCAGTAAAGTGGGGCATAATAATAAATAAAACAAAAAAAGATTAACAAAAATATGAGTCCTTACTGATATTTATCATGATTAATGTTTATATTAAACTACGGTTGAAATTGTATTTTGAGACCACAACTTTCCCTAAAAGCCACTCACAAAATATCTCGAAGCACACGTCAAAGTGCGACTGCAGTAATCACAGCTGGCACGTTATTCAAAATAAACTCTGTCAGTGTTGTATTTAAGGGAGCTGACGTATCATTTTGAAACTGCTCGCCTCGTAAAAACCAGAAAAAAAGTGATCAAACAGAAATTTATATCAAAAAAACCCTCAAATTAAACAGTGACGAGAAAAGAGAAGAGGTGAGTCAAAGACGTCGGCGTGATCCAACAGAATCTTCACTCTGCAGTGAGCCAACACAACAACCCTGACAATATTCACTCGTACACGTTTCACTCTTTTTTCGTCTCTTTTCATCTATTTTTTTTTTTTTTTTGCATTTGTTGTTGCTGAAAAGGTTAACAGATTTTTCTTTTTTCTTTTTTCCAGTCGAAAGTGAGTGGGTTGTCAGAGAGTGAACATTTCACAAGGCAAATTTCCCCTGGTGCTCGGGTAATATTATCACTCCAAAGCATCATAGTTTCAGTTTGACTTATGGATTTATTTATAAGAAGAAAACAAGCCTGACACCAATTAACACAAAATACGGATGCAGCTTGTGTGTTCTGTTGTCTGGGCAATTTTTTTTTTACGTGACATTTATGAAAAAAACAACTATCGAGATAATAAATGTCACGTTACAGTTTCAGTTTCTGCTTTTCTCTCAATATGACTAATACTAATTTCAAAGATTAAATTAACAGTGCTCATATTGTAGGCTGTGTGTGTTGTTTATCCCTGTTAAATGAGAGTGAATCAAATTCACACGAACTGTCCCTTAAGACACAATAAGCTTTTGTCAGTCAGTGAAATCTGTCTTTTTAGAAATTTAGATTGCACATTAAAAAGAAAATAACCGTTTGCCAACATTTAACACCACTCCGCCCACTGCTGAGCAGTTTATATGTCACCTTTAAAAGTCTCACGATCAAAGCAGATCTCATTTTGATTCAGAGTTTCACTATTACTGCGCATATTATTTATTAAAAAACACAGACCTGAAGCAAACAAACCACACTTTGTGCAAAAGTCCATGTTCAAATAATTGTACATCACCACCAGTGTAACCGACACCAACAGTCAACGTTTGTTTCTCACACTGACAACACTTCATGACACGTTCAGGGGCCTGTGACAAAAACAGCAGCTCCACACACCGACTACAATTTTCTAGCTCCTGACAAAAATGGTGAACACAAAGTCAGAGCAGAAATGAGGTGGACAATTTTTCCCCAGACGACAGAGACTGGGGTTGTCTCCGTGGGACGTGAACACTCGTCACTACAGACGATCGTCACCCACCGACCTATTTTACAAAGCACACCTGAAAAACATGACATAATGTGGCCTGACTGCGCCACCTAAAATATAAAGTGGAGACAGAGCAGCTTTACTCGACGTCTTTTAGTATCAAAATTAGTCACAGAGCAAAAGAGAAGCCGTCGAGGCTGGGCTTTGATGCGATCAGGCAGCGTGTGTGTGTGTGTGTGTGTGAGCGTCTCAAAAAGTGAAAAGGAAGCTGAGAGGATGAGAGAGCGGTGGGTAGGAGAGCTGAAATCTGCTTTTCCTCTTTCTCTGACGCTGATATTTTCAAGTTGAAAGAGGCGAGAAAGTGGAAGAGAAAAGCAAAATAAAGACTTTCCACAAATTACAACAATTATAAACCTATTTACTTCTGCATTTGAAAAAAATAAATACAACTGACTACAGCCATATTTACGATCACTTTGAGAGTTCAAATTCACTTCCCTCTTTTTTTTATGTCTTGCAGATATTTTATGTAAATAAATACAAAGAAAATTTAAGAAGTAGAAAAGAAAGTAGACAATGGTGCGGTTGAATTATAAAACAGGTGAAACTATTTTTCTTTTAAAAAAAACAATAATTTGATGTGTTTATTTAAAAAAAAGAATGGTCATGCATTCTCTGTTATACATACAAGGTTCAAATTTCACGGTGAAGCACTAGATTTTAAACGTGTATTGAGTTTGTCTCATGTCACCTTTAATGCCTCATTGATCAAAGTAGTTCTCTTTTTGATTCAGTTTCACCACAAGCAGAGGAGGAGATGATTCTTCCTCTCTGACTTTTCTGTGGGTCTGGACGTCTTGAAGCAGAGACAAGAGAAAAGTGACAGATTTGAAAAAAAAACAAGAAACGAGTGTGATGGAGAGAAGAGAAGAGAAGCAGAGCAGAGCAGAGCAGAGCAGAGCAGAGAGAGACATGTTGGTTGAACTGTGGTGCAGCAGAGAAAGGTGGGAGGCTGAAGAGACAGAGACAAAAGTCCGCCAGAGAGATGTGGCCTGAAAAACAGCTGCCTCCATTTTGAAGTGAGATGTGGGAACAACAGCGCCATCTGTTGAAAGAGCTGACAACTGCTTCTGACAACTGCTTCTGTCAAGGCCTCACAGACATCCACACTAACTTAATCTCATAAATCTCTTAATTAAAACAAATAATATATATATGTATATATATATGTATACATATATATATACATATATAGATATACATGAATTCTGCTCCACATTTGAATATGTGACTTTCTGACGGTGTGATGTTGCAGTATTTTTCAAACAGTACCGTAAAAAATGAATCATTTTATCATTTAATCATTTCCACAGTGGTCTGAGTGAGTTCTGAATCATGTGGTGTTAAGGGTTAAATCAAGTGGTTTGGATTTACTCACTCATTGTGACTAATAACAAAACCTGACTGCCTGCCGCTGGCGTGAAATCAGACAAGCTCGGAAAATTGGAGAACATGAATGAGTAACGACCTCCACAACCTCAAAAATTGCATTATATCACTCCTGAGCAACTTGACATCATGTGACAGAGGGCGGTCGATGGTTCCCTTGCACAACGACCAACAGTGGACAGAGTATGGGTGGAAGGCACGGTCAGGCTGTTGCTGAGAATCAGCCGTGCATCTCTAGCTTTACATAAAGTATCATTTACATCCGTCAGTGCCGGAACAGTCAAATGGATGCGTTGGATTGGGAACCACACCAATTGATAGTGATGAGTCGCTCACAGATTGATCCAGACCTCCCTCTTGTTCAGATGGACTTTTTTAGATTCTCAGCTCCCCTAATACACACGCTGAAGTGTCCCTGGGTAAAACACGTAACCCCACGTTGCACGTGTGAGTGGGTATGAAAGATGCACGTGTGAGTGAATGGGTGTGAATGGGTGAAGCTGTAGTGTAAAGCAGTGTGAGTGTTCATCGAGACTGGAAAAGCACTATATGAATTTAGACTATTTACAATACTTCCATTCATCCTACAGCAGTTTAGCATCATTTAAATGTGTGAACCCAAACTGAGTCTGTTCGGGTGGAAGTATTTTTTGATAAAAACAAGATGGCTGTGGTCCTCGCTGCTGATGTGAAGAGCTTTTTGATACTATAAGTCTACATTTCATGGCTCTGTTTGGTTATCTATCCAACTGAATCCCCCTTTACTATAAATGCACAAAACAGAACATCTACTTATTACAATTATGCATGTCAGTGAAGGTATGAATCGATGACTACTATACAGTATATGATATTAAATGCATTTCAAACCATTGTCAAATCAGTTCACACAGTTCCAAATGACTCTCTCTCTCTCTCTGTTTGTTTAGATCTTGTGTTTCCATGCTGCACACAGGAAGTGATTTGTTACATGTCAAGACAGATGGAGGCAACAGCAACATTGAGCTTGTAACGCAAGATAGCTGCAAACAGGTTGGAGAATGACTGAAAACACAAAGAAACGCCCACGGGAAGTTTCAGAAAAGAACTACTACTACTGAAAACAACAACAACACAACAACAACAACATAACGGTTGAAATGTTTTTTTATCACCACCTCTCCCTACACTGCTGGTATATACACACAAATCCTCCGTCACACAGGTCTTGTTTGACAAACACTGTTTTCAGATGAAGGAAAAAAAATAATGTCATATTGTTTCACTTTAGAAACGAATAATAATCAACACAAATCCCCAGAAGTAACACACGACAGCTTGTAGTGTGTTTTATTACTGGCTGCAGCTATCGCTTACATCATTGTTCCTTATATGCCGTCGCACATTGTCCTTCTTTGTATGTCCGCAGACTCTCTCACTGGCTGACTTTTATTTATAAATCCATTCTTGGACTTACTTGCCTACATATTTGTGTTTACACATGTGTAGCAACCACAGTCGATTTGGCCAGCGTTCTATGGACATCATACAGATGCATGTCCCAAGAGTTAAAACTGAACTGGGCAAAAAGGCTCTTAAGTTTTCTGCCCCGTCTACCTGGAAAGCTGTGCAAACATCTTGTAGCTCTGGGGGAATTCAAGACTATTATAAAACACAGAGAAATAAGCTCAATAGGTTCTTGTGATTGCATTGTGTAATCATGCAAATCCCACTCTTCTTTTCCTGCAGTGTGTGATTGTATTTTACTTGTGTCTTGTGTGTTTGGAGTGACATTCTGTATTTGTGCTGCCGTCTTGGCCAGGTCACTCTTGGAAAAGAGGTTGTAAATCTCATTGAGTTTTTTACCTGGTTAAATAAAGGAAAATGAGATAGTGTGATTGAGTTATATTTTAGGTTGGCAATGAGTTATATAAGAGGTTTTTTTTTTCCCCATGTCATGTCTGGGGCTCCGTACAAAACAATTATGCAAACATTTATGCAAAGTTATTAATAAAAGTAAGAACAACAAAGACTGTAATATGTTGAAATAAAATAAACTGGAGAAACATTCAGGACAAACTGTGCTGTGCAGAGGGAGCTCTTTGAGATTGAATTAAAACAAATGCCACAAACATCCGTCAGGTATTTTACACCATTCAATGTGTCAGTTTTTCTAACATTAGAAACATGATGTTATCTGGTCAAGTAGGAGGTAAACTCACTGTCTGCCTCACACTGTCTGGTCGTTAAAAACCTTCACACTTTTATTTCTCCTCACGTATAAATGTGTGTGGTTGTAGCGTGCAGACATCGAGCTGTCCTCATGTGAAAGACTGCAGACCTCCTACGGTCTGGGAGACGAGCTAACCACAAGTGGGAGTGGGCAAATTCACACGCACATACACAAATACACAGACTTTTAAACCTGGGCATCTAATCTAAAAAAAAATAAGACGTCTACATTTAAGTAATAAAAAGGTGATATATTATTTTACTTCTGCAAGAATATTTAAAACAGGAAAAAAAGAAAGATTTCATAAAATAGTTATTCTAGAGGAAACTCAAAGTGTACAGACACAATTACTGACAAAAGTGAATTACTTTTTAAGTAGAATTATTATGCCGATAATAACAGTAATTAATTATAAGTATATGCCGATGACAAAGGCTGTTGTTTACTGTGGTTGTGAAGCGGTGGGTCTTAAATACAGCAAGCAAAATCATCTCGAATTTACTGCATTTTCATTTACTTTGAGGTGAAAATGAATAGCAACTTCATACGAGAAGCGCAAACAAAAATGACACTTAACTCTGTGAGGGACCAAGGACAGAGGGTGTCACTTACTGCACAGACTGTATATTGTGTTTGTGATGTTGGGTGATATAAATAAAACTGGACTTGACTTGACAACAAACTGATGTATCCGTTCACAGAAAGTCAAGTGTTTATAAAAAAAAAAGAAGAAGCCGCACAGCAACAGACTTTGCAGAGAGACGCACGTCACAGCTAAAAGTCAAACATTTGCATATATTATGTGAAAAAAGACTGTGGTGCATCAGAGCTGCACTTCTATTTGTGCTGCTTTCACACTGATCTATAAACTCTAATTTCAAGGGAACCAGATGGAAACAAACACTTGACAACAGGAAATAATATGAGTGACGGAGGCAAAATGGGCTTTAAATTTCATGATGAACACAGTACTACATATACTGTATGTTCAAACCACCTGTGCACTGCTGCAATTTACAGTAGGTCTATTATGGGCTGATTTAAGTCACAACTTTGTGATAAAATGACCAAAAACATGTTTAATAAATGTTACCTGACTACACATTTCCCCCACAGATGAAATGACCACAGTTAAATGTGTTACGCTGTTACTTTAAAAGTCCTACGTACTTTCAAACGAGGCTGCACCTCAATGATTTGGCAACACCAAGAGTCACTAAATGTTCTGAAACATCTGCAAGTGACTACAACCCAGTCACAGTGGGAACAGTGATGTTTCTGGTTCTGTTTTATAGTCATAACAGATCAGTTTCCTACTAAAGTCAGACTCGCATGTTAAAAACCACTGAGTGAGCCAATTCTTTTTTCTCTGGCAGCCGTAAATCCTCTTAGTTTACTGTGAATTTCACCTCAGAATTTATCTTAAATTGTTTTTTTGGATCAATCTAATAAACAGCAACATAATAGGGCTACTTCCTGATAAATTACAAAGATTCTGAACCAGCGCCAGTACACCCTGAAGCATTTCATATGTATAATGCTGCACTGTGTAAAACCATGAGTGAGTTTTTAAATGGGCAGCCAGACGCATTAAATCATTTCTTAATAAAAAAAAAAAAAGAAGTACACTTCACGGTCTGTGAGCTCTTTATGAGATGTTCTTCACTAAAGCATGAAGATGTTATTTGTTTTTATTCCCTCCGTCCATCCATCATCACTGCTGGTCATCCAGGAGCAGAGTCCCACTAACAGCGGGTGAAAGGCAGGGTTGACCTGGGTTAGATCATCAGTCTAACAGTCAACCACTCACGGTCACGTTTACATCTACAGAAATGTAGTGTCTGCAATTAAATTAACGTGAACGCACGCAGAGGCGTGGAGATGCCTCACAGTAAGGCCTTGGTCGTGCCGTGATTTGATTGATGAACCTTCTTGCCATGGGGCAACTACCCAAGCTACCCACTGCACCACTACGCGGTAGTCTTACGTTTAACTTTTCAAAATAAACAAATGTCTGTTACATTCAAACCAACGTCAAATGAGTTCAAATAAAAATGATGACGCCTCCACACAACTCTCACTGTGTTTTAGCAACGTTTTATTGCTGTTTTATGTCAAGATAGTTTGAAGTAGGGATGTCACGATTATTTGATTTCACAATTACTCGGGGTATTAAATGAATAAATCGTTTCCTCAACACCACAAAAAATTGCTGTGAAAGGAGGAAATACGGGTACTATGTTTCAACCACCCGGCTCTGCACGACTCCCTCAGTCAGGTCTGATAAGTTTTGCTTGAAAGAAAAAATCATGTTACTTTGTTTCTGTTCACAAAATAATAACATCAACACCAACAACAACAGAAAAATCACCAAAAGCTGCACAGTGTAACTTTAAAGTATAATCATGCTTCTGTACCTTTGTCCACACAAAAATAATCAATCCAAACCAAACTTGGCAAGTTTGACTCAATTCCGGGTTCATGCAGTTTATGTCTGACAGTTTTATTGAGCCTTGAATGTGACTTCACTCAATTTATCTTTCATGTGAAATAAAAACATGAAAAATAAAAGCAGCGGTGCATTTGTAAGCTTTCCTACACCAGCGATGCATCAATTATATGAGTGCACCAATCTAAACAAGAGATCTTGGAGCAGCATGTGCGCCTTGTCCGCCTGCCATGCAATTCTGACGCACAAACTAAATTCAGTGACGATACATACCATTAAAAATGATAAACGTGATATAAAAATAAAACCTTGTCAAATTGTTGATGCCACCTTGCTTTAGCTCCTTGTTTTGTCAGCTGCAGTTTAAAGCTCTGCAACAATAAATCAAGATGGCAGCTCCTGCTAAATTCAACCTCATGTTATTTGCGCCGCCATGTGTGGATCCGTTGTGTCTCACGCAGCTAATGACAGCAGACTGAGTTGCAGCACAACAAGTGTGTAGGTCCAAAACCTACAGCTGGATGGCATATGGTCAAAGAGTGTGAAAGAGGGCAAAACACCTGATGACATCAGTACATATTTGCATTCTTTATCAGTTTACCACTCTTCATATACAACATGTTAATACAACCAAATGTCCAGTGAAGTCTGTGTCACTGGTTGTGTTTTTATTAAGTTGTAGTGTTTAATCGGTCGACACGCACACACAGTGCACTGATCCTCAGTAAGTCTGACGTGTGCGTGTTGTTTTCTGTTTCGGTTCTCTGTCCCATTAAAACTACACCTTATACAGCAGCCTCCACCAAAACCCTGACTTTACAGACAAAGACGTATCATTTAAAAATAAATAAATAAATAAGCAGCAGCCTTGGCGCCTTAAATCTAAATATGTCTCATTAAATTCATGGTGACAACACATAAGAACTACGGCCGTGTTGTGATTTTAACTTTATTTACTCACAAAATGATCACACATGGAGAACTGTACATGTGGTCAGTGGAATGAGACACAGAGTTGTGTCTGCAGATGCACGGCAACATTCTTCTGCAGAAAGTAGCAAAGGTTTTCCCAAAGAGTCACTAAATTAGTCATTTGGGGCATTTTTGCGTGAGTAAAGGGACAGTTTTATTAGTTCAAACGTTCCTTCTTCACTGCCTGTACTAAGATCCCTATTATCCCAGGCAACATTAATCAATAATGCCATTACAACTTTTCAGAGTATAAGTCAAGTGAGCTGGGGGAGAATAAAAATCTGCACCTGGTCACTTCACAGGGGAGGGGCTTATTGACTGATCTAGTACAACTACTCTGCATACAGATTCCTCTATGGAAAGATTGTTTCTCTGCACGCCATCAAAAGCAACTGCCGATGCTCCAAAGAAACCACAATACAGGAGAGGATCAAAAAGAGTTGGAAAATAAAAGAACGTGTCAAAATCAGCAGAGACCTTAAGAGATGGAGAAGTTGCCCTGAGTCATCTGTCGCAATCTTGCATACTGCAGCTTTAAAAATGTCACTGTTTCTAGTGTTGACTTGCTGCAGCTTATGTCTTTGATAATCTTTATTACCTCATGGGTCGTGTCACGTGGGATCAAAAATCAGGAGGCTAATGACTTTTTAGAACTGAACCGATATTTTTCTTGTGTATTTTGTAACTAAAATATACATTTAAATTGTTTTTTAAACTGCTTTTGATTCATTAGAACCACCTTGTGACCATCTGTCCGCATCTAGCACCCATCCAGGGCGTAAAAACTGTCTCACCCATCCAGGGTGAGGCTAAAGGTGCAGTCAGAGCAGATTTTCAGTAAGTTATTTTGTAACTGTAAAGGAACAAGAGTGACACACGTGTAGTCGGCTCAAACTTGTGAAATCTGAGGCGTTGCCTTTTCAGGCCGGATTGAGAGAAATAGCAGAGTCGACTTGCTGAGTGTTGGAATAAATGAATAAATAAAATGGTGGGGGGGTTTTTTTTATTGATGTAACCGTTTCTGGGGAACAAACTGAGTACACTCTTCATTGTTTCTGAAAGGAAACCCGACACACTTCAGACATTTTAAAAATACGTTTAAAAATATTTGACTGACACCCAAGCAGGTGCCATATAAATATAAAACTGAAGAGATTTTCAGATCCTGCATGTAATAAAGACTGCTGAATATACTGCTGTATAAAACAATGGGAAAGTCCAGTTCATGTCGACTGAGTCAGAGTTCTGCTTGAACAAAGACGCGGCTTCAGATGAGTGAGATCAGATGAGCAGGTTCAGTAACTAACACATGATCACTTTACCTCACATTAGCGTATTATTTCCTAACAGGCACAGACGTGTGATGGGGGAATCCATCACAAACCCTCTGTTTCTCATAAATAAACAGGTGATGAGTGGCGAGGATATGTTCCAGGGATGTGTATATTTTGTCTGAAAACATTTGGTATTTATTCAGCTTCAAGGTGAAACAACAGGTTTTCTTTTTTGTTCTTCTTTTTTTTTTTTCTTTCTCAAATCTTGTCAACTTCTGAAAAACAAAACCGAGAAAAGGTTTGTGGGTTTCAGGCGATGCTTTACTATTCAGGGAGACGTGTTTGACAGGAGGCAACGGTATTGCTGCATGCTGACATTTAACGTGTGTGTGCGTGTGTGTGCATGTGTGTGTGTGCATGAGTGTGTGTGCATGAGTGTGTGCCACACACACACACGTGGAGGCAAACAAAGCCCACACACCTGAACTCTCGGCACCCAAATGTGACTTTTGCCTTCTTTCTTTTCTATTTTTTCTCCCTCTATTATACTCTAATTCACAGCATGTGGAGGTTTATCTCTTGACAATTTGTGCTAATTGTCGAGCCGATTATTCAGTTCATCAGTTGACAGTAAATGAATCAGAAACAGATGCCATAACAGATGCTATTTGCTGGTTTATGTTTCAAATCAGAATCTCTTTTTGTTTTTTTTTGGTGTTTTTTGATAAGCAGTAGTAGAGAAACAACTTTCTTTAAATAAGTGTCACCTCATTTAAGATCTTAGACAGGACTAAACAAATAACCCACATTTAGATAATTTTTTCATCTTTTCATATACGATGTTGTATGTAAAGCTAAGCAGACAATATATTATTTTAACTTGTGTTATAAGAGTGACTGGCTTGCTGATTTGCTAATAAAGCAACAGTTGTAAATATGTTAATGATAAAATGTTTCATTTTAACTTGAAAATCAAACAGTGTCTCTGCACAAATATCTATGCATGAACTCCCCCACTTCGTTTTTCAGTAATGTGGAAGTCCCACACACACTCCTGTAGATTTCTTTTTTTTTTAGACTCTTGCATATGCGGCGGCGCAGGGAAAACGTGTCTGTTATTCACAGCTGTGTGCAAGATTCAAATAGTTTTCTTAATGTTCAATTTCAAAGGTCATGCTCATCTGCTCTAAATGCCATGCAAGCAACACGCGGAACATCAGGAAATGCTTCAAACTGCAGAGAGTAAAGTGACATTTTCTGACAGAGGAGCTCAGCCAGGTGGTTACACGTCTCTCTGCTTTTACTGTAGTGACGGCAACGAGTCATTTTGCTGTGGATTTGCATTAAATTAGGGTTCAAATATATCAATCACCTACGTACTACGAAAACCACGTCCTCCCTGCGCCTTCAAACTAGTAAAAGACTTTCTCACCACTTGACTTTCTCCAGGGTTTCTCAGGCTTTTTATACCAAGAACCACCTGAGAAAATATTGAGCTCTCAAAGTAACACCATGATCACCAACGTGGTGTAAATAAACCGAGCAAAGACAGCTACAGTTTTCCCAGGAGGCAGATTTACTCCCTCATCATCCTCATCTTCCTCAAGTATACTTCACACACTGATAGTGAAATTAGATTAAGATGGAGCGAGAGATAAGGTGACTCGAATTACTATTATTGAATTTATCATTAATATTTATTTCATTTTCTACAAACAAAAAATAACAATAATACTAAGAATAATAATAGGACCCAATTTCCATTCTCAAGGAGGAAATAAACTTCTTCTTAATTAATTATGATTAGCAGTCATATTATTAATCCTTAAGCAAAGATCTGTGCAACAGGTGCATCCATGGTAAATTGCTGGGGGGGGTCTTCTTTTGTGTTGTAGTCAAAGTTATGATTCATCTTGTATCACATTTTTAGTAGAGATATAACGTAGCAATAATTGCATAGAAGTCACAAAAGACAGAGTTTATCCTTCCATATTTCCAAATTTCACAAATTCACTCAGATTTTGCACATTTTTAGTATTTTTGCTCAGGTGTGTTTATATAATTGGTGAAATTATATAAACAATTTGGTGCTGAAAAAAAGGATATAAGACACTCTATGTTGCATATTCTTATAACCCCTGAATATACTGTACATTTTAACATAGTAATGGGAAGAAAACAGCCGAAATACTCTGTGTTCTAAGGTTTAACAGGCATTCAGGCAATAATATCAGCAAAGCTAATCTGTCAAGGTGACACATGTGTGCCAGACGTCCATATAAAACACAAGTGGCACATGTTTTATAAGATGTACATGCTGATGGGAGCACACACTCGTCGAGCGCAAGAGTATGTGGGTGTTTACCTGCGTGACTCTGTATGAGGGTGTTAGCAGATCCGGGTGTGTAGGTGTGCACTGTGGATGTGTGCTGTGAGTGGGCCACGGTGGCTTCATGATAATAATCTCTCATTTCCATAGCTGGTTAGGCTTTACAGCGGGATCCTCGGCTGGTTTCCTCATGAAGCCTCAGCGAGTCGATGCAAACCATCGGGTTTCAAACCCCCTGCGATGATACAAAGCCGGGACAGAGCCTCAGCTGTACTGAGCGATGCACTTGTTTTAAAACAACTATATCTCTGATAGACGTAAATACTGGGACAGTGAAGTGTGTTTTTAATGCAGTTATTTATTCAACAGCATCACACATGGAGGCCCTACACAACCTCCTGCACGACACACCACAGCATCAACATTACACTGAGCCAATCGTCCATTAAGGATGTTTGGGTAAAACGCCACAAAAAATAAAAAATAAATAAAACTTGCTGTTTGTGCAAAATTTCAGTTTGATACGCAGTGTTTGCATTCCTTTTGACATTACATCAGATTAAGTTCTGTTTATTTGAAGTGTGGTTGTGTAACATGCAGTTTTAAGCGTGTCTGTTGAACACAGTGGTGCTTGTTACTAATGTTAGTCTTTAGTTTTATGAATTAACTGTAGGCTGTTAAGTTTCAGGGGATTCACGAGGAAATAGAAATGTCTTCCATCTTGTAATTTTCTTGCATTTGCTGCAGCAGCAACGATACAAAGACATGAAAAGTATCTCCTATACTGATATTACATATTTTATTCTTACTCTTGGAGTTTTATCTGGTTTATTTTAATTCTTCTCCTTAGAGTGAAGTCCTGGTGATAAAACAGCTGCAGAAATTCAATTTATGAAACAGAGAAGAAAATAAAAACTAAACGGAATAAAAACAGCAGCAGGCAGGTGAACAAAACTGCCTGCTGCTGTTTTGTTTTTTGCCTCCAGGCAGCAACAAACAGGTAGAAAGAGCTGAAGTTCAACTTTAAGTTGAAGGCTATGAGTGAGGAATAGTGCGTGCAGAGGACGGCGAGGGTGTTTAATGTCAGATATTTGTTTTACAACCGACTGATGTCTGATTCTGAGCAGCCAGTCCTATGAAAACACAGCACAGCCGGGAACAACAGTAGAACAGGTTTGACTTTGATGACCACCCCATGTTGTCTGACTGTTAGTGTTGCTTTATCCTGTCTGCAGTAAATATATTGGTCAAATGTGCAAACACAATTTTGAGACTCAGTTAATACTGTTAAATGAATTTTAAATCAACATATTTATTTATCTGACATTTTATTGTGATAATTACAGCTGTATATACAGATATATAATCATTGTGTGTCTATTTGAAAAAGTCTTGAACTTGACAGATTAATTTAACAGTTTTTAATTTTATTGAACTTATAAATCTTCCTGCTTCCGCTCTATAAGAGTTTTATGCTGTTTAAGATTTAGAGACAAGTAAAAATGAAGATCTAAACTTTAAATTTGAGATCTTCTTTCTTTATTTTCCACGTCACATTTGTACTGTGTGGTTCCTGCGGGACACTGAGCCTCACTTTACTGTAACATAAGCCAATTAACCAAATAAAAGTCCACCTCAGCAGGAAGAACCATTCTGCCCTCAGCAATTTTAATATCCACTTGATGCTGACTTAAAGTGAGAGACATCAGTGAGGTGAATATTATCTCCCTCACGACCGCAGGTGACTCAGAAACACACAAACACACTCACGGGAGAATAAAGATGTGAAACTTTATATATTCAAAGTTCAAAGAAAATGAAATTCAAACACGGGTGTGTTGTTTTTACAGATGGGTGCTTGTCTGAGTCGCTTTAAAGTGTGACTTTCTATATTTTAGCCTTTTTATCACATGGAAACATGACATGACTCAGGGCTGTGGAGAAGAAGAGCTTTTCTGTGACACATGCTCCAAATTTAAATTTACAGAGAAAACACAGACGGTGAAACTGAGTAAATGAATAATGTGTTGCCCATAAATGTTGACGGGGTTTCCAAGCACAGATTTGATCATTCTGCAATTCTGTCAAATTTTAAAGAAAATAAAAAAGTAAAAAAACACATTTGCAGCAGGTTTTCCCAAATAGAGAACAAACAAATGTAAAGATATTGACGTTATATTGTGATTTATTTACAAAAACACGTTCGTTAATCTCTGCTTTTTATGGACTGAGAGAGAGAGAGAGAGAACAAAGACAAAATGTCTGCCCTGTCATCTCTCATGACAAAGTCACTGTCGACCTGTGTCATTTTCAGTGTCGTTTCTTGCTGTTATTGTTATGATTATTATTGTTATTGTTGTTGTAGTAGCAAGTACACGTGGATTTTTGTCTGACATCGACTTTCATTCATCCATTCATCCATATTCTTCTCATCCAGTTACGGTGGATGTGTTTTTTTTTTTTTTCATGTATATTTTATCCGATACCTTTATTTATTTTATTTACATCCTACGTTGTTTTACGTTAAATAAAATAAATCTCGTACTTTTGAATTTTCTCATTTTGATTTTTTATTACTGGAGTTTCCATTGTTTGATTTATTTATGTTTTAAAGACGAATAAAAAGAACGTTTTCCGAAGTGCATGTGCATATATAAAATACACAACATTATAAGATTATGATTATATTAACAGCTTGATTAAAAAGTAATTAATACATTTCTGACGCTAAAAAGTAAAAAAAAAAAAAAAGGGGTTGGAAAATGGCAGCTAAAGATCCTTGGTCTTGCATTTTTTTATATTTATTCAATGTTTGTTAAAAAAAAATTTAGAAAGTATTTTATGTTTTCCAATTTAAAAAAAAATATGAATTTCCTGCCTCTGATTTCAATAATAATATAATGCGAAGTGATGACGCACTTCAACAGTCCCGTGCGTCCATGTGCGTCTCTTCTTTTTGTTTGTTAAAGGTCATAAATAACATCATTTAAAGGAGATTTTCACTTCATCTAAAAAAGTGCGTCATTATATAAAAATCACACGTAAAACATAGAGAACGGGCTGCAATTATTAACGCCGAGTCATTCTCTAAGAAAATGACGCATGACACGTGAACTAAACGCATTTGAAAATTATCTCGTTTTTGTTATTTAAAAATAATTATAATTCACCTGCAGCAGTTTTTAAAATCCTGGTGATTAAAAAGAAAACATATGGGCTGGACACACGATCTGTGGACACAACAACACACAATGGTTTTATAACAACAATAATGTACACAAAAAGAAGAAGAAAGAAAGAATCATGTGGGGACAATAAATACAAATATTAAAAGAAATGACATGAAAAAAAGTCGTGCTGTTTGCGGAAGAAACGCAAGCGCGTTTTATTTGACTCTAGGGAATAAACATAAAAGATACTGAATAAAAAAGATTGTAAAGCACCTGAAAATATCTCTAACCTGTGTAAGAATGCATGACAGGTGCACAAGTGGAACTTTAAATTACACGGCTGTTGTATGTCGGTTTTGTGGATGATGTGAAGTGTTCTTTTTGCCCGTCGGCCGCTGCAAAAAGTGTTGAAACTGAGCAAAGAATTAAAAAAACCTGTGGAAACACAGACGTGGTGCTGCTCATGAAACTAAAACTGTGGTCGCTTTGTTGTTATTGTTCTTGTTGTTTGATCGAATTTGAAGAAAAAAACGGGTCGAAAACAACGTTTAAATGTAACAAAGGGTTTTTAAAACGCAGGAACACTGAGGGTTTATGAGAAGAGGAAAAACACCAGTGGAGGCCCATAGTCTGCTTTCTATGGAGAGGCGTCGCCCTCTAGTGGATATAACACGAAACTACACCAATCACCTTATCAACTGAACACACAGAGACACAAACACACACACACACAGAGTGAGTGTGTGTCACTGTGCTCTGGTTTCACTCAGAGCTGCTGCTGCATCAGCTCCCACAGACTCACACTCTACACACACTTGTGTCAACACTGTGCTCAAACACTGACACTGTTTCCTGGGACGCAGATGAAAACCCAGGTAACGTTTGGAGCAACACAAAACTGACTGAGTGCCACACTCACAGCGGCAGCAGAGGGACGAGTTTACGCCACATGGTTCCAGTCTTTATCAGAACAAACACCTCAGACTCTGCTGGAGTTTAACCTGGAGGTTCTTCAACATGATTCCTTATTAATAGTGTTGTAAGCATGTGCACTTTGTGCAACAGTGGTTCTTTTCATGATTAGCTGCATAAATAAACTTTGACTTTGACCTGAGCGAAGCTAAATGTGTGTAAATATACTACAAAAAATAGACTTTCTGTCTATTATTAAGAATGATATATCGAGGTAGTATCGGTTAGATTGTTGGCTAAATACAAATGCCCTCAAATCCCAAAATAACAGATAGATAGATAGATAGATAGATAGATAGATAGATAGATAGATAGATAGATAGATAGTATAATATGATGTACAATGACAAAATTGATACAATTATTAAATATAATAAATGACTCAAGATTAAACGGGTGGTTCTCAACCCGTCTGACATGTGACCGCTTACAAAATAAGAAGTAGCTGCTGAACCGACTTTCTTTAACTTATTTAGTAAAGAACAGGAGGGCATGAATTCTGCCAACATGTCCTGTAGCTGTTGCTTTAGCACTGACTGACGAGTGAATATTCCATAATTAATATAAACAAGTGACGGTTTCTGCTGTAACCTCCTTGTGTAAAAAAGGTGCTGTGGGCGACTTCCCTGTGTGCACTGCTGCTGTCTCTGCACGCTCTCACTTCCCACTGACATCACACACTGTGTCAGGTTTAGACGTGGTCACCACACTTAAAGCTGAAGAGGGTTAATAATATATATATATATAAATAACTGCTGCAAAGGTAAAAGCTACAATTAGGTGGGCGGTCACATGACATCCGTCTATGATTAGTTTTTTCCTAATGTTCTGTGACAGTCGTTTTAAAGAGAATCTGCTGTGACTTTATATGCACCATCAAACCTTTTTTTGCTTTTACTGTGTATTTTTAGCTGCTGATACATGAATCAACAATACGTCATTATATTGTTGTTGTTGGTTGAAAATGTAATAAATGTAATAAATCAAGCAACTCTCGAAGCTACAGTCTTTATCATTTAATGCTTTCATAAGTGATTAATCCAAACTGGCGGCTCGTGGGCCACATGCAGCCCCACAATCGACTACATGTGGCCCACCACTTAGTATCATGTCATAATGACAGCATGGCCAGCAATATTTGTCTTTAAACGATTGGGTATATCGCCCTATCGTTTAAAGATATATATTGCTTAATTACAATTGTCCACAGTAGTTTTTATTTAGCTTGAGATGTATTTCTCTCTTCTGTTTTTGGTGTAACTAGATTTATTTAGCATCATAAATATGTCATTATTGTGAAGTATGTGTGGTTCCATATCAAAACAAACACTTTTACTTTGAAACTCTGTGGAATATGATCATAAATATAATTGCGATATTGTGTAACAATCGTAAACTCACACTGTATTTTTCCCACTATTTTTTTGTCTAGGTCAGCCCGCTTTTGACCAGACTAGACGCTCAGACGCCCCCATAGATCATTTGAGTTTGACACCTCTGGATTAATCTGTCAAATCTGTGCATAAAATAAAGATTTCTTTACATTGGGGCAAAAAAAAGAAGACTCTAATTGATTAATTCATTATCAAAATAGTTGGTGATGAATTGAGTTATCACTTAACAATCATAGAAGGATTAAATATATATCCAAGCATTTGTTCTGCCATGTCAAATAGGGTTTTATCTACATAGGAACAACTTCAACAGCAAATAAAGCAAAGTCAGTGAATCATTGCAAGGCAGTTAAAAGGCTTAATGCAGCACAGAGGCCACTAGAGGCTGACAGACGTCTCAGTGAAGAATTCTCATTCAGAGATGTCTATTCAAGTCCTCTGACTTGATCAACGTGGACACAGTCCCGGGTCAAAATAACAGAACGGATGAGTAAAAGAGATGATAAAAAAAGAAACTTTAGGGGACAAACAACAATGATGACAGTGGAATATGAGCTTGTGAATAGCTTGTGAAAGCTTGTTTGTCATTTGTGACTTATCTTACAACTCCTGAATAATGAGCAGAGAGAGGTTTGCGGCGTTCCTACTCATTTAATGTATCTGTATCTCACTAACACACGCACACACACAGTAACCCACTACTGTTTTCACCTTGACTGTGTGTTCAGCTTTGGCATTTATTGACCTCAAACATGACATCTGAGTCATGAGAGAACACACACTTTAATGGGCAACAAAATGTTATCATCCAGACACAAACGCACACACACAAACGCACACACACACACACCTGCTACACAAATTATTTTAGACAATGTCAATCAATCCATTGTTATTCAAAGTTTTCACCACAACAGATTCAAACGCTCTAAATAAATGGTATACTGTCACGACACATTGCTGACTCGTGCATTTATACCATGACGAGGCATTTTAAGGGCAATGTCATGGTTTCACCTTCAGGTCGGTCAACACCAGCGTGTGCTCTTTTGCTTGTTTTCATGGTCATTTTTATTGAGTATTTCAAAATTCCTGTGACATTTGTTGAGTAATATTATGACGGAGAGTGATCTTAAAACTGAAAGAGCAGCGACCCTGTTCTGTGCAAAGTCATTTTCTGCTCTTTCATTTTAGCTGTAATTCTCGGATACACTCACTCACACATTCTCGCTACGTCAGTATCTGATCTTATCAGCGGGAACCAGATAAATCAAATCAAATAATCAAACAAAATATCATGTAACTGAACCACATAGTCAATAGGTTGGAATGGAATGGTCTTAATGTGATAATGTGATATGAATTGGCTTTGAGCTTCTTCTTTTTTTTGAGTCCTGGGAGGTAGAATTGAATTTGATTCAACTGATCAGTCGAAACGATATTTCGAGTCTAGAGTCATTCAAAATAAAGTCAATCGTTGGGTGGGTTCATATCCTGACTTGACTTAAGTGAATTTAGGTTCACTTAAATATCATTAAACATGATGTTTCATGTCACCATTAATATTTTTTGTTTGGAAATACACTACATAAAAGGTGAGTGCCTGGATGTGACCATAAAAGAGTTCATGTGGAGCTTGACTGCGCATCCTCCACCTTCATACTAACACAAGTTCATCTTCTGTAACAAAATAGTCATCATGCTGTATTGAAAACTTGAAAAATTGATGATTGAGATCATTAACTGTGCAAGAAAATTATTTTTGTTGTTATAAATTAGACACACTAACTCGCATAATTTAGCCACCAGTGGATGTAACCCTCTTTGCTTGCATAATAACAAAGCCAGCCAAGCTACAAGGAATCCATTAATTATATTATATTATTAAACACTGCAGGTACCTAATTTGGTCCTATAAGATTCTTTGGGAATAATAAGAGTTTATCCACTTGAACGACAGACACAGTCTTTTTCTGGTGGTAGGAGAGTGTTTGGTGCTTCTCTACCCGGCAACAAGGAGCTGAGTCATCTCTGTCACAGGCCTCCCACGCCTACCCACGCTGCACTGCTCTCAGTCTCTCTGTGTGGTAAAGGTGCACAGCCACGGACATGATACCAAAACTAACTGCATCACTTCATCCAGGCCCACGGATGAAAAACACTCATTTACCGTAAACTGGGGGGAGCCTTGACGGAACAGGGCTGGCATGAGTGGGTGTGACTGTGCCGTGTGATTTTTTTTAAATTATTTATTTGCGCATGTGTGACCTGACAGAAGCTAATTTCTGAAAAGCTGGTTTAATTTAGGGCTAATATTTTGTTTTGTGGTTAGATTCATTTAAGGATTAGACATTAGACAGTTAAGGTCAGGGATAATTGTCCTAAGAAGAATAGCTGCACAAATATGTGTGTGTCAACTTTAATGACTGACTGAATTATTTTAGTTTCATTAATTCATTCATACATTAATTCATCTACCACTTTATCCGGTTAATAGCTGTGAGGGAGGAGGAGCCAATCCCAGCTGACAAAGGTATGCGAAAGGTGGTGAAGACCGTAAACCAAGGGTGTCTAAAGTTATTTTTTAACGAGGGCCCGATTTCAAAATGTGAAGATTTCCAGGGGCCAATGGTCCCTTCTGGCCATATAAATGCACTGTTTTATAATCATTTTATTTTCATTGTCACAATCAATTTAAATGGCAATGTAACCGAATCTAAACCATGCAGGAGAATTCTAACCCTAACCCAAATGGGTTTTGAACCAGAAACTCTGATTTCTCCTAACCACCTGAGCTATTGGGGATGACACAGGACTGAAGCCAAATTTCTGTCCCACTCTAAATCTAACCAAGGGCAGTGATTGGCCTGAGGGCCGGACTTTGGACATGCCTGCCCGAGACATTCCGCCAGTCCATCACACACACATTCACATTCATCTATGGTCAATTTCACCAACAATTACCCTAGTCCTCAATCTTTGGACTGTGGGAAGAAGCTGAAGTACCCAAAGAGTTTCAAGTTTTTTTGTCAAATTAGTTTCTCACAGGTTTGTAATTTGGCATTTTAAAAAGAAAAGACTAGAATCATAAAGTATGTAAGGCATGTAAATGCAACCACTGCAGCTCACCCCTTTCTCATTGCGCTGAGTCTAAAAACATCTAATTTTCTATGTTGGTCTTAAGCCATGGAATTATGGAAATACATGTGCACAGGCTCCATTTTTGCCCAGAGCTTTGCAAATCCAGATGGAAAAGTGACCACGCATTGTGAGAGAGTGTCGAAATGAGAGGACAATTTTTCCAAATCCCGCAGCTTTATAATTCTACTTCACATGCACAATGAAGAGAGAGAGTGGAGAGGACATTAAAGAGATGTCGAGCTAAACAAAAATAGAGTATGTATGTCTGAACACTTGGCTTTTGGGCTCATAAACTAAAAATAAAGATGGATCATTTGTCACCAAAGGCAAATTCAAACCATCTGGATCGTCGCCTGGAGACTGGCTGCAGTACAGCTCCTAAAGCCCACCTTCCCCATCCTAGTGGAGGGGACAAACTAAATCCATGTTCTCACTACCCAACTTTCACAGTTGTAGGATTGCTGTGTGTTTCACATTCTAAAAATCCCTCTCCTGCGATGGAGAATGATCTGTCATCATTGTGAGTTCACACTACACAACTGACTGGCAATAGTAGTGTGGTAGTACTCGTATGTCTCGTGTCTAAACTATGTTTGGTCATAACAACAAGTGAGGCAAAGCGTGCAAAACTAGGTTTGATTTAGCCTTCATGTCTACAGGTTGACGCCTGAACTTCGGGCTCGTGCTCATTCGTGTACCTGCTTAGCAATGTGAACCAATGGAAAACTCTGGATTCTCTCCGTTTTTACTCTTCCACTAAATTTCCCCACAAAACCCACAGTTCTGAGAGAAACCCCATACACATCATCAATGAAAACGTGCGATTTGCGGTGTGATATTGTAAAGTCCTGCACCTGACAACATTGGCACCAAGAAGCAGACATGATCAAAAGTTAGTTTTATATTCTCCTTCTTCTCTGTGATGGTCCTGAGTTTTACTCCCACCATTTCTGATTCTTTTTAATGCTGTGAAAATGGGGTGAAACGTAGTGGTGCGAGTTTATTGGCAGATCTTTAATACTGTGGCTCCAAGATCACCACTGCAGCTTTGGGTTCAAATGACCTGGTGATTATTGTAGAAACTAGCCACTGGGAAGCTCCTCCAAAAGCTAGCCACACTGCGGGGACTTTTTCTATTTGTGTTTAGGAGCCAGTAGGAGCCAGTAGGAGCCAGTAGGAGCAGTCATGTGGCATAAGCTGCTCAACGGTACATATATGAGATGTAATGTTTGCGAGACACGTAAACAGAGCAGTGTAGCAGTGCTACGATGGCTTATGAGTTCAGCCAGTCAGTGTACACTTGTATCGCTCATGGTTCCTGGTGAGCTGACAAAGTCTCGACTCTGAAGTAGGAGCTAAAAAAACTCCACTGATGAAGTTCTTAGAATTACTATTGATTCCTGTTACTGTGCAGAGTGGCAACGCCCCAAAGGGAGGTATTTACTTGCTTGTTATCTACAAGCGGCTAATGAATGCGACCCATAAATCATCACAATCGTGTAAATCGTTTGTATTTAGACCGTGATTTTCACTCACACGTTCATGCATCACAGTTGCAAGCAGCTGTATCACACATCCATCAAACACATTCACATGCTGCTGGCACAGCTGTCAAGCTCAGGGACGCAGACCAGCAGAGCCCAGGACTGAATCCCTGAACCTTGTGGTTGAAAGAAGTCAAGATGACCCACTCTAGATAGACACTGATTCATGGCCGCCCATGAATGCCACATAAAGCTCAAATACACACATGGATGAAATTGGCAAGAGATAATAATAAAGATAATGTATAGCGTTCAGCAATCAAATACATTTCTGTGCTTCTCTCCATCTCCGACTTTCAACAAAACAACACAGAAGCATGCTGTGTCATTGATTCTGGCTGCTGGCGGTCTCCCACTCAACAAAGCCTTTCTGTTGATTCAAAAGGTGAGGCTGTATTGCAGCGCAGCAGCTCATATGGCATACAGATCTTATATAATGTGCATCATTACAGATTGTGAAACTCTCGCAAACGTCACTAACAGACTCATTCCTGTACATCGATTGATGTAGGTGACGCAGGTGCTCCTGAGCTGGAGCTCTCCACCTGAGTCCATCTGCTGTAAATATCACCAGGAGTGACAACAGCGAAACTTTCACTGCAGCCCTTCAGAGGTCCGGTCGCTGCGTCACACCATTATCACATGACTACTTTTGAAGGAACTTGCCAAAACAAAGCCAATAATTGCCACAGCCGAACCCACTTTCAAACAAACTGAAAATATTTGACCTTAAAAAACTGTTTCATCTGCACTGTGATCGTCATACTGTCAGGTTCTATTTTTAAACTATGGCTGCAAAATGTTTTGAATGCTGCAGCTCTTATTGATGCAGGAAAGTCAAGAACTATGATCTAGTTCATAAAACACAGATTTCTTGAAGACAAAGGTAACATTCAATAGACCTCTAACACCTAACACACCCACCAAAGCTCTCAAAATGTGTGCAGTACTTATTTTTCCTGCTCTTTTCTATACACTCACAAATAAATGGCTTAAAATACACATTACTGAACTGACTGAAGCGGAAGTGCTCATCTAAATTGACGTTGCGAACATCTTTGACCAGCAAAATTGTTCAAATATGAAAGATGATAGTTACATTCCTCTTTAGCTTGATAAAAATAAAAAACAGTCAGTGTTGTACAAAGTTGAGCTTGCTTTTACTTACCAGTTTGTCTGTCTTCAACCTCCTCTTCCTCTGAAACTCTTCACTGAAAACTAAAGGCAGAGAAAGAAAGAGGGGAGAGGAAAAAGAAGAGAGAAGGAATGTTTTAATCACTCTAAAGGAAGCCAGATATCTTCCCACACACATTGCTGAGTGTCCTACTCACAGACACAGACACACATAAATTCAAAGACCCCCAAGGTAATGAATGAAAACTTAAAAAAAGATGAAACGGGAGGAGAAAAAAAACTGATTCTGATTGAAAGAATGAAAGAACAGAAAACAAAGAGGCAGAAGATAAAAGAGGAATGAATAAAATTTCGAAAAAAAAAAAAAGCAGATGACAGAGGGAGGGGAGAGCAAAGAGAGAGAGAGAGAAAAACTAAATGCAAGGCTTGGCTGAGTCATCTGTAACCACCACTTCCTTGCTTTCAGCTCTCTACTAATGACTGGCCAACTTCGGAGGCAAGCACAGGGGTGTGCACGTGCATACACGCAAACTACACACACACACGTATCTCCTGTTTTAAGCGGCAAAGGCCTTTCTTCCTCTTTGTTATTTTCCCCATCAAATCACATGAAGGAGGTCTCTCTCTCTCTCTTTCTCTCTCTTTCTCTCTCTCCCCCCCTCCTCTCTCTTACTCTGTGTGAGCACATGCAAACTCATGGAGGCAAGCAACCCCATGAGCTGACCTCACTGTGTGTCATGAGAAACGGCACAATCTGCACGGCTACAGTCAAAAAATAAACAGCTTTTCCCTTTTCCCAGAATTCCCAGGAGCCGGTTATTTCACTTTTGCCCACCCGGAGAGGACGAGGCATCGTACACAGCTATATGAGATGATTTCCTTTTCATTTCCTTTTAATAGATTTTCACCCAACTTGTCCTCATGTTTACGTGTATAAAAAAGGAGTCCTGTTTTTACGAGGCATCGTACACAGCTATATGAGATGATTTCCTTTTCATTTCCTTTTAATAGATTTTCACCCAACTTGTCCTCATGTTTACGTGTATAAAAAAGGATATCGTCCTGTTTTTATATCCATATGTGATATTTTAAGGCTCTTCAATCGTGTGACCTTATTTTCTCTTAAACTGCATGGAACTTCTGAGACAACACGTCTGGAAAAAAGAGAAGGAAAGTGAGGAAGAACGCAGCAATAGAAAATTACGGACCCCAACTGCAGTAAAACAACAGCGACAAATCTGAAATCATCCACTGTGAAAACAGCAACACAAATCCCCGCCCTGTCCAGCTCTGTCCGGAGGAAATCATGGGAACTCTGAGCCAAATTCATAAATACACACATCCTCCTCCCGGGTTCCCACGCTACTCCCCCAACCACAGATACACACACACACAAGATGTCTCATGTGCATTGTGTATATGCATATAAACTTGACAGGAAGAGGACACACATTCACAGGATTGTCTTCTATTCATTTGGTCAGACTAAACAGAACTGCATCCCTTACCTTGACCT
The DNA here is from genome assembly GCF_019176455.1 of Solea senegalensis. Classification (NCBI taxonomy): domain Eukaryota; kingdom Metazoa; phylum Chordata; class Actinopteri; order Pleuronectiformes; family Soleidae; genus Solea; species Solea senegalensis. The sequence goes on from NC_058035.1 coordinate 16,580,717, forward strand.
GACTTTGCCTGATTTTGCCTCATCAAAATCTGGTTCTAGTCCTCATGAGGACTAATGGTCCAAAAAAAAGTCAGTGTTTATGTGAGAAAAAGTCACACACTGAAACGGTAATGCAGTTATACGGCATACTGATGATGAACAGGATGTGACAGTTTTGTTACTGCTGCACTGCAGACTGCTTGTCCTGGTTTCTGGTGGAAGACCGTGCAGCCAAACGATGCCCTGCCTTATTGCCCCTCAGCGCCTTCACCCTTCAGCTGAAGTCATGGGAATTCCAACAGACTCTGTGGGCCCAAGGCAAAGGAGACGACTGGGCCCTACATCAAACCAAAGAAAGCTAACGTCACCGGGTCTAGTTAGTAGTTTTCCAACCATGGTGACGTTGCAGTCTCCTGCACAAAGCCAATAATAACTTTGAAGGGCCCCCTCTGAGCATAACAGTTGCCTGATTTGCCATCCCTGTTGTAAAGCCCCTGGCTTGAAGACAGAGGACTATTGTATTGGACTGAATCACAACATGTTTACCCTGCCTACGTTAAAATATATAGTAATGTAAACTCAGAGCAGATTTTAACTGAAATACTTGCCTCTGAACTCCTGTTTGCAAAATATCAACATGGCACCGGTAAAGTCATGATTTTGGAGACTTCAAATGGGTGTTAAGTTTCTTATGGGTGTTGTCACACACACAACAGGACTAAACATACTGCAAAATTAGTGTAGGAACATCTAAAACTGTAAAAAGCCCATGAAGAACACAACAAGGAATTTACTTGTTTGGATTTTCTGCCAGAAAAGGCACTGAAGTCCCATTAAAGGTGGACATTCAAGAAGAACATGAAGAAGCATCTCATTTTCAGTGTGAACTGAGATTAGAGCTGCAACTAATGATTATTTTCATAATCGATTAATCTGCCGATTATTTTCATAATCGATTAATCTGCCGATTATTTTCATAATCGATTAATCTCTCGATTAATCGTTTGGTCCATAAAATGTCAGAAAACCTTGAAAAAAGCTGATCGGTGTTCGTCAAACCTGGAAATGATGATGTTCTCAAATGTCTTGTTTGGTCCACAAACCAAAATGATTCACTTTTAATGATTTCTTAGTTATCAAGAGCAAAGAAATGAAGAAAATACTCACAATTAGGAAGCTTAAACAATCAGTAATCTTGTTTTAATCATGAAAAAAAGCTTCAAATCAATTAATCGATTATCAAAATAGCTGTCGATTAATTTATTAATCGATTAATCAATTTCAGCTCTAACTGACATACTAAACATGTCCACTTGTGATCAGATAAGAAGCTGAAACTGATTCAACATTATCAAGAATATTGCACAGTTGTCAGGGTGCAGTTTGACTTTTTTATCTAATGATCTCCACACTGCTTGCCCACAAAGATAACACGCGTGAAATTAAAAAAAAAAGGGAGATCTTCATGAAACAGCTTTACAGCCTGTTCAGTTCAGTGACACATGGCGACACAAAGTGACATGAAGACGAGACGTACACACAGAAAGAAAGTAAGAAAGACTTTGGAAAAAATGCTGGCTCAGTGAAGAGCTCAGTGTGGGTGGGTGGTGCGTGGGAGACTTGGTCTATGGATGAGTCAAAGGAGAGACATTGCAAACAATATCAGAATGAATAGGACAGCGGTCTATTTTTAGTGTCTGTGGGAATCAGACTTTAAACCCTCACATGTTGATGGGTAAAGCTTTTTTTTTATCAATGTACTCTGAAGAAGTACTGAGTGTACTTCCTCAAAATACAAAAAGTGACCTCAAGTGACACTGAGTGACACTACGGGTACAGTTGGATGACATTTTTAGATAGATTTAGATTTGTCTGTTGCTGACATGGTGGAGGTTCATCATTGGTTACGGTTACAAAAGAAAAGGAGTGTGTAACGCAAATCTACTTTTTTTATTAACGTCATGATATATAACAGAGTCACAACAGTAACTAAGACTGGTTTCTCTTTTTTTTTTTTTACCAACCAACTGTTAAACACACACACACACAGAAATGCAGACGCATTCAAGGCACCACATACTCCAATTTCTTTTCTATTTCAGTCATTATTTATGGTTGGTTGGCGGCCTGTCTGCATCTGTCTGCTGAGACCCTGCTGTCTGCCAGTTTGACTGATGCTTTATTATTTCTAGATCAGGATAGTAAGGGGGTTGGCTGGGTGAGACGACAGAGACTCAGATTGTTCCTTTAAAACAAAAGGCAGCTTTTATTTCACAAAGGTCCAGATTCCCCTGTTCACCCCTTCAGGCACAGATATACCAGAAAGAATTGGCCCTTCTCTTAATTTCAAGTTGTGTGCCCTTTAATTCCTTTTAAAGTACATATTTTGTGTTTGTGTAAATCTTTGAGGTCTATTTAAATGCAAAACATCAAGTCAAATTCTTTGTATGTGTAAATGTCCTTGGCAATAAATACCGATTTTGATTCTGATTCTGAATTCTGAATAGTAAGCTTCCACCTTAAATCAAGGAGACTGCCCTCTAACGAAACATACATATAGGAGTCCAGGAATTCACTATGACATAGTTTTCTTAATTCCCAACTATGCATGTTTTTGGACTGTGGGAGAACATGCAAACTCCATGCAGAAAGGCTCGTGTTCCAACCGGGTCACTCTCAAGGCAAGAGTGTTAACCACTACACCAACCGTGTGGCTTGTATGCAGGAATTACGACCTATATTACGACCTTTCAGAACTAACGCCACCTTGTCTTCTTCTTTAGATCTCTTGCGGGGGGGGGTGTCCCGTCCCAGTGCGTTGAGTTAACAAGCTGTTTCCACCACTGGCGATCTTGAGCCAGCTGCTCTGCGTCCTCCACAGCAACTCCATGTTGTTGGAGGTCGCCCGCAATAACGTTGATCCATCGGGTGCGGGGCTTGCCCCGTGGTCGTCTCCAGCCTGCAGCCCTCGGGTCAAATTGGAAAATGGCTCTTGTCGGATGGTCAAGGGAAAGACGGAGAACATGACCAAGCCAGCGGGTGTGGCGCTGCGCGACCAGGCAAGATGCTCTGGGCTGGCGCGTGCGGGCCCTAAGCGCTTCGTTTTGAAACCCGCTGGGGCCATCTGATGTTCTCGATGGTTCTGAGAGCCCTGCTATCATAACCATAAAGTCTTGTGGCCAGAGACTTGTGTAAGGGCCATGTTTCCGAGTCGTAAAGCAGGATAGAGAGTATCGCTGAGTTGTAGATCATAAGGTCCTTGCCCTCATAAGGTCCATGCCTGGTAGCGGTGCGAGGGCCTGCGTGCCTCAATGACCCTGAGAGCTATGCCAGTTGGAGTGCATCATTGCACTCCTGGCAGGGTCATCTATGCTGGACAGGTCAAGGGGTAGAGGCCAGACAAAATGTGGACCGCCTCACACCTGAGGTAAAAGGGTTTCAGCGTGTCAGTACGCTGTGAGGTGGCAGCCCCACCAACCGACTATCCTGCGGAGGGCTAACAACCCACCCAAGAGAACCCTAACCCTAACCCCTTTTGTTACGAAACTGAGCGCCACCTTGCGGTTGTTTAAATTACTGCAATCTGGTACCTTGAATGTGTCGTCATCCGGTAGCTTCGCTGAGGTTTCCATCAGCAGTTCACTTAGTGGTTAAAGCATTGTACTTTGTGGTTGACACAGGTTCGATTCCCACATGCTAATTTCTAAATGTTTGCTCCCTAACCCTAACCTCACTAACACCTGTGCATAGTTGAAAATATAGCAAGCCGCTGCGCTAAAAACGTAGTAATTACGTTTCAGTTGGGGGGCAGGTTGAAAACGTGACATGCTCACTGTGGCTGGTGTGTCTTTCAGCATGCTGTAGAAACCATCTTGGTGCAAGGTAGTGGCCTCCGTAAAGCAAGACCCTTGCCTAGGGTTCACATAAAATTTTTATAATTGATGAACACTTGAACACTTATACAAACATGCTTTTAGGGAGAATATTTAAACCTCTGTTAATGAACCCCGTTAAGTCCACCCATCCATCTTCTACGAAACGCAGGGTACACCCTGGACAGGTCGCCAGTCCATCACCGGGCCACACCTTGCTACGTGTTAGACACGCTGTTGTGTTACATTAGCAAACACTGCCAACAAAACTCAGCATATGACTTCTAATCTCCTCATCGGGCCTCAGGCTGGATATACATAACATATCTTGCAATTTTTCCTGACAGATAGGTAATTATGATTTGATTTGCAACATATATTTGAAGTCAAACTTCAGGTCAACCTTCACTATGTAATGAATATAAAACCAAGGCACATTATCATGTGATATACCATCATAAATATGAAAATTAAAGAATTAAACGATATAAAATGGTTCCAGTGTGAATGTAGGCTGAACAGTTGCTTGACCGATTAAAAAACTACAGAATGGAATGTGAAAAGTGGAGAATGAAAAACAAGGAAATCACACACTGACCAGGTGCACCCTCCAAAACGGTCTCCACCAAAAACGTATCATTGCCCCCGGGCATATTGTATTACTCTGTGGTGTTAGTCTCACTGTGACTGCTCCCCTCCCTCCAGGAAAACTTTACTTTTTCCTTTTCCATTCTGTCTGGGACAGTGCAGCCTGAGTCTGGGTCAGAGTGTCTGAGTCAGACACAGCAAAGGATCTGACTCATCTCCTCGTGAGTCTAAACACTATTAGTCTCCAGGTTTTAGACTAAGACGCTATTGTGTTTCTGATTAGCCAGCGGAGGCTATTTTCCCTCAGATGGCGTGGGAGTGTGAGTGTGTGTGTGTGTGTGTGTGTGTGTGTGTGTGTAGATTTGCCAAAGTCTGCATCAAATAAGTGTGTACATCAGTGTGGGAGGTTTTGTCGGTGTATTCCCAGATTTGGTGTGTGTGTGGTCCAGAGGGTGAATGTATGTGACACAAAAGAGAGGAAATGTGTGTGTGTTTCATCTGTGATTAATGTGCGAGCAGTAAGACCACCAGGCTCGATGATGCTGTAGGTGGGACATCTTAGTCTCCAGTGAGGGTCCAGTAGTGACTCATTCTCACTGATCTTTTTTTTTTATTGCAACTTTAAATCAAGAAAATGATCTGCAGATTTGACATAAATGTGTTATTATTATAAATTGACCAAAAATGTAATTCCAATTCCAAGATGAAGACGTCTAAGAACAGTGGGTGAGAGGATAGAATCAGCACAGTCCTTATATGGGCTTATACTTCAGTCATTTCAGATTATTCTGTAATATACTGACTGATCCTCTTGTCATAAAACCACCATAAAGGACAATTCCAATGTTCTGTCAATTGCTTCACATTTCCCATCAAATGATTTAAGTCATTTATTTCAGTTACTTAAAACACACAGCAATGAATGTGTTTCTTTTGTCTGGCAATTCATTTCTTTCATAAAGATGTAATTGTTTGACATATGAAGTATCAAAATAGAAAGAGGACAGAGCATTCCAGCAACAAGCCAGAGCATCCTTTCTGCTATCCTGCTATGCATGCACTGATGCTCCAGAGTCTTCTGTTTGTTACACTCCCATCCTAGGAGTCACTAATCCTCACACAGTGGACCTTTAAGTGATTGTACTTGTAATTGCTTTTTTACCTGTTGAAATCGTGGTCCAACTGATCTATTCAACATAAGATTTTGGGGTGGAATATCCCTTTACGCCTGGAAAACTTCACTGCAGCTCAATAAATAATCAATACGTTGCACACGCACACACACACAATTATGTTAATGCAGTGGCACAGCTGTGTCTGATCTACAGTGTGTGAACCAAACCCCGGCAGCTTCTCACTACTCTCCTCCATTGTTGTCAGAAACTATGCTAATCAATATCGCCAGCTGACACCCACCGACCAATCAATAACTTACATTATCCCCTGGAGGAGGGGCTTCACAGAATAATCCGTCACTCTCCCTCTGTCTCTGTCTAGAAATCAGAGCGGCTGAAAGAATCCATTGATGGTGGTGGTGATGCCGGAGGGCACGAACACACTGGGTCACAAATGTGATGAGGATGATGTGGAAAACACCGCCCTCTTCTGGCAACAAAAAGACCAACACCCACACAACAGTCACAAATAAATACAAGGTCTGCTTTGAATGTAGGGTGGACTATGATAATAATATATTATGGATGAATTGATTTTCTTTTTGCTTAAATACGCCTAGATCTTCAGAGCCTTTTTGGGGTTGTCATTCAAGTTGACTTTTTGTATTTTTATTTTCTTAATTACTGCTGCATTTCAGACCCATTTTTTTTCATTTTCTTTACTGAATTCAACCAGAAATTAAAAATAATATCCAAGCACATAAATGACAACATATCGTCATATTGTTTCTGCACATGTGATCAAGTTCCTCAGTATGATCCCTTAAATATTGCAAAATAAACTAATACATGTACAAATGCTGACCTTGTACTTCACAGTTTAACAAGTAAAACAGCTACAGAGTACACATGAATTAAAATACATTAAAGAGATTGACATTTAAAAAATGCAGTGTAGAATAATAAATACACTTTTGTGAATAAGATACATAGTGATCTATTGGTTTAAATGTTTGAATTTCAGCAGTTTTCAGACTCAAACAGCAGGTGGAGCCAGAGAGCTCCTCTCAATTTGATGCAAAGTCTTTCATATTTGAAGATCCATTTAATTTAATTAATTTATCTTATTGTTTTATTTTAAGAGATGTAAGAGATTAAGAGATTAAGAGATTTTATTATATTCATATCATTCAGGCTTTTGATATCTTGGTGGACATTCTGCAGTGCAAACCTAGTTTAAGAACATTCTATTACATTTTTAGGCTTTTTTATTCTTATTATTATTATTATTATTATTATTATTATTATTATTATTATTATTATTGTTGTTAATTATTATTTTTTTAATATAAAGAAGACCAGCTAATTGCAATGTGAAGACAGAGATATGGATCTCTGTATTGAATGTCATGAACGTGCCTGTCCACTAAGGGGCACTATAACCCTGCATACAAGCACAGAGTGGTGACACCCACAACCACTGACGTTTAAGAAAAAAGTGATGTGCGTTAAAAGCTGTACAGAATCAAACAGGGTGAAATAAAGTTTAATATTATGTTTTATGTTACGTGCATTGAAATTAAATGCACGTAATATAAATAAAAATAAAATGCATGAAAAGTTAAGTAATTGGCGTCAACTTCTTTTTTTTAACAGTTTCAGACGACAACACCACCACTTCCTCTGCTGTGAAGCCACTGGGTGCAGGTCACTGGGTGCAGGAAACCAGTAGCTCTGACTAAAAACCCCACAACCATAGTAGTAGTAGTAGTTGTATACTGCGCTGTGTGTGTGAGAGACAGTTAACCCATCAATGACATCTACAAAAGACGTGTTGCACACCCTCCGTCCAAGCAGCAGCATTTTACTGGAAGCCAGGAGCTTCAACTGTTAACCAGTGTGGTCGCCCAACGAAACCGGCACAGAGAAATTGTAAGATATAGATTGTTATGACTACAACGGAGGGAGGATTAGTTTGACAAGTTGAAGACAGGCTCAATCCTTGTGGTGAGGTCGTTTTTGTACGTTTCTGAGAAACACACTGATAACTCAACACGCTCGCAGCTCAGTGGCAACACAGCACACTCCAGTGTAGACCACATGCTTCGCAAGTTTCCAGCTGATAAGATTTTTGAGAACATAAATAGGGTGAGATAAGAGAGGAATGCTAATCAGCTTTTACTCCATTGTGATTTCACTTCACCTCCAAAATGAAAAGAGAATGAACGAGCACAGCTGGCCACAGGAGAAGCAGTGCAACCATTCATTCATACAGTGTGCACAAACGCCCTGTGTTCATTTCTGTGCACAACACAGGGAATAAAGTCCTCTACACTCTTTCCCCACATGGACAGAACCATCACTGAAGCAATGCTCTAGCCTAAATTTTGTGGTTTTCGTGTTTTGGAAAAACGTCTCACTAACCCTCAGACTCAACAACACTCAACCAAAAATAGTATGTGTGATGTGTAAAACCAGGCTGCTGTCATGGTTCCTGAAAAGCTCAGATGTCAGAGTTTCTCTCATGACAAAATGAAGGTTTTGACAGTGACGGGAGGAAGTGCTATACTGTCCCTGTGCTGTGTGTGATGCACATATTCACACTGACATGCACTGTGATTAGACATGTTCTGCAGCTACACTGTTTAAGCCGATGTCAGCTGGTGCACTCAATCGTCATGGTAATAGCCAAACGCGTGACGCCAAGTCAACCAGAGCTTTTAATGCTTATAATTGACATTATTTCACTTCGGCATCTTAAATTCCACTGTTTTACGTCAGACTTTGAGAGAAACGTCAACAAAAACCACTGTGTGACAGCTGCAGGACAGGATTATGAGGGGGCGTCAACACATTAGGGAGAACTGCTTTTAATTTTCTATTTGACTGACAACAGGTTTTCATGCAGGGACTCAATGTTTCCAAAAGGAGAAACATTTGGGATGGGATTAGCTTTTATTTCACATAAAGAAAGTGTAATGCTGGTGTGGCTGGTACAAAACTCACTAAATCAACTGTTACAGCTAAGTCTAAACTTTATAATGTGTGTTTTTAGGGAATGAAATACTGTAAAGATTTCTTATCAAACAGTAGCTGCTGGCTGGTTGTTTGTCACTTTTATTGCATATTTATATTTGGTTAAATGGTGAAATAGGGTTAATGGTTAAAGGTGCAATATGCAGTATTATAATAAGCCTTACAAGATGTGAATATTTAGTAATGATGTCTTGCACACATAGTCCCTGTGTGTAAGAGTGCTGTCAGAACATTCAAATGGGGCAATTTTCTGTTTTCACAAGATGAGCATATTGCATATAACAACACTTGTTAAATCCATGTTTTCTGATAGCTCTGAGCTCAGGATGTCCTTTACACAACTTCCCGTATTGTATATATGAGTGCATAGGTTATTCTTGAATGCAGCAATAGACACACAACTCTCTGTAGTAGTTCAAAGCATTAAAGAAAAAGAAAAAAAATAATAATAATTAGAAACCCTATCTACCAGCATCTCTCAGCTAAAAGCATTATGGCTATAAATGACTTATCACATAGGAGGCTTCTGGGGTAAATTATAAATAAATAAGTGCTTTGCATCTGTGACTTCATCCACTGGGTGGTTAAAATAAGGTTTTGTCAGTGGCAGTGGTAAAAGAAGAGGAACAAGGCACTCTTTCAGCTGAAGCGAGAGCACGAAAATGAACCTGCAGCTGCAAGTTTTCTGAATGACACTGACATTTTCAAGTTGACACCCCATGATCAAATCTATTGTATTAGTATACTTTTGAAAAGCTGCCTACTCATTTGGATCTGTCACTGCACAACAAACAGGTTTGCTTTTATTTGAATGTGCTATCTGTGGTTTGCATCTCTCGCACTCTGTAACACAAAAAGCAAAAGCAAGTTTGAGGCAGCAGCAGGTGAAGCTTTGATGCTTCTACAGTGGGTAGAATCTGCAAGGACGGAGTTACTCAGCCTCCCTAAGATGTTGCACAAAACAACTTTGACATTTTATTTTAAGTGGCCTGCACACCATCTGGCCAGACTAACAACAGCAGACAAAGGTAGAGACTTAGAGGGCGAACATATTGGAGCATTTAGCAGCTCAGGAGTGGGATATGAGCCATTGGTAGGGGCTAAAAATGAGATAAAACAGGAACAGATATCAAACTCCCTTTCATCAGCAAGGCATACTCATGACTACAAAATCATACTGGATGTTTAAATGTGTGCTATATTCAAAAATAATGTCATAAACTGCACCTGTCTCCTTCACCTTATATATTTATTGGTTTCATAAATGGCTCTTAACAGTCTGACCTCATGAAGCAAGATTTAAAAAAAAAAAATGTTACATGACATTAACTATTAACTAACTATTAACTAATTATAAAATCTAAAATTCCCTTGTTTTGTGACACGACATGACATGATTGTGTTTTACACTGTATCTGATGCGCACCAAGAGCGTCACACAGACAGGCCTATGAACTTAAAATGAACCTCTCAACTTTCTCTGCTTTCTCCATAGCAACACCTCTCGTGTACTTTTCCCCTAATTTGTTTAGATACGAGGAAAAGAACACTGAGCAACCTGCAATCAGTCAGTTCCTGGTTCAGCTTTATTGCCATGCACACAGACACAACAGAGCCATCAGAGAGGGCATTCTGTGATCATGGAGACTCAACCAAGGCCAATTAATCCCTACAGGGGCTTAAACTGCGCTCACGGCGACACATATTTTGTGTGAAACTTAAAAATGCATTAAGGTGTAAGAGGTTTTCATGTGGAATAGTTTACTCACTCACTCACTGGATGTAAATTGTTTGACTTGAACTTTAGCGTTTTTATTTCAAAGACAGCACAGTTGTGCACCGGTTTGCACTGTTGAGGTTCAGGAAGACATGCAAGATACTGTCTAGTTATTATTTACACTAATATTTTGATCATCAACTCATACCCCATTACTTAAATTTCAACTTAAAGGTACAGTGTGCAGCAACATGTATAGGTGACGTTTCAGGTTGCAGCTGAATATCCTTCTGCTCTCCCTTCCAAGTGTGTTGGAGAATCTATGTAGTCTTCATTTAGCATCAAAGCTCAAAACCATGTTTAGTTTGTCCATTATGGGCTATTGTAAAAACATAGAGGTGTACAATGGTAGAGATGACCCTGATCCTGACATAAATGTAAAAGTTACTTCATAAATAAAACTAGAAATAGGATGTTGCATGAGTAACGTCACACACCGCCAAGTCAAACTGTTTAACTGAAAGACTTTTCATGACAGTATCTCCCAAATCTCATGGTCACATGGGTGTTTTCACTTGTTCTGTGGTAGGGTGGAGCTATTCTGGAAATGATGTCACCTAAATGAATTTATACCTGTATCATTTGTTTGAGAAATCACAGTAGCATGTCCTGGTTCGGTTCATGCTGGCTCACTTTCTCTCTGTAATACAACAGAATCATGGGGGAATGTATTCTATTCAATGTCACACTTTGCAATTATTGAACCACTGAAGATGATCAAATTCAACAGTAGAGTGAACTTTCACAATGGCAGCATGATCATAAACTGGAGTTTAGACTAAACTATCCATCCTACAGGATAACATCTGGATTATATGGCGATGTATCAGCTGACTGAAGACACTGCGGCTTATCAGCAAGACTGAAACAAGTCATAAAAAAGTATAAGAATGTCACATGTAATCTACCACCTTTATCCAGCTCTACACAGTGAGACATATCAGCTATACCATCAGGTGAAATGTTTAAGTGTCCATTTGTCTGATAAGCATCATATTCAGTTGCTGGAGATGCAAAATGGTGCAGGGGACAAGAGGAAGCTTGTGCTGCAGAAGTCACTAGGAAGTAGAATGAGGAAATGACATGTGCTCACACACATATGTTCACTTGGCTGTCCTTTTAGGGACATGCATTGACATTCAGACATTTGGACAGCCAAAACAAAGTCTTATCCATAACCAGTTAATGCCTGACCCTAACCTTGACATAACCACACCCAGAAATTAGGTTATGCTTCATTAGGAGCAGGTTTTGGCCTCAATAAGGACTACTGGTCCTGACAAGGTCAGCGTTTACGACAGAACACGTCCTAAAGAGGACACAAATACAAGAACACACACAGACACACACACTCCATCTCTCTTCCACCCTCAAACACACTCAGTTCTCGGCTCATATCCGGGTTGATAGCTCTCTGTCAGTCAGTCTCCAGCCACATGAATGAAGGAAGCGGGGACAGGGAAATCCCATGCCAGTCATTGTGAAACACACTCAACCGAGTTCATCTACATCTTTACTTCTAATGTGTTCAAATAGTGGGAAAGTGTTGGACGAGGTAGTGACATGATTATAGGAAAAGAAAGTGAATCATAGTGAGAGATAATCTCTTGAACAATTTCTTTAAATGATTTGCTCAGAATATATTAATAGAAATGGAATTCATTATTATTTATATTGATGTTTTGCACAATAAGCTGGTCTTTCTGTGTATTTGCATTCCCTTAAGGTCACTTAAGTTCTTCCATGTAGAAGAAGGGTGAGAATATTGGCATTTGGTTGATTACCCTTGCATTAAAGGAACTGTATGTAAGAAATATAATCATAAGTCATAAAATGACCATGATATGGCTTTAAATATTAGGAAACATGTTCAATTATAATACCATTTCACTGACATCAGTGGTAGAGCCAGTACATTAAATTAAAGCTTGATTTACTGCCTGTAAATATTGTTTTCAGTTTGTGTTTTAGCATGTTGCGCCACCCACCGCCAATTTACCAGTCACACAGCTAGTAGCACTTTTTAACACCGAGGTTGCCAGATTAGTTAGGAAGCCACAGCATCAAGCAGCTATATGGAGACAAGCAAGCAAATGCTAAAGGGCCCCACTACCACTCTCAAAAACATCTAGATCACACTCTACATTATAGATGTGGGGTTTTTTGGGGTACATTTAAATTAAGACAAAAAGTAAACTGAAATGAATTTGATGACAACGTGGCACATTTTCTCCACAGGTAAGCAGATGAGCTTGAGCCACAGTTATCTAGCTGTCTCTCTGTCTATTACATGTTGCTGTTGAATATAATCTGTCCATCAATCATCTCTCCTCTCATCATGTGATCATTCCTCACTGCTGTGACTCTGCTGCTGCTGCTCAGAGCAGACACACTTCCACTTTCAACGTCAGCCTGTTGCTAACACACAAATAAATGAAACAAATGGCGTGCATCCATGGAGTGGAATGGTCGGTATGTATTGTTTTGTGTTTCCATTAGGAATAGTACCAAAATAATTGGCCCCAACCCAATTTTTCGGTACCCTTCCCAGCAGAAAAAACCCTGCAGGATGCCGTTCCATGTTGTTGTTTATTGTCGTCGCAATGGTACAACGTCACACTACTTATCTCGCTGACATGACCATCGGGTACAGTGCACACTGTGTACAAGTACAAGTACTGTTCTCAGTCAAAAACACAAGCCAAAATGAGGGCCAAACACGCAGGCTGGATTTTGGAACTACGCGCAAAGAGCACATTGGGTGTGCGTGGACAGCGCATGTGCAAACTGAACTTCTGGCCCACCACTAGGTGGAGCATTAAGCCCCACTCACCAAGCAGAAAAAACATTTCAACAACAAAAAAAGTAGGATAGTCATCCAAGCCTAGACCTGGCAACCCATGAACCGGCTGACAACCCAACTCCCCTGCCCCATGGACCTTTCAGCTGTGAACCAGACGTCTACGAGGGAGCTGTAGCAATGTGTCCTATTCCCTGCGTTCGCGACGCGCCGTATATATGGCATGGAAAAGTAAAAATGGTTCTTTAAATGTCAATCAACTGAACAAATCAGTCAATTAAAGTTAACAGAACAGTCTTCAGTGCGACGATACAGATTTCTTCAATTCAAAGGAATTGCAGATGTCAAAATTGTAGGTATCTCTGATTGGGAGACACTCTACAACTGACTTAAAAACACTGGATACATGGAATGTCACAGTAAATATTTGAATAGCTCACTTTGACTTGGAAGTATTGAATTACAGATATGGGCTTTAACACTTGACTTCATCAAGTTATTTCAGTAACGCCCTCTGCATTCTTTCCAGGAGGTGACGCCCACCACAAAAGCTTCACACGCTGATGCGACTATAAAAAGAGAATACAGTCATGAGAATATTTTTATATGGATGATGACAAGGAGGGCAATAAATACCAGAGTGCAGCTCATCTGCTGAGCATTTATGGCCACAGAGATGGAGGAGGGAGGTGGGGGTGTCGACAGAGTGACACCAAGTCAAAGGAAACCTTTTCAGGTCAAGTCATTCAATAACTTTTGTGAAAAATACAAAAGGAAGAGGAAGGCCGGGTTACTATCTGTGCCTGACACCGCATACTTCCTACTATCTCTGCACAAACCGCCCATTACGCATGAGTGTGATCTGCGCGCGGCTCCCAAACTTCTGTGAACTTTTTTCACACAGTCCGGATCTGTTTTAGTGATAAGTCAACAAATGTATTTTCTCCAGAGTCACAAGCTGCTTCCTCATTCTGACTGTGGTGCAAGTTTTAATTCATAAAAAGACAAATGAAGGGGAGAAAACAAAGTGAAAGACTTACCCCCGCATCACTGGCACTCAGGCGCACAACGTGCACGTCTTGTCTTTCATTTCTTTCTTTTTTTAAATTCAGTCAAACATAGTTGAAGCGCGCATGTGCACCAGTTTGACCCGACACTGTCTCTTTCTTTCACTTTCAAACTTTTGCTGTACAGAGTCATCATGCTGAGAGCGCGCGGAGTGCGGTGCGCGCGCGCGTGCGGTTCCTCTCCCCCTCTCTCTTGTCTCTGTCACTCCTCACTAACTTTCTTCTCTTCGTCAGACTCGTCCTCTGCAGCTACACCATTCATACTGACGAGGCAGCGACACTTGCACAGAACATTTTTGTAGTTTGGTCACACCCACCATGCAGATGCAGCCCTGCCCTCCTCTGCGCTGCTGCTGCTGAGCCACGAAAGCCTCGGTATGAATGGACTTCTGTTTGTCATCATTGTGACTCTAGATCTCTCTCACACACACCCACTAATATACAGTGGGTAGTGGGTATTAATGTTTGAAGTTCACACTCTGCCTATTGGACTAAATGTGACAGTGCCAGTTATTATTTTGTGATCTGTGTTCATATGTAGATTTGCACAAAAATGTATTTTTGATGTCCATTGTATTATCTGACATACTGTATATACAGTATGTGAAACTTTAGTGACTGGTGATTTTTTTTTGTTTGTTTCTTTGTTTGTTTTATCCACAATCTGTCAGAAAATAAAACTAGATTGCCTCCAAAAAAAAGTTTGAGGTGCAGCTCTATGTGAGTCAAAATACACTAATAAAATAATCAATGAATTGATAGGAATTTAAAAAAAAAAGAAAATAAACAAAAGCTTGTCTGTTTATGCTTGATCATTTCCTCATAAAGAGGCTCACAGTGTTTCTATTCCAGGGGTCTCAAACTCACTCAAACGACCTGGGGGCCATTGAGTGTCTAGTTTGGTCAGTAGGGGGCCAGTCAAGTCAAAAAAAGTCAGACTTTTTGAGAAAAATACATCGAAATAAAACAAATTGTGATATTTCACATAATTTCAAAATAAAAGTGTTTGTTTTGATATGAAACGATAAATAGCTCACAATATAACCATATTTATGATGCAAAAATGAATCTATTAATAAAACAATGTTAATATTAAGTGGTGAGCCGCATGATATTGATCGGGGGGACCACATGTGGCCTGCGGGTCACGGGTTTGAGACCTCTGCTTTAGTTCATTAGTGATATTACGGAGACCTTAAATTACACACGATAACTATCAGTGGTGTTAGGTGTTGTCATGTTAATGGCGCCCTTACTCCCTGTATTACGGTAGACTGATCAACTGCACTGTTGTTTGATATAAGATTTACGGTACATACGGGACTTGACGTCTCTCACGTTGGATTTCTTCTTTGTTAAATAAACACGTCAAGAGGCTGAAGGTGCTCCGAGTGGATTCTGCTTATCCGCCATACGCAGTCGAAGACACTGCACTCCAGAAATATCCTTAACAAGTGGAAAAGTGAAAAAAAGAAATCAACCAGTATCTATAGTTATTACTTATTTCAATAAGGTATGTTTTACAAAAGCTCATCAAGTTTCATGGATCAATTTGTGCAAGAACTAATGACAAATGGAGGACACCTTCACTCAACCTTCTCTTTCCTTCCAGTTCAAAACATGAATAGCACGACCTGGCTGGTTCGTCCATTCGGACTGTTGAAGAAACTTGGGGACACAAGATGGTGGGCCTCTATAAAGCTAAGACAAACATATTTATAGGGAGTATATATATATATATATATATATATATATATATATATATATATATATATATATATATATACATATATATATATATATATATATATATATATATACATATATATATACGAAGGTTAGGGTTTCTCGTTCAAATGCTGCATTTATACTATTACTATATACTATAGCTCATTAGAAAATAGTCAAACTGAAATATTTCACACATTAGACACAGAAAAATTGACATGCTTTTGCAGCTGTAACTCAACTTTAAATGCCTACTCAGTTTTCAATCAGATATTTACTGTTTTTTCTGCTTGAGAACTCACCTGGATGGCTTTTGTATCCCGATACCTGGTCCTCAAGTTCTTCTTTCCACCTTGCAGTGCAAACAGTGTAAATAAGAACACATTGTACATGCAAATTCAAATGACTACACCAACAATACGCATGCAGACGATGAGCATCAGCCTTCTTTCGTCTTCCTTCCACACACCTCATTTATTATTAATAAATGTATTATTATGCAGATATATTAAAAGCTGACACACATGGAAACTGAGAACATTTTGTTTTTACAAAGACGCTCATAAGGAAGCAAAAGCGGTTGTGGCGAAGCCTGGGGGTCACTTCCCTGTAATTTGTTTCATTTACGTTTTACCGCTTTGCTCAAAAGGAAACTTGCTAATTCAGAACAGGAAAGGGGATCCTCGACTGTTGTGTGTTTGCATGAACCAGCCTCCGTTCAGTAATGGTTCCTGCTTGGATCTGTACAATATGAGGATCTTCTTGTGTAAACCATCTGCTCTGTATTTTACCAAACTGAAAAATGGGCCCATCATCTGTGAAAAGCTCAGTGAAGACTCTCCAAGTAAAGATTTACATAATTACTGTGAAGAAACCACTGCTCGTAGCACTGATCTGGTGAAGAGAAGTGGACGTTAAAAGAGAGGGAAGTACTGATGTTGTGTCATATTAGAGTTTCCTCCTGTGACAAATGCTTTGAAAAGTCAGCGCCTCCTCATTTTCTGTTCACCCGTCAATGGACTGAGCGTCACAGTGGGCGCCAGACAAAGACGAGAGACTACAAAGAGACACAAAATGACTACTAAATGCACAGAATGGCCACAAAGATACAAACCTCAGAAACGGAGACAAAACAACTACACAGAGAAGAAACATGACCAAAAGAAGAAGTGAAGATGACCGTGACTAAACAACTACAAACACATAAAATCGAACCACAAACAAACCAATGACGACATGTAACATGCCTGGGGACAAAAAACATGGGACTACAAAGAGACAAAAAGACGACCATGACACAAAGACAAAGACAAAAAATGACGACAGAGACACTGGATCCTACAGACATCATAACATCAAAATGGCCACAAAATGGCCCAAAACAGATGGAAACAAATGAATACTAACAGGTTGTATGATTTGAAATTGTCACATGTCTCCTTCAGTCTGGAGTCCTATGCAGGACATGAGAATGTCTTTGGTCAGGGACCTATTTTCTCTTAGTTTGTCAGTTTTGATTTCTTGGTGGTCAACGTCCAGACTGTGGTTGAATGAGGAAGCTCACATCAGATCAGTTATTCAGCTGCCCTTTGTTCAGTGGTATGAGTACGGGTTAAAACAAACTGGACATCGGTAATCTGGGTGTGAGCATACGGAGTTAAAGCGTGAGAAAAAGTCCACAGAGCTGGAGCTGGAGGGCGTGGTCACTGTGACACAGATGGCCTTATTGTGGAAACAAACACAAGAGAATTTACAAGAGTCAGTGCTCATTTTCCCACAGGCTCAAGAAACAGAGGCAGAAAGACAGACACACATACAAACCCTGCACTCAGTCAAGGCTGCCTGTTTCACAATACATGCACATCACAGTTGTCTGGGACAAAACACAACTCCCACGACGTTATTACACAATCGTACACTAAGTTTAAGCAATATAATCTGAGCGAGAGTAACGCACAACAAATCCCTCCACAGAAACGCTCCACATCACCAGATTATTGATTCACTATATTGTGATTACATAATTACCGGAGGGAGGCCTTGTGTGAATATCCAGGGACAGACCACAAAAGTGTACAACTGTTTGTACTTGAAGTGAAGATGGACAATTAGGCACAAGGAAACTGAGCTGTGTTGTGACAAACTGCACACTAGCACACCATATGACTGATGCTGATCATGTGAATGATTCTTCTGAATTATGAGTCATCATTTTCCCATTTTCTTTCTTACTATGTACGATGCATTGCATTACCAACATCTCATGGAAGCAATTACATGAACTTAAGGAAGGATGGAAGGACTCAGACTTTTAACTATATAGCTTCATATGCTGACAAACTATCACAAGTGTTTGCTCAGTGACATGTGTCTCAGTCTCAGTGCTCTAACAGTAAATCTAAGAGATACTTTTCAGAATCCCACAAGCAGTCCACCGACAGGTTAGACAGAAAGTTAGCAGAAAGTCAACCTGTCCAAAGAAATAAAAGCCCTTTAGCCAAGTCCAGGCTTCGCTCCCAACAGTGATTTTGGGCTGTTTGGGATTTAACCCATTTCATTGTGATCTGAGGTTGCTTCATGTGATCAGATCAATATTATATCTGCAAATTTACTGAATTTTGGGCCTATTCCAGGATGATAATGCCAGGGGTCAAACAATGAAAGGTGGGTTAGGGTTAGGCAGTGTACAAACATGTTTGTTTACATTTAATGTCCCATTGGTGGTTTGACTAAAGCAACAAAAGCAAAATGTAAAGTTAGAGAAATACTGTGTTTTTTTGTTTGTTTTCAAACGTACAGTAAGTAAACATGCCTGTAAATGTGTTGAAAAGTGTATTCAGCGCAAGGTCAATTCAGGATAAAATGAGGAGAGAATACATAAGACCTCACCTCAGTGTGAGACAGTTACTCTTTATTTCTGAACACCACCGTCACCTCTCAAGTGAGTCACATTAGTATCAAATGTGTGATTTGCAGTTTCACTTTCGTTCCACCGTCACTCGCTCTCTGACTCTTACTTGTGCTTTTCATTGCCAGGTATCACAACTGGGTTCATTGTGTTTTAGAGCAGGGTTTCTCAGTCCTGGTCCTGGGGACCAACACATCACAAGCCCTGCAGAAGCCTGATAACATTCATTTGAATCAGGTGTAGCAGTGGATCCCCAGGACCAGGATAGAGAAACCCTTTTTTAAAGGACACACACATTTTAAGGACATGTGTGCATGTCTTACCCACAGCTTGTAATAAAGCAAAATGGGCTTTGTCGAAACAGGTCTTTAGTTAGCAAGACAAATCCATGCTTCTTCTGATTTTGCAATTTCCCAGCATTCATCCTTTTGTGTTGGAAGCACATGTGGTCCTGCGGCAGCACAACAGCGGGGATTCAAGTATCTCACACATATAACTACAAAAAGGAACAGCTATCATCAGTGGAGACGCCAGGACTACTAAAACCACAAGATCATGTTTTGAAGACACCCGGAGGCTGCTCCAGTTCCTGTTAGCCCTGGACTCGGATGATTTCATGTGACAGTTCTCTGGGATGTTTGTGGACACACGGTGACTGAAGCAGCACGTGTTTACCAGGAAACCTCTTAATCAGCTGGACACACAGTCTAACATTACACAACTGGGTAAAGCACAAATGACACTGCAATACCATGTGGGTATGCTGGTATTATGACAAGTAAAAGGGAAAGGTTTATTAATATAAAATAAAACATTTAATGACACTAGCATGAAAGCAAAACTTCTTAATTTATATTTAAAGATAATTTAACTTAGCAATAAAGCTGCAATTAATTGTAGCCCAAATTTCTATGTGTATTTACACACCCAGCAGGCGTGAAGTCTCATTGGAATTCACCTTGAAATCAATATTGACACTGCTGGGGTAAATATTGGCACTTGATCGCAATATTCTAGCCAGTTGCATGCTGCAGTTGCTGCAAATAACAGAAACAATAGAGAACAGGAAAAACAATAGCAATAGCTAAGGAGAACTAAAAGATGCTAGAACGCTCAGAAAAAAATGCTTCATCTCTGCAAGTGACACCATCCATCCAGCCATCCATTTTCAACCACTTTATCCTCCACATGAGGGTCGTGGGTGCTGGGCCAATGTCAGCTGACATAGGGCAATAGGCGGGGTCACACCCTGGACAGTCCATCACAGGGCCACAGAGAGACAAACAACCATTCACTCTCACGCCTACAGTCAATTTTGAGTGTCCAATTCACCTAATCCCCATATTGCATGTTTTGGGCTGGGGGAGTTAACCAGAGAACCCGGAGAAAACCCATGCACACACAGGGAGAACATGCAAACTCCATGCAGAAAGGCTTTTGTCTTCTTGCTGCAAAGGCAAGAGCGCTAACCACTACACCAACCGTGTGGCGCATAAGTTACACCAGTCACTGTAAATCATTTCAACCATTGTTTGGAAAAGGAAAAATAAAGCTCAGCTCATCGTTAACGAACAATGCCCATGTACAAAGGTGAGGCATTGACAAAAATGCTTCTCATTCAGTTTGAATGGAGAGGCATGTTGCTTTCCTCTGCTCACATTGCCTGCGTCAGAAGTTGACAAAAAGATGCCAGTCAAATCATGTTAAGCAAATATTTCACCACTGGCATTAGCCAATCCAACCACTTTCATTTGTTAAGCTCAAGCAAGCACTACATAGCACACAAACAGGTTTTTAGGCCTGTGTTTTCTCTCAAAGACAGTGCACTGAAAAATAGCAGACATGAAGGACGTCACACCACCACCACTTTAGCAGCATAAGCTATGTAGTTAGTCATTAAAACACCACTCTGCTAACAGCTACCAACCCCTTCCAGCAACAGAGGTGGTTATTGGGAAAAGACACAACTGGCAGGTACAATGCAGGTTTTTATCCACCCCTGCACCAATCAGCAGTAACACTAAGTTGAGTGTGAGCAGTTCCGCACTCTGCTACTTCATGAGTGTTCCAGTGAGCAGCTATGTAAGATTAGGTAGATTATTATAAATTTGTGTGCAAAGACAAACAGTAGCACTAGTTAAACAGATAAGGTGTGTAAATGAGAAAAAAATGTCTAACTGGAATGTTAAATGGAAAAAAAGGACCTCCTCTGGCTGAATGTGAACTCCTCTGGCAAACCAGAGCAATGCGGAGACAACGTCCTTGATGAAGAGGAGTTCTGACAAAATCCTCCTCTTTCTGAAGCTCCATCCTCCCCCAGGACTGAGCCAACGACCTACGTTGTTGAGTTTACGCCAGTTTATTCTCAAAACGACAGTGTTAACGATGTAATGTGTTAAGTGTGGTTTCTTCACCTGGTGAATAAGTCAGTTAATGACAGACTTCAGTGGCAATAAATGAATCGAGCAAAACTTTGATCCAGTCTTTGACTCCAGCAATGGCTCATTTTCAATTCACAGATCGACACCTTCAACACTTGAATGACTCTATATTCTAATACAGGGATGAAAACAATGTATGAGCTACATTGTTATTTACATAGATTTAAAATTGCAATGTGGACTAACTGAAAACAAATGTTCCGCCTCAATCTCTGGTGCCCTAAATACTTCAGTCATCGTTATTTGTACAATGGTGTTGCTCAGTGTTCAATAACAATTACTGTTACTGAGATTAAATCAACATTCCGAAAAGCCAGTCTTACAGAGAAAAATAATTAGTGTTCAGATTGACGCAGCAGCCGTGTCAAGTATCCAACCAAATGACTCTGAGAGATCATAAAAGTCTGGAAAATATGTTAGAAAAACAGAAAAGAAACAAACCACAAATTTCCTCTCATGGTAATTTAAAGTCCAAACACACTGTGTGGGTCTGAGAGTTTCTTTTCATCCATAAAAAAGGACTGTATGTGTTATTGTCTGGTTGCTATTTTTGAGGCTTTTAAAGGTTCCAGTACTGAAAGAACTGTTCAGATTGGTTTGTTTAATACTCTGTTCAGTCGGAAGCACAGTGGTGTTTGAATGTGGGTGGACCAGAGCTCAACAGATGCTTCAAATGCTGCGTTTTGTCCGCCCTAACAGAGGAACTGCTCTTGGAATGAGGAAAGGTAGACTTCAAACAGATAGAAAGGACATTTGCTGTTCCATTATTATAACTGTTTTGTGCCAATGAGCAACTATCAATAGCAAATGCCATCATCAAGAGCTGCACTGACTTGCAGTAATAAGCAGCTGAAATTCTTACTTACTTGACCCCTTTGAGCGAAGTAGTTTTTTATGAAAACTTACTTGCACACTAAGTGTCTAAATGAAGACAAACACATTTTAGAATCTAGACTTTGGTGTGAGTGTGAGGAGCTGCTCTGTGTGTTATGGCTCTGTAAAGCGGGTGTGGGCCACTTGTTTGTTTGAATGTTTTTCATTTTCTCAGGAATGTTCCCAAGGCTGTTGTTTAAAAATGATCCAAGCCCAACGAACACACACACATCCTCCCACACACCATCTTCCTGACATTAGGGTTTCTACATTCATTTGAGCACCACAATCCAAGATCTTCACTGGATTCAAAGTCTGACACTAGGATACACATAATGGGGCATTCTGAACATCAGTAATACTAAAAACTGCTGCATTCCCTTTGAACAAACTGGTCTGAGGTGAGCAGTCTTGTTCTAACACAATTAAAAGCTAGTTAAAGCTAGGGCAGACAATATGTTCTTGGCATTACTGATCAGTGATTAGTTAATAACCTATCATGTGTTGTGTGATCTGAGAGAGAAGTACATTTTGGCATCTCCTCTAGACTCTTTCCAGCCTTGGGGATGTCTGGCCTATGAAAGAGGGAGTTTCTCCCACCCACAAGGCCGTTTCTCTATGCAGCTGCGCGTACATGTCCACTTGGTGAAAAATATCACTCATCCAGCTGCAAAGTATAGTGAAAAACAACCTAAAAAGGTATGTAAGAGAATTGGGCAATAATTAATGTGTCACTGTCAGCAGAGTGTTTCAGAGATGGAGCGATTGCGCACAAAGTGTTTCATGTTGTGGCGATGAGAGTCATAAATCAAGTATTTTTCAAGCTTTCCTGCCGACTGCAGCTTTACAGCATCACAGTGTAGATTTCTCCTGGACGTACTGTCTCTATAACAAATGTGCCTATTACTTTCAAACTCTCAGGGTCTGATTCTAGCAGTTTAAGTCTCTGACTATCACTTGGTTACACTTGGTTCCTTTGCAAAAACAAAGGTCCAGTTGCAGAGTGGGAAGAAAGAGACTTGATTTTACAGAAAGTTGGATAATGTTGCTTGACCATCATCACACATACTGGGTAAACAATGACAGGGGATTAAACCCCAACACTGACCTCATTACACAGTATATCAGAAGAAAACGATGACAAATGTTGACAAAACAAATATGGGCTGTTGAATGTTTGACTCAATTAATGTTCTGTTTACACATTGTGTTTATTAATTCTATTTTATCAAGAGGAAGCCTTATTTCTGGCGCTCTGGAAAATTATTAGACACAGAATAAACCACAGTGTTCATGAAGTGCGCCCGTACTTTTCAAACATTTATTGTCTTGTATAGTCCTCAGAGCAGTGGCCTGAAATGTGGAGTCCTTGCAAGCAGCAAGGTCCTTGTTTGACCTTGTTTGTTGACTGTCTCTAGATTTATGGCACCCATCAGAAAATGTCCTGCTTCAGCATTTGCTGGAACACAGTTGCATGTGCGTCGCATCATTACTGACGCCTTAACTTTCTTTTTACTGTTAAAAAAAGCAAAAACTTAATACAAATATTATATTACAAAACTCTTCAATGTTTTCTTTTTTGTCATGTCTGAGAAGGAAACAAAGTGTTTACTTTCAAAACTGTTCTACTCAGAGGAAGGGCAGCCACACCACAAAGACAAAGCAACACATGAAGACATTTCATGGTGGCAGTTTGTTCCACTTCAATCGCCCTCAGGTGTAACATGTTAAAATCAGCTGTGTGTCCTGCTGTGTTCGCAGTGGGGACGTAAGGCTTTTAACTGCATCTCTGAGTTGTTACTGGCCTGTGCAGTAGTTCTGAGCGTCAGGATCAAAAAGCCTGCAGGGAGAAGCCTGGCAGTGTCTGTGGTGTTAATGCAGAGCCCAGAAGAACGGGTACCAGCCTTATCAGGTCTCTGAGAGGGATGCCCAGCTGGCTGCTACGTGACAGCAAATCCCCAAGTGAGCTGCAGCCTGCAGGGAGAGAATACAGAGCTTTAGACTAGCTCAACGTCACTGTAACACAAGTCATTTTCTTTGACTTAAGGAGGCTCGAGATGCTGTATTAATACTGTGACAGAGAAAAGTACAACCACATTTATTCAATGTCTGCTGGGTTTCAAGTTTCATTTAGACTGAAAACCTGCTGCATTTGACCATGTCTGCAGCTCAATTGCATTCACTGGTGACATTTAACAAACTACTATACACTGCCTGGCCAAAACAAAAGTCTTCACCTGCATCCATCATGCCTAGTCCCTACTGTACAAACTTGTGGGGGCAGTGCAATGATGTGGGGTTGCTGCAGTAGGTCAGGTCGAGGTTCAGCAACATTATGTGCCCAAAGAATGAGGTCAGCTGACTACCTGAATATACTGGATGACCAGATTATTCCATCAATGGATTTGATGACATGGGCATATTCCAAAATGACAATGCCAGGATTCATCGGACTCAAATTATGAAAGAGTGGTTCAGGGAGCATGAGACATCATTTTCACACATGGATTGGCCACCACAGAGTCCAGACCTTAACCCCATTGAGAATCTTAGGGATGTGCTGGAGAAGGCTTTGCACAGTGGTCCAACTCTCCTATCATCAATACAAGATCTTGGTGAAAAATGAATGGAACACTGGACAGAAATAAGTCTTGTGACATTACAGAAGCTTATCGAAACAATGCCACAGTGAATGAGTGCCGTAATCAAAGGGGGTCCAAGGAAATATTAGAGTGTGTGACCCTTTTTTTTAGATGGCGACTTGGCAGTGTCGTAGCACATATGAATGAGCTTCGTTCAGAAAACCCATTTGTGCTACATCTGAAGGGAGAAGTGATGTGGAAATGGAACCTTGTCAGTAAAAGCAACAAGTCACATGTGCAGAGGAGAAACTGAACAAAAACAGTTTGTACAGCATTATTAGATTCTAAATTTTAATTAAGCAGTGTGTAAGCAGCAGTTTAGTCCATTGAATCACTACCAATGGTTCAGGGTTTTTTCTCTTAGCCTTTGTTTGAAATATTGTACTTTCAGATCAATGCAGTGTTGTAAAAAGAAATAGTTCCCTCTGAGCTGTAGTGAAGGAAAGAAGCAGCAGAAAGTGCCTCAGAATGTTGGAGTTGGAGTTTCTTTCTGCTGACAACACAGTGCTGAGTGTTTACATGAAAGTGTTCACCGCTCCAGTTCAGTGTTAACACGTGTTTGTCTCACCCTCCAGCTGTGTGTGCGTGTTCCTGAGGCAAGGGATAGACCGGTACACCAGGAAGCAGGCCAACGTGATGAACTGAGTGTCGTCAGGGAGTGCGTCGCCTTTCATGTAGGACCTTAACACTGAGCTGTTCTCTAGAAGAGAAAACATACACACAAAAAGCATACAGGTTTATTTCTTTCAATTTACTACAGGTTTTTTAGTACACAAGTGTCAAATTACCAGCAAAAATCAATCCATCATGAAACAAAGAGCACTCAATGCTCATAATTGGGAGAAAATTACAGATGTTAAACAAAATTAGTCAAATTATTAATGAAAGTGTGTTTCTTTTTCTTTTGGTTGATTCGGTTCATAAATGTAGTACGCAACCTTTAGGTACAATGAAACTATCGTCTATCATTGTCTAATGAGCTGATTAAGCATATCAGCTCTGCAAGACTGTGTTTCTCAGAATAGTGGTGTTTATATCTCATGTAACCCTTCAACATGTCTGTACTGCACATAGGAGCTGAATTGTTTCATGTGAAGACAGATGTGGACAAAAGCAGCATTGCACTAATAAAATGAAATGGCTGCACGACTAAAAAGACAAAGAAGCGTCCACGAACAATTTCAGAAGTGAATTTTTCTGCTAAAAAAAAACACAAGTAACCAAGTCATTCTGCAAAATGCTTCTGCTGCCCCTGCTGCAGTATAGGCACAATTGCTCCCTCAATCAGATCCGACAGTATTGTCTATTTTCAGATGATCAACAAAAAAAATACAGAAGGTTACACACGGCAGCTTTAAAATTGCAGTAATACAGTTTTATCAGTTGACTCCATTTTATGTGAATAAAACTATCTGACGGTACACTGTGTATTAAGAGTTGGTTGAATGCGTAAACTTCATCGTGCTGAAGAAAGTAAGTATTCTTCACAGCAGCATTGGCATTTGATGAAGGCAAACAGCCCAGAGAGCTCAGTCAAAAAAAACACAGAGGGATTTACTGAAAACAGTAACACCCCTGATGCTGGAAGTCAAGTCAGTTTTATTTTCTTTATTGAAATAGGCTTTGTGAGGCATGACGGTAAAGACATGTTTAATCACAGGCTCTCACCCGTTTCCCACACCTCTCACTTTACGATTATTACTGCAAGTGTGTGTACATGTGCTAGTAAGTGATGGAATGTGTGTTTGTGTGTATACACAGCCTGTTTAACTTCTAAACTATGACATTAGTGTGCTACACCCAGTGCGCGGAAACAAGTCGAGACACATCAAGCGTGTGAAAATGTCAGGCAGTGACACCGCTGTTTTTACAGAGCCACTTCACTTTTTGTCACTGGCTACAGGTGTAAATATAATGTTTCTTACTTCATTTTTTCAACATCTGGGCTGAAAATATTCACATTTGACTAGCCACAGCCAAGGTATGGCTATGTAGGATGTTTCATGTCATCCATCCATCCGGTCCTCACCTTTAAGCCAGCTGTCCAGTGCTATGTCCACCATATTCTTCATGACAGGCAGAAACTCTGAGGTGAGCAAGGTGTCACGGCGATTAGCAGCACCCTGCAGCATCCTGCTGTCCCACAACTCCACCACCAGACGCAGCTGCCAAAGGGGGAAGGTCTGCAGCAGGTCTCCTTGCCGCAAACCCCGCACTGCCTGGGAGACACCAGGGCAGACATGTTAGTCACAGATATGTCGAAATCCCATGAACAGCTTTCCCACTAAAATAAAACCTGATACCAACATACAACAGACATGTTAACATTTTGTTTCATTGTGTTTACTCATGTATTGGCTTTCTAATTTCTAATTCCCTCTCAATTAAACTGTGACAAGTACAAGACAGATGACTCAACAGTTCAACAGTGTGCACGTTTGTGTTTTACCTGCTCGATGGCAATGTACGTGGGCAGCATCTCTGGACACTCCTGCGTCACACACTCGTACAACATGGCTGAGAACAACACCAGGGTATCCTCCCTCTACAAGAGCACAACATGGTCTGTGTAAATGTGTGTGAGCTATTACACGCAAGTATAATCAATCCAAAATTTTATCCAACGTAACTTAAATGCTGGGAGAAAAGCACCCCGAAACAAAAAACAATAATTTAAAACTAAATCTCTACTTCAAACTGTCACGACATGCTGTGGGAATCTTAGTCACTTTACAGTGTCACATTATGGCTATGAAGTCTTACGGCATTGGAATAATGGGTAACTTACAATATGTAATATACAATAAGAATAATATCAAGATATAGTGATTCTGCAATAATTGATACACTGACAGTCTTATAACAATATTTAACAATATCTGTCCGACTGAAAAATACTACATGTCTTTAAAAATGTAAAGAGCATGATTCGAATGAGTTACATTATTTTTCCTGGTGACAACTTCTTTGTTCAAGTTGCTCTCATTCCTAAAAGTGTCATCATGTTGAGAACTCATGTGCTGCATAATTCAATTAAAATTGATATTCGGCACAAATTTGTGACTGTGTCTCAAAAGTATGGGCGATGATATTTTGCCAAAACAATATTTTGCTGAACCGCAACTCATCCTTGTGGAGACTAAAGAAAGTCCCCTGTGACATATAAAGATGTTAGCATTAAGATTATGTTAAGGTTAGATGACAATGTATAAGGTTTAGTGCAACGTATAAGTACATCAACGACATTAATTATCAGTTTTTACTTTGTCTTAATAGTTCATTAAATAAAATGTATTGTGTCTTCTGAAGCCACAACTACAGACACAAGAGGTGTCAGTAGTGTGTGTAGGGCAACTATAGGATTTTCATATGAGCAAAACCTAAAAGTTTATGTATACTCAAAAACGACTGTATATACACACTACACTGTAATATCAATTACAAGCATATATTCATTTTCATATACGGACTAATAGAAATATGGGGTTGAACAGGATACAGCTTGTGCACTGAGGTCTAGACATGGACCTATTTCACACTACATTAATAAAACCAGACAAGAAATCTTGCAATTACTTGCCAGTAAACACAATGTCATAAATATGAAACTTGTTTACATTTTGGCTGTTTGAGTAGGAGAAGCAGTGAAAGGCAGAGATGGTGTGACTGGACTGATAACAGATAATCCGCAAAGAAATCTCGCCTTGTTGTTGTTAAATTCAATAATAGAGGAGGTTATGCTAGGAAATGACAAATTTTCTCCCATGCGCAAGCCGAAGCCAGCGACCTAACCAATTAACCTGAGGACTTAATGAAGCACCCTCTTTTAATCAGAAAATAGGAGTCAAGTGACTAACAAGCACTTGAAGAACTGCTCTCAGTGTTTTACATTTAAGGGTCTTTTTTTTTCATTTTTTCAAATATGTTCTCAGCCATTCAAGTGATATGGCATTATGAACATCAATGATAGTGCTTGTTAAGTCTCTACATTTGCTTCAGGAATTAAATTGCTCATTCAAAAGGACATTCATTGCTCTTGATTAAGCATGTTAGCATCTTGATAATCTATAAAGACTATAAATAAAAAATTGTATTCTCCCAAATCTTGAAAGAGAAACCAATGTGGAAGTGACAGAAACCCTGTATTTTATTGGAAATTAGCCTATTTCTCATTTGATTTATATCAGTAAGTTTGTTCTTGATAAGTTGATGATCTCAGTCACTAGTTTCATCTCTCCAATATAGTATTCTGTCAACTTCCTGTAAATTTGGATCGATTTAGACTTGAGAGACCAGGGAATGATTAACAGTGGCTGTCACAACACCCTGGTCCTTTTGTCAATAAAATACACCCCTTGTGTCCCTTTCCCAACTTTTCCCACCCTGTCATCCAAATATGGTCTCTTCTGGTTTAAGAAACTACAGCTTTCAAAGCATTGGATGACGTCATGTGGCTTGCCACATAATGCTACCAGAGCCTCATAGTGGTGCTTGCATGGATGTAGACATGGACATTGTGCCCATTTTTAGTCACAATAAAAATGTCTCTCAAATTATTTCAAGCACCTCCATCCTATTGTTTTGTGTTTGTGTCTTCCAACAGTTTAATTCTAGGTTTCTCTCTCTGTAAATGCAAAGTCTGGGCAACACTTGATATATTAGCATTTAACCTTACACCATTACAAAAGCCTGACACAGTTCTTTGTTGTGTGAGACATTGATTTTTCATTAATTTGCAGATATTTAATGCATCTGCATCCATACTGATACTTCAGTGTTATTCAAGGTATAAAAGAGCTGAAATATATTACATTAAGATTGGAACATATATTTTTTAAGGCTATATTAGATACTTGAAGAGTTAATTGCTTTATATCTGTTAACAGTCACTAACTATAGTATTTCATTACCAGCAAAACATGTAGTTAAGCAGCCAAAATGTAAATCTCGTGTTACAACTCACTATTTTTGTTCCTTCAGATGTTTTGCAGAAGAACTCTGCAAAGGAGACCAAAGCGGGCTCAGATGTAAATGTAGAGATGGCCTCAGGCTGCAAAAAAGCACAAAGAAATTGGTAAAGGGGAACAAGGGAAACAAAACACAGTCCTGGGAGAGTAGGTAGACAGAAAAAAGTCAAAGTCAGAGGGATGAATGAAAGATAACTGTACAAGGGAGACAATCAAGAGAAGAAAAAAGGAAGCAAAGATGAATGCACAAGAACAAAAAAGATGAAGAGGTCAAAGGACAGTGAGGACAAGTGGAATAACTAAGTGCTTTGTGGACCTGCAGGCGTATTGACAGCATACAATGACGCCATTTGGACACCAATTATAGTGTGTCAACCACATAGCTGCCTGCGGAACCTGTAGTGACAACCTGCCAAGACTGGAAACAACTAGTCACAGGGGAGGAGGTCAGTTAAACTGCACTCACTCCTGTTTGATTCTCTGTGAGACTCAGTCCAAATGTGTTTGTTTTCAAACTGAGAAAGTAAAGAAATATATTGAAGGCTAAGTCCACTATAATTGATATAAATAGAAAGTTTGCACGTGTTTTGTCAAGTGTCCACAGTAATTCTCAGATTCTGGGTGTTTAACAACATACAGTGTGAAAAACCATAAACACTGCGACCTTAACAACACAGATATAAGATAATGTATAATATATAAAGTAAATGTTGTCTATGGTTGAAGTAAGGCACTGGAACTCACAAAATGTATGTGGTGAATGAACATTAATATTCAGTCAGTATGCTGGCCCAGATCGATCTCAAACAAGTTCTATAGAAACTGAAAGGACATCGAAAGGTGTTGGTTTAAGTGGGTAATGTGTGAGTGTCTACTTTGAAGGTTTGGACTCCAGAGTTGCGATGGTTGACAGAAGACGCCAACAGGCTCTTCCATCCATGAGGGTCGTCTTTGTAGGGCAGCTGGCCGGCCCGTAGTTTTACATACAATACCCCGTCTCTAGAGAGGATGGACCTGAGGAAGAGAGAGTGCAAGAGAAACTGTACTTTAAATTCAGTCGACTTAATAACCACAACAGTGAATCCCTAGATTCCAATAATCCATATTTGGCACAAAAAGACAAAGACTCTGCCTGATCACTTCCACATGCTGTATATTTAGTGGTTTCATCTCACTGATTACCTTTTGCAACAATTTTAAAAGAGATGCTGGACCCCCAGTACTTACTTCAGATGTTGTGTTTCTTTGCTGAGGTCGACAATCAGCTCCCAGTAACGTGGTCCCTTCACCTTTATCTGCAATTAATAAATAAACATAAATGAGAAAATGAAAGGATTATGACATGAGGACGGTGCTTGATTTAACTGCAAATATTTTGGCTAGCGTGAGGAAACAATACTGGTACTATTGTCTCCACAATATTCAACGTATCACACTGGGAAATCTAGTTTCCACTGGGTTAATGTCCACCAGCAGTGCAGTGTTGTTCTTAGGATTTACCCGTTTGAGATGGTGCAGCTCCGGAAGCAAGGTGGGGGCCATCAACTCTACCGTTGTTTCATCGTACCACCTCGTCTCCTGGAATATGTCACAGAAACAGAACACGTGCACCTGAGGTTTCAAACTTACAAACTGAATAAATCTGACCACAGACACATTAAAACTGATTGAGTTCTTAAAGTCTGAATTCAACACTCAGCTTACTAAAAAGCCCCTTAACCCCTTAGCAAACAAAGTTTGCTAGAGTGAAAGCCAGAAAGGCCCTCAGTTGGGGATCTTTTTGATGTAAGGCTGTGTGGTCCAGCAGAAAACATACAAGGAACTAAATAGAAGAAATCTCAGGTAGAGCTCCGGTGGAAGAGGTATCCCTCTTGAGGAACAGTTTGTTGTCCATCTGTCCCCAAAGATAAATGTCATTTAATGACATTTAATGTCAAACGAGCATTAACTGACAAATAAATATTACAATATTCTTACTTCATTAACTTGCAACTTATCATTGACTAGTTGAGCTACATGTGCACAAATGTACTTTTTATTGAAATAATTCTCCAGTACATGTAGGAATTATTGTTTTACATTGAAACAGTAGCACATACCAAAATCAGTACAAATAGGGAAGAGAGGAGCAAAAAAATGAGACTGCTTCATTTATCACTTAAAGAGCAGCAACAAAAAGAGATTTAGAAATTACAGCAACATGAGAAAGGATCCACGACTGACAGAAATTGCACTCATTTCATTGCCGATTTTAAAGGCAATTTGATAGTTTTCACATTTGGGCTTTTACCATTGT
Organism: Solea senegalensis; assembly: GCF_019176455.1. Taxonomy (NCBI): domain Eukaryota; kingdom Metazoa; phylum Chordata; class Actinopteri; order Pleuronectiformes; family Soleidae; genus Solea; species Solea senegalensis. The sequence goes on from NC_058035.1 coordinate 16,612,806, forward strand.
GATCTGCCTTGTCGGGGGTAGTCGCCATGTTCCTCTGTGTCTTCATTGGCAGACATTAGGATAACATACCCTACTGAGATGGTTTACTTTCCATTTCTAAACTAATCAAAACCTCAATCTGACCTACAATTATTTAGGTAGACCAATTTTGTATGAGGTACAGCAGTTTCCTGTTCTATTAGATGAACTGACAGCAGGTGGAATGGAAATATGCTGCGTGCATATGCACTACCATCAAGCATAAACATTAAGCAAACAGTAATATGTCAGATGTGATCAATGTACTTGTATTTATGTTGAAAGGGGTGAATGTTATTCATGTGATAGAGTAAAAAGTTGGCCTTGACTGAGCGTGAACAAGTTGTTGAAATTACAGTCTTTATGGGGAAGTGGGGGAAACTGCGACAATAAATTGATACTAGCACATATTGTACGTGTCTGTACGTGTCTGTGTGGGTTGTCAAGAGGAAGTATAGCAAGTGTGACAGAGATGGAGAACAAATGACAAGTATAGAGGAACTGCACAGTTACGTAACAGAACAAGCTAACACTAAGTTTCATTCTGAGCTTATAGAACTACTTAATAGTGTCAAGCACTTTAACCAAAAGTCATGGCAGCATTACTACAAAATCAGCAATGGTGGGGTGAAAACCATACACAAGGGAGGAGCAGCTCATGGGTAATGAAAATGTGTCAGCCAGACCACCACTTACCTTGTAGGTGACCTCTAAGAGGGCGTAGCAGGGCTTCAGAGAGTCCACATCCACAGGGACCAGCAGATGTGGTTCAGCAGCCAGCACAGCTAGATGCCGCAGGGCCTGCAGGTGGTAGCTGCAGTAACCACAGCAACATCAACAACACTTTTAGGGTCAGAGTTCAGTTTCTACACAAGTACAGCATACTTATCACAGTATTTGTAAATTACACACAAGCAAAGTTTCATCTACACCTATCTCTAGTATTAATAAATCCAGCATAAGGGTGACTCACTTGAAAGTGATTTATTTTTATTATTTGTTTTAAATCAACCATCTATATAATATCAAATCTTTTCTAATATCTATTTTTCAGAAACATGTCAAACTAATCCACTGCTGGCTGCAGTTAGCTTTGTGCCTGTGTTTGCATTTACAAGCTGTCAATCAAATATTCACTGCAAATAAATAGTGTCTGTGGGTCTCACCGGTTATCAGTACTGTGAGCAGGGAAGTGTGGGTACAGGGCACATAGCAGAGCAGCGATGGCTGAATTGGAGGTACTTAGGGAGTACCTAAAACAAGACAACATAAAAAAGAAATACTGTAAATTGCTTTCCACCTCCTTTCTTTCTTTCAAACACACCCTTAAAAGTCACCCCACTTTCCACAAACGACAGTTGACTGCACGACTGCCCACTTGTTGCAACCAACACACAAACAATATAAGAGGGACAGAAGAATAAAAGTAGCCAAATAACAGTGTTTGAACAACACAGTCAATACAGTTTTGAACACTTTGAAAGATGCACTGCTCAAAATTTAACAAAACCTTTGTTGTCGTTTAGTGAAACCAGGTGTGCATTGTAATACAGTGTACGTCATCACAGACCACAGCAGAGCCTCTTAAACATAATAGCAGGAAATTAAGTGCATACTTTATCTAATGGAGGCATTATAATAAAGTTGGGTCAGATAATAAAGGCTGCTAACACATAGGTTACTTTTGAGAGCACTTCTTACGGTCAACTCAGATAAATTATGGGGCTCTTCACGTGAATGGATGCTTGTCTCATGTTTAGCATGTTTCAAAATGTGAACGTCGCTGAACATTACTCCCTTTTCCACAATTATTACAATGAAAAAGACCTCTAACAAGATATTTGAAAATAAGCAATCATAAACAGGGGATGGATGCTGAAAATGAAAATGATGATGGTGGAAAAAGTGAAAAAATCATCTAATAGAGGATAATTTGTTTTATTGGTAGAGATGTTCCGATACCATTTTTTCCCTCCCGATACTGATTCCGATACTCGTGCTGTCGGTATCGGCCAATACCGAATACCGATACCAATACCAATGTGTAAAAAAAAAATTTCATACTATGTCTGTGTGTGACGATTATCATTGTGGTAAGGCCTTGCTCAGGTTAAACTCTTTGTAAACATGAATGAATACAGCATATGGAAGCTATTTATTTTTATACTTATTTTAAAATAGAACAGTATAAAAAACAGTAGTGCAACAGCAACTTAAATAAATATAGGAATAATTATGAAAAACTAATTAAAGTGCAGCCATTATATACTAAAATAAAAAGGCATTTAAATATTTAAATAGTGCAGTATTGTGGTATCGGATCGGTGCCTGGACTGCAGTACTTGCCGATACCGATACCAGCATTTTTGGCAGTATCGGAGGCTTTTCCAATACTGGTATCGGAATCGGAACAACTCTATTTATTGGTCTAAGAAATAAGCTAATAAGCCTTCAAATGTAAGGCTATAAGAACATACAAAGAAAAAGTATTTACACATACAAAGAAAAAGTATTTACACACACGTATACATATACATATATGTGTAATGACAACAAGTTGGGGTAGGGGGGAAAAATGCTGTAAAAAGAATGCTTTCATAAATGTATAAATTCTGATGTTTGTTTATTTTTATTGATTTACAAAATGCAAAGTGAGCAATATTTAGTGTGACCAATCTTACAGGGGTCTTTATTTATAACCCCCGCCTACACGCACACCTTTCACAGCAGGTGCTTGGCTTTGAGTAACATGCATTGAAAGTTGTCATGCACAATAATTTGCTCCTTTGACAACCAATTGAAGCTTGCTTTAACAAGTCTTACTGTAGATGTGTGTCTGTTGTCAATGAAGAAAAAGGGTCCTCACAAATTCTTCAGACACTGTTGCGAGGACAACACCACACTCAATCCTGCTGTGTTTTGCTTACCCTGATAGAGGAGACTCTCCTCTGAAGAGATGCAAATGCAAGCATAGCTTTGTATAAACAGAATTGTGTAAGCGTATAGAATTGAATATAATACAAAAATGAATACAAAAATTGCTCTACCACCAAGCCCTGGCAGAAATAGATAAAATACTTTACCTTACATGGTCTTAGTTAAGGTGCATAAGAGACAATGTAAAGTCGCTACAGTTGCAGTGGCAGCTATTACTTTGAATGCCATGTGTGTCATTTTAGAAAACATTTAATTTCACTTCTGTTTCCTGCTTAAACAAATGTATAAATGGGAAGAGAAACTAAACAGAAAAAATGAGGGAGGCAGGGTGAAAAGAAGGTTAGAAAAACACCCAGCAACATAAATTGTGAAAGGCGAGACAATGAATGCAAAACTAAAATGACTGATGACAAAATTCATAGAAATATTTGGGAGGGATTCTGCATCACAGTGTGAACTAGGAAAAAGTGAGCAGACAAGTGACTGAATGGCAGGAAATAAAACAGTGACATGGCAGGAGTCTGCACTCCAGCAGGACCTTAAACCCCCACAGGCCTGTGGATAACAGTCAAACTCACTGTAAAATAAAACATAACCTAAATAAAACCAAAACTGTTTGCAGCTGTATGGGGAGAAACCCTTGCAACATGGAATCAGAAAATAAACAGGCCAACGTCAGCGGTTAGTTTAGGTGTGTTCATGTCTGTGTAAATGTCACTTATTATGCACAACATAGCACTCAAAACGGGCGGCGTATTTGTGTGGCTAACCCACATGCGGTGTGTGTGTACATGTTGTAACAGGCTCTTCACCGGAAAAGCTGTCCTAAATCAGGCAGGTGTGTCCTCTTATGTACACTACGTGTTCTATAATGTTTGAATTAAAGCCTGAGGTAGATTTATAAGCAGGTGGATTTTATACAATTGGATAAATGAAGATATAGTATATCAGAAACAGTCAATATGCCAATAGGAATACTTCTCTTTTCACCAAACGATGCAGAAATAGATGCACTACAGTAGAGGGATTTAGTGTCATCTCCTTCTTTGACCAGCAGAGCACACTCTGACTGCATTGATTACTCTCAACACATGGTTTACCATTTAAGTTCCTAATTAGTTTGTAAAATTCAGCGTTTGACCCCATAATTTCCCCTTTTCAATATAACTAATATAAATAAACTAAATTTAATCTGATCTTTCCTATAATGACTGGCTCTCTGTGATGTTTTAATGGGATACAGTTCATTGTTAAACTGTACAAAATGTGTGTGTTTATGCTATGTCTTAAAGAGGTCAAAAATGTATACAAGTACACAAGCACTTGCACACACGCAGGTGTGTGTGTGGTTGATTTTGTTACCTCATTTTCTGACATTCTCTGACACAGACCTTGTCAGGACCAGTAGTCCTCATGGAGACCGAAACCTGGTCCTGATGAGGCAGAACCTCTTTTCTGATAAACTGGTTAACTTTAAGGCTAAGATTTGAATTGTGGTCATGGTTAAGGTGAGGGATAATGCTTTGTTTAGGCTGCACAAATGAATGGAAGTAAATGCAATGTCCTAAAGAGAATGGCTGCACAAATGTGTGTGAGTGTGTGTGTGTGTGTGTGTGTCTTCAGGGTGTTCACTGTGTTGCTTTAATAAGTAGCAACAATCCGTGTTTATGTTTCACATTGTGTCTGCCTGCAACACAACTTAAGTAAATGCTAGTTGTGAAGGCTAAAAAAGCTATGTGAAGGCTAAATGAAACATTTGTTCATCTGATGCAAGAATACAGATCAGAGTGAGCACAACGATAACCTTGCAGCATGATGCAAATTCAGTTTGGTGGAACTGTTACTACAGCACTGGCAGTAACTGCCTATGTTGCAAGGTAAGTTAAAAAAGAAAAGAAGGAGCATGTGTCCCTCTGTTGGTGCTCATCTGGTGGGAAAGGTGTGGGTGACAGTGTGTGGGCATCTTACCTGCCCCCTCCCAGGAAGAGCAGGCCCAGAGCCATATGATGGGCCATGTGAAATCCATAGTTCATCTCGCCACCAGTTCGCTTGTGGAAAAAACGACAGAGCTGCAAGACCTTGAGATTCCCGGTGCCAGACATCACCATGGACATGGCCAGCAGGATCATTGACAGACAGGTCTGTAGATTGTAATAACCCGTCTGCTACAGGAACCAGCAAGCATGGTGGCAGAAAAAATGAGAAACATTTGACATTATTGCCAAAATAAGACTTTTTTATTAAATGGGATATTGTAAAGATTATATTTACACATCATACAGGAAAAACTTACAACAGTTGCTGTACCAGCAAAGGACAAGATCTTCATGAAGGTCCTGGCAAACTCATAGAGGCAGTCAAAGGCATCCGAGTTAGCAGAGCCAGCAAAGCGTAAGCCCAGTGCCATACAGGCTCCAGCTGTAATGTAGTCTTGGGCTTGGCTGATGAAGCAAATAGCATGATATGATCAGTCATGGTGGTGGGACAGAGTGGAAAACCCTGTTGCTGCTGCTGCTGCTGCTGCTACAACAACAATTGCATACTTACGCCATTGTCTCCATGTTAATGTCCTCTGAGGCATCAAAAGTACCCCTCATGATCTGAAAGAAAATAAATACAAGGCTGAAAGAAGATGAAGAAGTTGGGAATTCTTTACAAGTCATAGTGACATGTTGGCTGCAAATCTGCAGCATCACAGCTCCTCTAACTACAACACAGCTGCTCCAACTATAACACATCTGTTAAGTAATGCTCTGTATGTGTGCACATGTGTACCTTTTCTCACCTGGGGTATGTTACTCTTGACCCACTCTGTATTAGGGAGGATTTCATCCCACATGATTATACACCGAGCAAGAGTCTGTGAGGAAAGACAGGTAAATTGGGAAGGGGAGAGAGAGAGAGAGAGAGAGAGAGCAAGAGAGGTATACCAGATTGAGAGAAATGTGAGGATGATCTCACTATCACTATCACACTCGGACACCCTCGCACATACACCTAGTGCTACACTAACCCTCAGCAGCAGAAACTCTGGCTTGATGAAATCCAGCAGGAACCAAGTGTCTGGAGGTTTCAGCCAATCAGCAATGGACCTTGTGGAGAAAACCACAAAGAGACAAGGGGGTGTTAATATCCTCCTTCAACAGCCACAAAACCAACAGACAGCTGGCAGCGGCAGCAGCGAGTAACAAAGAAGAAGACGGGAGCCTCTTGACCAATGGCAGAAAGCTATGAGTTTCTCTGTAGCGTAATGTGACAACAGGACTCAGTGAGGTGTAAGATCTTTCATCAGGCAGGTTAGGATGCTCCACTGGACGGTACAGGAAGTAACACACACTATGATAAAACTCAACATAAAGGTATCACAGTGATGGGATTCATAAGATTCATGTAGATGCTGAGTTGTACACTCTGTATCTACAAGTTCAGCAGGTCATTTATCAAAAATGCACTTATTTGCACAAATCTGATCTTTGTGTTGCTTTGAGAGACACGTTATTCTCACTAAATAAACAGCGACCATTTTGTCTATGTTTGAATAAAAAAACTGTTGTACCATATCTGCACACTGTGTCTAATAGACTCAAAACAATTTGTGCACAATTAACATATGTTTTAGTCACTGTAACACAGTGCTTTAAAAGAATTGCGATTTGGACAATGGGATCTTTATTTAATTGTTGTGAAACTTCAATTAGTTTTGTTGTGATTTTAAGTATTGTATTAATAAAATAAAGTAAAAGTTTTGATTAAAAAAGAGGGGAAAACTTCATCTTACACATAGAACAGATTCAAACTATTGGTTATCATTGTTAGCTACTGTTTCTAAATATCATACATAAAAACAAAACCACACTTTAACTTACTATGTCTGTCTATATAGATAGATACAGTAAGTAAAAGTGTGTGCAATTAGAGATAATGACAGTATTTTGCAGGTTATTTATAAAAATGCACCACAGCCAAATACCAACACATGGAAAGAACAAGAAGGTACTAATGGTCTTTAAAAGTAGTTCTGTGCTCAAAAGGGCAATGAGGATGAGGTGATCAGTTACTTGTCTCTTATCTCACCTGTTGTTGGTTTTGAGGTAAATCATAGCGAGGGCCAGCGTGGCCCCAGGACACGTCACGTCCACGTTGATTGTGTCACCTTCCTGCAACAACCATGACAGTGTTTGAGAAAATGCTCAGCTGTCAGTTGAGGCCCCAACAACAGTAACTATTTGATTACTAATAACTATCAAAATCTTACAATACTTTATGTAATAATTCTTTCTTTTTGTGATGTGGTTTATCAAATAAGGTGAGTGTACCCACTTGTTTCAGGTAATGGAAATTGAAGAGCATATGAATATTAATACTTTTTAATGATGACATACATGATGTGTTTTGTATTTTCATATATCTGGTAACCAATAAAACCTGTTTGTTGATTTAATGATTTAAGATTCATGACAAGGAAGCACAGACCTATAGATTTGGAGTGTGTCTTGTCAGCACTCTCTGGTGGACCAAATACATATAAAAATGTTACTGAAGTGTCACAAAGAAAATAAAAATATTTAAACTTCTAAATTGGAATGTGTTTGGCTGTTTATTACCATACTCTTTATGTCAATTAATTTCATGTTTTATATGAACCAATATTGGCCATATAAATACATCTGCCAAGCTATAAAAAGCAGCCTTATACAGTTATGATTTAGCATACAACAATAACCGTGTTGTGAAATCATTTACATGCCTTTCATGAGTTATTTCACTGTAAAATGCAACTGATGATATATGGTGGTAGCATTTTCACCATTACGTTACCTTGATCTGGTAGCTGGGGGACTTGTGTCTCTCCCTGTTGGCCCCAGCTTGAGCTCTGCGATGCCCTCCCACCATGTACTGATACAACTGCTCAGGAACATTCAGATCCGTCATCCCTATCAGGTTACTGCCATGCTGCAAGAGGACCAGGTTGGGCAAAGGAAAGAGAATATGTGAAATTTGAAAGAGGTGGGAGAAGTTAAATGACAACCTTTATGGCAACCTTTGGAGAGGGAATTTCACATCTATTTGATGTTTCCCCATTTTGATTTAAACATATCACATGATGTTTTCACTAATTAAAAAAAAAACTACTGGTCATTCTGGCAGGAAGAATCAATCCTCCTCTTATTGATGATACCACATCAGGCATCATAAGCCAAAAACAATGGCAATCTGCACTCTTGATGGACCACTATTAAAAGGAAAAAATCCAAAGGATACACTATGAATTCAAAATGCATTATCTGATTTACTGTGGTATGAGCATCACACAGACAATGCCCAACAGGTCAGAACAACAAACATTGTGTGCTCCATCTCATTGGAGAAGAAGCAGAAGACATGTGACATGACTTACACCCAGACAGACCATGCCCAAGGCCAGACCAGCAGCAAGAGAGTATGACTCTCTGTCTGTGCAGTACTCCATCTCTGGACCAGGGGGGCGCCCTGACACACACACACACACACACACCAAGAAACAAAGTCATAACTTGTAAAAGCAAGAACCACAATTTATTTTATACATATATATATATATATATATATATTGAGATATATATATATACATATAGCATTTGAATGTAAATAAAGTCACTGTGTAATGCTCAAAATTTCTTCAAACAAGTTCTCAAAGTATATACACACACACCTATCTCAGACAGTAAGACTTCAGCATTGTGTCTGTGACCTGTTCCCTGGTACACCAGCCCAATGCCAATTACAGCAGCAACCTGCAGAACAGAGAGAGAGACAGAACTGAATTCTTAAGATTTGGAAAACCCTTTTGCTGCTGCTGCTGCTGCTGCTACAACAACAATTGCATACTTACGCCATTGTCTCCATGTTAATTCGTAAAATGTGGTGCGAGTTTGCACATTTTAACTACAAACTCGAAGATCTTTGGTGTAATTTCCCGCAAATTATTTCAAATGTCTGGGGCAGAAAATTTGACTGATTTCTTACTACTACTCCATGACAACTCACTCTTACCTGCACATTGTGTGGCACATCCAGCTCAGTAGATGTGGGTGGGAGCAGGGCAGGGATGTGTATACTAAGCAGGCGAGTAATTGACATGTCCATGGTGCCAAGTTTGGCTGAAGACACGCCCAGCAGGAGCCCAATGCTGGTCATCTCATGGCTCTGACAGAGAAAAAGAAAGGAAAATGGTAAACGACAAAGCAGGAACTCCAGTGAATTTGAGGTGATGAAGATATACATGAACAGCTGAGGAATAACAATAACTTCCTTCCATTTTGAAAGGAGAGATGTGATGAATTTGGTCTTTTCTTCAAAGTAAAACGCAGACATTAATTTTTACATTAAGCAATTGATGTATATGTTATGTGTTCCAGTCTTTGAGAATACTGTGAAAAACTGTTTTGGCACATTGGCTCACAAGGACTGACAGCTTCAATTCGACTCTTGAGGATCACCTCGGTGTCTGTGTGTGTGTTTGTGTACACATGTCTATAGTAGGCTGTATGGACCAATTGTCAAGCAAACCTATCTTTGCGAGGACATTTCGACCTTGTGGGGACATTTTAACGGGTCCACACAAATTTAACAGGCTTTTTGTGGATTACAACTTGGTTTTATATTACATGTCATTTAGCAGACACTTTTATCCAAAGCAAGTTACAATAAGTGCATTTCAACATTTGGGTACAACCAAGAGCTAGAAGTAAGTGTTTCAAGTAAGTATGCCAACTATAAAGTGCTACTCATAAGTGCAATGTACAAGAAAGTGCATTCTTTCTTTTTTTTTTGTCTCTTTGTCGTCGTCTTAGTTGAGGTAGAGTTGAAAGAGACTCTTTTAGGGTTAGTTATGATGGTTAAGGGTAGGGTAAAGTGGGTAGGGAATGCATTATGTCCACACAATGCATGCAAAACCTGAGTGTGTGTGTGTGTGTGTGTGTGTGCGCGCATGTGCATATGAACAATGTCACAGTCAGAGTTAACGGTCAGGTTAATCAATTATTCAGACTAGTTTAATTTCTCTAATGGATCATATAAAATACATATTGGTTGGTTACATATCAAATGTTAAATTATACTAAAACTCTTGCAATGTTAAAGGCACAGCTAACAAAAATAGACTAAGTATGTTTTCTGTAAAAAGCTGCAGCAACAATGTGAACACACACACACACACCCCACACATATTTTTCTCAAGTTGACTGTAAATGAGAGATGTAAACTAGCATCAGAACCAGGCACCCAGTCAAAATGAAACTCAGTCCTCTGAGAACTTTGAAGCAAGACAAGTCCTTCCCACTTTCAGGTGAGAAAAACAACAGGATGCTGCAAACCAAAGCTTACAGTATTTTTGCTGAATCGAAAAGCCTTTCTAAAGATGTAGTAAAGAGGAGCCTTTGTACCAAATCCTCAACAGTATGTCCACACTCTGTTCGAAATTGATTCCTTTGTTCCATTTGCTATATTGATTCAAAGGCACCTGTTCATTAAGATGATTGAGTCATCTCTATACAGAATAAGTGAAATGACGAATTCCAAGACGAAATTTGATTCATTCATCTTTGATCACTGATCCACAAGATATTAAACATTCAGAGTGAAATGCACTGATTTATATTCCAAATAAGACAATTAAGAGTTGGACAGTAAAAATGTGACACAGAGGTGTGACACTGACGGCCTCCAGTCTGGATCAAAAATCGTGGTTGATAGTGCATCCTTTTTGTAGCAGGTGGTTTCTGGTGAGGGGTTACATTTACATGAACTGTATTTAGGTTTTGTTTTACTCACTTGCAATTTTTTGTAAGTTGGTGTGTGTGTGTGTGTGTGTATGTGTTCACATATTTGTTCCCTCATGAGGATCTTTTCTGACATAAACACCAGAGGTTTGTCAGGACCAAAACCTTGTCCAGATGAGGCGAAACTTAATTTCTGAAGAACTGATTAAGTTTAGGGCAAAGAGTGAAATTGTGTTTGTTTAGGTAAGGGTTAGGTAACTGGCTATGATTAAAGTTAGGGATAATGATTTTTTGTTAGGCTGTCCAAATTAATGGAAGGCAATTCAGTGTCCTAAGAAGAATGGCTGCACAAACCTGTGTGTGTGTCTCTGCAGTGAAACCAATGGTATGAAACATGTGCACTATTGTGTGAATAAGTGTGTACCTTGGTGAGGTAGTCATGTATGTTGAGCGTAGCCAACTTGGTGAGATGTCCATTGAGGCCCAGAGCCATGAGGAAACCTGCATACTCATTCGCCAGCTCAGGACTTTTTGGCTTGTTGTATGCGATCCAAGCCGAGTCAACCTTCAGAAAATTAAAAACAAATGTATTTATACAAGAATAAGATGTGTGTTTACAGCAGGAGGGAGGAAAAGTGTATAATTAATAGTCACATTTGAAACAATAGTGACCAGTTTCTATAGGTATGTTCAAATGGAATTGTTTTTTCTTGTATACAAGTACACATTTCTGTGTAATACTATATTATGAGTGATTATGTAAAACTGCACATAAGAATCCATGGGGATGCAGTTGTGGTTAAGAACAGACCTGTGAAGCTGGGGCTATTTTGAGTCCAGCAGCGACTCCGTTATGGAAGCTGGGCCAACCCGTCATATTAGAAGGAACATCAATGTTTCCACTGTTAAGATCTACCATTGTGTTTCTAGGCGGAGCGCGGCCTAGAGTAGAATGAAAGAAATAGTCAATTAAGTTTAAATAAAGAAATACAAAGAACAAAGGATTAATTTCTAAACCTTAAAACCTAATTTCACTGGTATAACCTAAAAAAGTATCAGGGTTCAAGTTTATTTAATTATCTAAGTTTTCCATACATAACATTATTTAATAATGTTTGCCAATGCACAGATATGAGTAAGGATGTTCATACATTACCTGTAAGGTTAAGTTTAGGGACAGGTAAAGGCTCAGTAGGTACAGGGTGATAGGAGAAGAGAGTGAAGAGTCCTCGGCCAACTGGAAGAGCCATGGTCCTCTGACATAACTGTAGTAGTCTGAAGACAATACAAAGATATGAATAAAAAAATATATACAATATCAAAGTAAACAAGACAGTAACAAGATCTGAAATAAACGAAGGAGAAGAGAGACAAAGGACAACAAACAAAACTGTAAATGTCCCATGAAAGCATGGGTGTATGAGTATGGGTGCGGGTCTTTGTGACTAGATTAGAAGCAGTCAGGAAACACACATTATACTCACTTGTTTTCTTTCTCCTCAATGTACTCATGGTCAGAAACCTCCGGTAGCTGTACAACATTGACTCGCACTGGTCTGGAACTCTGCAGGAGCCTCCTGACCTCCTGGACCCTCAGATCCTGACTCCAGATCAGCCCTGTTACCTGGTGAGAAGAAATAGGCAGTAAATACCATTTATTCTTAAATAAAATAATCCAAGTATGTCAAGAGTCTAAAATCATGGTCAGACATTCTATGCTCCAAAGAGTCTCAAGGAAGCAGACAGCAGTAAGCCAGGTTACTTTACTTAACTGGTTACAGCTCATATGATTTTTCTTAACAGTTACCAAAGCATTGTGGTACAAATACAGAACCCAGAATATTTAATAACACATTATTTGTTATTATTTTTATTATTATTCTGTGGAGATAATAAACTTATCTGGAAAATGGTAGATAAGTAAACACAGGTTAGACAGCAGCGTCTTTGGAGTGGAGACCAGTCACTAAGGAGATGTTTATTTTCTTGAGTCTGTTACCTCTTGAATTATGTCTGACATCCCATCTTCTTCCTCATCTGCCTCTGTGGTCACAGGAGGCTCCAAAGACAAACCAGAACCGACAGACTGGAGACACACGTTCACATAAAGCCACAATAACAGTTATCATTACTATACAATGTTGATATGATTTCATTTTAAGCTCTAAATCTATAGACACACTGGATATTTTTTAGAGATATATGCTTTCCTTCAAACAGTTAGGCTGGTTTTATGCTTTATAGCTGATATAAAATAATTGTTTTATCATTTGAGGGTTTTATTTAATGTCCCACTCACAGCTTTGCTCTTTGCCAGGGTCATCTTGTGAGCTTGTCTGGTGAGATCCTGTCGTCCAATCAGCATGCAGACATCCTCAGACCAATCGGAGGATGGCTGCTCTCGGCAGCGGTAGATGGCCTCTCTGATGGGCAGAGCAACACCAAACGGCACTGACTCCAGGTCCTTCAGTGTGAAACCTAAACCAGTGAAATGAGAGGAGAGTGTTTATTTCATAGGTCACACAAGAAGCCTGCGACTCCCTCCTTCAGAGCCATTCACACAACTGCTTTTTAAGCAAACACTCCATAGCACTCTGAAGTACAGTAAATTCATATTGTCTGCCAGAATTAGGATAGTGTTATAAAGGGGTTACAGTTTCAGCACACCAGAGGTGAAGAAATTATCTGCTCATCTTACCTTCTGAGGTGAGCCAGACCATCAGCTGCTCAGCCAGGCTCTCACTGGAAGATGCGACTTTCACACTGCTCTGTCTGGAATGAGTGCACAAAAACAATTAACAAAATAATGGTTATTGCTTTTTATTCATAATTATAGCACTTTTCTAGTCTTGATGACCACTCAAAGCTAGTTTACACTACACACCTATTCACTCACACTTTCATAGAGCACATCTCTGTGTAGCACATCTTTCTTTCATACTGGGGTTGAGTGTCTTGGGCAAGGAAACATAGGCTATGCTTCACAAATACAATACTATATTTAAGTAGCTTTAAAGTCTCATAGCTAAAATATAACTTTCTTCTATTGTTATATTATTTTAGTCCAATCACAAAGCATGAGGAAAAAGCTTGAAAGTGTTCAATATTTAATTCATTTTAATTTCATGTTTTGAAATAAAAACGTACATGTAAAAAAAAAAAAAAAAAAATTATGCATTTAACTTTATGTAATTCATTTTCTTTTTGTAACTTCATATATCCTCATATATTTCAACTAATCTGATCTTGGAAATATATTGATTGAAGTTCTAGTAATTTTTGTCTTATTTGTTTCTTTATCGCATTGAGGAACGGACTAAAAAGATGGAGCTAATTAAGATGCTGCAACAACATAAAAACATGAAAACCCTCCTCTCAATGCTGGGAGATTCATTACCTTCTGTAGTGCACTTCACTGACACGGGACTTCTGGCCTGAGACGGACAAAGGTAGTATAGGGAATATGAGAGAGAGAGAGCAAAAAAGTGGAAAAAGGTCAACAGGTTCATTAATGTGTTCTCATTTGTAACATTAAAATCAGATTAGTTGCATTTTCAGAACTGGACTGACTGGTTGTTGAAATTTATGACAAAACAATTGACTGGGGTAAATGACATATGTTATTGTTTGGTTTCATTTTGTCATAGAAAATAGCACAGTGTTATACTGTATGCTCTCACACCACCCACAAGCTTAAAATCTATTTCTATGTCAGTTTAAAAAGACCTGCAGCTACTGCTTTCACCTCAGCCTCACTTCTTTTGTCTCGTCTTTTTTTTTGTCAGCAGCAAAAATCAGGTGACACAAATCTGCGTCATACACCTTTCTTCCTTTGTTACTGGTGCTTGACGCAGGAAAGCATGGGACTGGCAGCTAATAAGCGCAGCTTGTCAATAAATGATCACACATACACACAGCAACACGGTTCAGTCAGAAACACACATGGTCTCAAGATACAGTCAAAGACAAGTGTTCACCAACAAACCTGCAGAGAGTTTGACCAGGTACTTTGACACATTTGTTGAAGTCGCATTTTCATCTCCAGAGATGTAGAGAGCATAACTCTGAGAGAAGGAGGAAGGCAAAATATCAAACAACAGGCAGCATCAACATAAAAACACAACATAAGTCCACCTCAGATAGAAAGAGAAGCAGTTGAGTTTTCAGTTCATCTGAAAAGTAAGACCTAAATGTCTGTCCAGATACTGGGAAAAATATTTAACTCGGGAGACATTTTGAATTACACGGAGGTGAACCAGAGGTCTGCATCGCTCATAAGCCATTTCTCCTCTAATAGCATTATTCTTCCTAATGCAGATCCTGGCAAACATGACATCCATCATAATATAAACCAGCACCGTAAGAGTCTTGAGTGAAAAGTAAGCAAAGCATACAAACACAGTCTATGTTCTCAAACTGGTCATAGACACATTTGCAAGTAAAAAAAAAATATGGAGGACTATTTGTGACTAGATTTAAAGTCATCTAAAGTCAGCATTATCCAATGACAAGGTGTAGTCTCTGCAGGGTCAAACTACATAATGCGCCACCTATGGTCAAAAAGAGGAATGTCAGAAACTGCAAATATAGAGATGCTAATGAGCGCCAGCTACCTTAGATTAATCTCTTAAGTGTATATTCTGGGCACAATTTTAGATGCTGTAAATGCTCACCTTTTCAACAGCTCTGAGGCTCAATGTTATTACAGATATATTAATAAAAAAAAGGTGATGTTAGTTAACCCAGGTTTATCATCAGTAATACCTGCAGACCTGAATTTTAAAAGGATGTTACGCTTTTCAAAAATGTCTAGTGACTTTTCTTTGACAGTTAAAACCTACAGTACAGTATATCAAAGTATGCTTCTACATACAACATGTATTCTACTCTAAGAGACTCACAACCTATCCTTTTTTCATCATGCAGCAGACAAACCGCTTTTTGTTAATCATCTTCCAGAACAACAGTGACCAAAGGGTATGTCATGACATAGAGTACACCAAGCAGGGCTTAATAATCACCACCTCCGTCATCGTCTGGACAAACAGTAGCAGCTGTAAACAGGATTTGTATTAAAGTGTCCTTTCTTCATTCATAGACAAAGGGTAAATCCATCAGCACTACACATACAGCAAATGTACACTTCTTCATCCATACTGTGTTGTGATTGCTCTTTATGCCCAGAAAAACAATCATGAGCTGCACAAACAGATTATCTGACAGTGTCTCAATCAAAGCTGAACTCTTTACCCTCACGATCTCTTTCTCTCTTCCACTGCCCCCCAAATGTACTGTAGATACTCAATGTCAAAAACACTAGCAAACAACACAAACTCTATAAAGAGTGCGGATTGAAAAATGGCAAAATGTTGACTGTGCATGCTTTTGTCAGTCATGTATAGTATTGTAGATTAGGTTTCAATTGCTTCTCTATTAGGTTTCTCTTTTTATCATTTTAAAATGTATGAGCAACCACCATATTTCTGAATTTCGGAAATTTGTTTGACTTGTAAGCTTATGTGAGCTGAGGAGGTATGTGTTCAAATATGTTTGGCAGCAGCACATACAACCAAACACAGAGGTTGGCCTGCTTTGTCAACATCTACTTAATAATTTGGTATTTTTGGTCATCTGAGACAATTAGCGCTTCAAATTAATGGCGAAAAACAATAGGAAACTTGTAAAACTAACTGTAACACAAGCACTTAATCTTATGAAATACAGAGGAGCTTTGGTCGTACCAGAACCAGGAGCCTGGTCCTCTGACAGATGCCAGGGAGGTAAGGGAACGGTGAGATCGCCTCTCCTCTCAAGCAGCTACTGAGCCAGCTGAAAACACAGGGAGGCTCCGCCCTCATAAAGGATGGACGCTGCATCTGACCGATCATAGCTGAGGGCAGGTAAAGAAGAGGGGAGAGAGGGAACGGTGAAGTACATAAAGGGATGAAACAGGTGTTGAAAAACAAGTACAAGAAAATGAAGGAAGGAGAAGGGAGCAACAGAGGGAGACAATTAGATATAATACTATTGTATTAAAAAAAAAGGCATAACAATAAGTATGAAATCTTTAAAGCTTGTGGTGTTCTGAAACAACATACGGATACTTTTCGGCTTAAAGTTTGATGATAATCTGTATTTACTTATTGTCAACAAATCCCATTAAAAAATCTGATACACAACATCATGTATCACTGTGCCAAAGATAAGGATAAAACTTGCTGTTATTGGGTGAGACTGTGAATCTGCAAGATTTGCTCAAAGCAGATCCACTCCCCAATCACGACTGCACTGACAAATCTCCTTCTGCTAATGACTGCAGCACTTGTAACTATAACATTTTGGCTTTTTTGTTCAGTGGAAGACGCATCATCCATCTTTATATATACTTAAGCACAAGTCATAATGCCAGTGGGGGCTGGTACCCTAAATAATGAGCCTATAGTCTTCTGCAAAGACCACAGGTTCACCTGTACCTTGTGGCCCTTTGCTGTGTATCTTCCCCTCTCTCTCCCCCTTTACTGCTATCATCGGTCTAATCTATCAACAACTTAAAAAAGTGTCAGAAAGGTACCTAAGCCTAGGATAAGCAAAGTTAGAACCACCTTTTGACAAAAGAAGACATTTCAGAACCATCTATTCCAATATATCACGTCTAATGTGTTTCCTGACTTGATACCATTATCAAACTATTAAAAAGGTCTTACCCTGGTCTATGACGCAGTTCTCATTGAAACCACTAATTAATGAAGGATAATGTCTCCAGTAGAGATCCACGTATTCATCCAACTGAAGGTCTCTGCAAACAAAACAAGGTCATTATTATAACATACAATATTCCTGTACAACAGTGACTCTATACACATGAACATGATAAAAAATAATAATCCCATACTCAATAAGTATTTATTGTTTAAGAGGCAGGATTCAACATAAATAGTTGAAGGACATTGGAAAAAACAAAAACTAACTAAAACAGCTCTATGTTCTCAAAAAGCCCCAGTGGCATTTAACTTGATTTTCAGCAGTAATTAAAAGACATGGCCAGCGTAATTAACAACTGTGAGTCATTACTATTCATCTGAACATCAAGTAATCAATAGTTTTTAATCCTGCTATCAAGGCCCCACTCCCAAACACCTACCAGCTGTGTGTGTGTGTGTGTGCGCCTGTAAAATTGATCATTAATCTTAACCCTTTATTCTTTCTCATCTTTTTTATTTCTATTTTGGAGTTTAGTGGTTCACACATAGTTTTTGACCTTATAGCCTAGTTCTTTTAATTAACAGTTTTTTTCTGTGGATTAAAATGCTTATTAACATCCTGCCTGAGGAAATGGAATATCAATAGGAAACATCTATCTTTACAAATCTAATTTTCAAGACCGAATTTAAAGAATAAATATAGATATTTAAAATACAGAATTTATCAAATTTAACCCTTGTAATAAAAATATCCAAATCACAATTTTGGCCTTATCCACAGTAAGTCGGTTAAAGCGTACTTCAGCCCACATACTAACCAACACAGGCCAATTACTGTGTAGAGCGCTTCACTCTCCCACTCCGCCTATTCTGTTGATGTCATTGCCACCAATCACAGCAGTCACTTGACAGCCTGTTGAAGTTTATTTCACAGTACACACGACAAAAGACCCTTGATTACACACTAGCTTTCACTTAAAAACACAGTGGACCAGGTTGTCTTTTGTTGTGATAAATATCACAAGTCTCCTCTTCATTTTGTGACCTTTATGCAATAAAGCAGCAGTTTTTGTTCTGCTATTCACTTTTATGTGAGCCTTACTTTACCTTCACATTCTAAATACAAAAACAATCAATAAAAGTGGACGTCACAGGCGAAGTCCACTTTACTGATTTGCAGCACACTCTGTATCTGGCCAAGTGACTGTTCTTGGGATCATGGGCAAGCCCGTCTTTTCTTTGATGAGCCAGAGATCTTGGAATTTGTTTTTCCCAAGCACCACATAACTTGCTCTCTGTGGTTTAACATTACTCGCTCATTGTTCTGTAAGAGAGCAACCGTGTACAGTGCCCACAACACTGCTAGCAATTACGACTCGATGTTTGCTCTGCATAGGCCTAGTCTTCAATCAATGAAGGGCGCATGACACATTAGGCACATCGGCAGCAGGATACATTTACCTAAATATCAACTTCTTTCATGCACAAAAAGTAAGCACTTTCAGTGACCCATGTCTACTTAGGGCCTAATCAAATTCATACTTTCAAGGATTTCAAAGACCTGTGGGAACCTTGACACAGGTTTGTGCAGCTATACTTATTAGGACACTGCACTGACCTCTATTCATTTGAACAGCCCTAAACAAAGTGTTACCTCAAATGTTAACCGTGACCATTTAAAGACCAACCCTAAACTAACAACAGTTAAAATGAGCCCTAAGCTTCACCACTTCCTGAAATTAAGTTCTTCCTCATTAGGACAGGGTTTTCATCCCCACAAGGACTACTGGTCCTGACAAAGTCAATGTTTATGCCAGAAAAGGTCCTAAAGAGGTAACAAATACGATAACAAACACACTAAGTCCAGCAGCAGTTACCTGGCCAGCTGCTGAAGAAGACAGACCAGTGATGAGGCTCTCGCTCGCTGCAGCTCATCCAGCTGCAGCTCCTGATAGAGTAGATGGAGGACATAGAAAAGTGCAGGTATGTGGGGGAAGAGAGGAGCTGAACTATCCAACTTCAGCGATGGACTGGAGGGAGAAGAGTTCTAGGACAGAGGAAGAAGAGAGGGTTCAGAATTCAAGATTCAACTAACTTTTACTTTTCCTGAATGATTTCCAGGTGTCACTTGCCAACTAGTTCCAATAAACACATGCATTTATTAC
The DNA here is from genome assembly GCF_019176455.1 of Solea senegalensis. Classification (NCBI taxonomy): domain Eukaryota; kingdom Metazoa; phylum Chordata; class Actinopteri; order Pleuronectiformes; family Soleidae; genus Solea; species Solea senegalensis. The sequence continues at coordinate 16,632,387 of NC_058035.1, forward strand.
CATCTGGATGTATTCCTTTGATAATATAAACAATCATATAGATGGATATACACAGCCAACAATCTTTAGACTAAAGTGAATGCAGTCTAACTCAAAGAGTGAAAATAAAGGAGGTGTAAAAACATAGTATAAAAAAATATCAGTGCATATATACAGCACATATACAGAGCAAACATAGCAAACAATTTACATACAAAGGACAGGCCTGCAGTTTCTGTGGAGTCCACTGAACCAGATACAGGCTGGAAATTCATCTGACGGTGAAAATGAGATCCCAGCAAATAGTCCCAGTCCTGCAGAGGGAAGAGACAGAAGCCTGTCAAAAGGTGGGTTACCTCTCTTAAGAGTCAAGGGCTTGTTCTGACACCCACTCTGGAAACCATTCCTTCATTATTAGGGATGCGCCACATGAAATGAATTACAGTCCATTCCAGCAAAGGTATTACCTTCACAGATTACAAGTCTTGTAGTTACCTTAAATTAGACACCACTGATGGGTCTTTAGAGATAAATATGCCACAAACATCATACTTCAAACACACACCTCATCAGAGCCTCCATCAGAGGGTCTCGCTTTCTTGGCTGCAATCACTGGGGAGAGAGGCACTTCAAAATGCAGCTGGAGAAACAATGAGGACAGAGGACAAGGTCAACAATCACAGGTGAGTGATCAAAGTGAAAAATAGGCTTTTCAGGCTCTACAGCGGACTTACGTTTCTTGTCCAAGTGAGTCGCTCTGTGTTGTAGCCCATCAGTGTCATAAAACAGGTGACAAACAGGTTCCACTCTGCATGAGCACTGGGATCACCGGGGGCGTTGTAGATATTATACCACTTCACCAAAACCTGCAAAACATAAGTCATCAGTTTTTTGGGTTTTTTTTACATGTTAATAGAGTTTCTCAAGTATCACAAATGTACTTAAAATCCATAAAAATGTGTATTCTAGGCATAGTGTTTCATTTTCATAGCAGACACAACCTCTGGTTCTGGAAAAGAGTCGCACAGTGTTACACATAAGCTAAAAGACAACAACTCTGGCATGGCTGTATTTACCAATACAGAATGCAAGTAATCAGAGTTTTGTCCACTGGTGTCTAACGATGTATCCATGCCACGCTTAGTGACAGAACTTAACACTGAGTGAGACAAACCTTCATGGCAGCTTCCTTTGGCAGGATAAAACGAATCGCCTGAAGGCATTTCCTCACTGAAATAAATCCAAGAAGAACAGGGTTATGAAGACGGAACAGTTGAAGGCATCAAGTTAATTCCATATCAGTCAATAAAAAAAATCATGAACTTTTATTATGGTGTTTGAGTTTAAGGCACTCACCATGAACCATACAGAATTAGGTAAAAGTACTTTTGTCCATTCAGAATCTTGTGTATGGAATATGTTGCAAACAAGAGTTCTTGAGGAAAATTGTTTTTCATAATCTTCTTGTAAATTTAATCTGGTTTGTCTTTTGCTTGTGTTTTAACTGTAAATTTGTAACTATGTTGAATGTGTTATATTTGCTGCTGCCTATCTTGGCCAGGACTCCGCGTTGAAAAAGAGTTTCTTAGTCTCAATGGGATTTTTCTGATTAAATAAAGAAAAAATAATAATAAAAGGCACTACATCAAACCGATTGTTATGACACCGACCTTTGTTTCATGCCATTCTACATCTCTTCCTGTTCACTGTTAATTTTTTTGTATTGTTAAAGTTCTCATATAAGGCATTAAAACACAGGATTCCTAATCATCAAAGAGCGGGAAGTCTCAATTAAATACCTGTATTTTCCTGACATGCACAGTTTCAATCAGCAAGAGTAAGTCATAAATATTATTTAATATAGTATCAAGATTTTTTGAAGAAACACACAGTAGCACTTTCTAAGTCTTCATCTTAAGGTCTGGTAAAAATCTGGTAAGGAAAAGTTATATAAACAAGGACACTGGGATATAACTTTGCAGGAGAGCAGTGTTTGAGTTTCTACCGTCAAAATCAAATGTCATCTATTTAACATCCTCTTCCCCTTAAGATCAGAAATATAAAGGAGGAAATTTAAAATGAAGCACCAATTCGACTGTAATTAGTGATACTGTGTTTCCTAACAACTCTGACCAATCAGATTCCTAATCAACATCACCGGGCTGTCTTAATGTGACAGCCAGAGTGGGAAAGGTCAGAGAAGAGGGGGATAAATGCCATCTCATTAAAGGGGCAGAGCCTCGACTGGGATCGATTAGTAAATAATGGGGTGCAAAGCATGGCAAAGACAGAGAGGAAGTGACACACACCGTAAAACACACACCCACTGCTGCTTATGACTGTATTTAAAAGAGCAAGCTTTAAAAAAAAGTTAAAAGGTGATTAAAAAACTTAATTCAAGACCCATACTCAGAGCAGATGGTGAGAAGGAAACTGACTCATCCTCCAAAAAATGTATTATAATCTATTTTAGTTGCCTGCCAAAGCCTGGTTTGTGCTTTGCTGCTCAAAACGTAATAAATGTCCCTGGACAGAGTTTGGCAAGTCACGTGACATTTTCATGTTGCACTGCGGCCGGCTCTTTTGTCATTGATTTGTCACAAGATATGTCTAAAAGCTGAGGATGAAATGTCTGAATGGAGACGGTGACTACCAATCACACTGCATAACATAATATGATGAAGTCTATCACTCAAGAAAATCCGGAAGGGTGCCCGGAACAAGTTAATTGAACAGGACGTTTGATACCAGGTGTGTTTACGTTTATATTCTGTACAAACCCTGACAAACAGTGACATTCGCAGACTTTAGGTCGGTATGTGGCTGTGACTTCAGTGGACACAGAGTCTCAGAGCAGAGAATGACACTGATTTCCTTTGAAATCATTAAAATTCGGTGAGTAGTAACACATTTTTCTGTGTGGTGACAAATTTAGAGGAGATATTTCTATCACTTTATAGCAACTTCAAAAAAATAGTAAATAAAATTGCCATCACAGCATCTGTTTGAAAAATCACAATAACATGTTGTTATTGTTCATCCCTCGTCAGTACATAAAATACAGTATGAGCGTCATCAAGTAATGAAAGACTAGGGTGGTTTGTGCTCTAACTGCGTACCTTCATTACAGTAACCTCCTGTTTAAAGAATGAAAGTACAGTATGTAAACCTTATTGATCTAAGGAAGAGTGATGCTCTTGATTCATTTGCTAATTACCCCAGGTTCCCACGCATAACCCATATGATATTTCTCATGTGAACCTGTCTTTTAGCGCTACACTTCTTCACTTAGTTATTTATTTACATGTAGAAACTGTGCTATGTAAAATGGCTCCACTGGGACATAATAAAGATCTTGTATGTATGTAAAGATTTTTTTAATTAGGGTTCGAGCACAAGGTGCGTAGAACCCTTCTGAAATGCAAAAGATTATTATTCTTTTTTTTAATGTATAGTTCATTAAGATGTTTGGTGCAGAAAAGGGATAAGAAGAATTTAAATAAAACAAGGGCATACAAACATGCACATCGGATTTTTCTCAGACATACACTGAAGTGATTTTGTTTGGTTCTGTCATTTTTGATACAAATTCAAAGGTCTCTCAGAATAAAGAGCTGGATGTTAATAATGTTGAGTATGAGGTGACGGTAGTTAATTTGGAGGTACAGATGTGTTTGTGGGTTCGGTGCGACTCACCAAGCTCTGAGGTAGCAATCTCTGGGATACAGATCCTCGCCATTGTGCCACTGTTGAGTTCCTAGAAAGAGAAAATAATTGAACACTTACATCAGTGCAGTACAGTACAAAATAAAATCAACAATGGCTCTTCCCTTATGAAGTGTTCCAGTGAACCATTACAGTGTAAGGATGAACAGAATAATCAAGACACCACCTAAATGTAATATGGCCATAACACGATGTATCATTGACACCTGCTGTAAAGCATGTTGTTAATCACAAGAAGAGGACATACCTCTAAAACACAGCAACATAAACATAAGTTCTGCACTGGAACAAATACTTGTATTCACATATCAATACAAGTCTGACAAGGATAACCCCTGAAGCAAACATTCACACAGCTTTGTAGCGTTCACTCATAATTATATAGGACCTGAATCTCTCTCACACACACGCAACTGACTTGAAACAATAGACTTAGGCTCTCACTAACAGCAGTGAGTTTAAGCAGAAGCTCTCTTTGATGCACATCTACACTCTATTGAATGAACGACAGACAAACATCCCTTTGTCAGTTATCAGGCATATTAAAAGGATGATTTTATAACCTAACCCTATTGGATTTCATTGATGTCTAGTACGATTTTAATGTATACTTTTCTTCAGTGCCTGCCAGACATCTTGCACCTAAACTGAATCAGCCTTGGAGGATAACTGTGGTATTAGCTAGAAACATGTCCTGAAAATTATCTTCTATCTCCATTTAAATAAGGAAAAAGTGAAAGAGACAACAACTCTTTGCACAGTGTTATTTTAAAGTGCTGGATTTATGGTGAGGGTTGTCTTTTGGAAAACACACACAAAAACCAACCTACCAGGGTGACACGGTTGCAAACGGGATCCCTCAAGGCACGGATGTAGGGCATAGCTTGTTGGAAGGTGTAATCTTCCAAAAATGAAGATTCATGGTGTTTCATGTTTGGACCCCTCAATTCTGATACTGGTGAAGGCATCACAGCCTCAAGAAAAGAAGAAGAAAGCAGGTGACATCAGATGTGAATGAGGAAAAAAAGGTAAACATGGGTATAGCAATACTGAGCTGATTTCCTGATAATTTCATGCAGCAGAATGCAGAATTTAACAGGGAACCAAATCGATCTTCTGTGTTTACTATGACAATATTATCGTGGTCTGTGAAAATTTTCTCAAGACAAGAAAACTGATATCTACAGCTGTGAGACCTGAATGCAGAAAACAATAAAAATGTGTAATGTTTAAAGAACAAAATGTTAACAAAACATGGCAGTACCTCATCCATTCTTTGGAGGTGTCTACTGCCAGCATTTGCTGGTGTGCTCACATTCTCCATTGGTGTGCTGAGATGAGGGGGCTGGTTGGTCAAGGTGAAAGTGGGTAACAGGAGTCCAGAGACCAAAACCTTACTGACCTAATGGAAAACCAAGAAAGTAGTTCAGTGATTTCACCACCTTACACAAGTAAAAATGTGCATTAATTAAATTGAGTCCGTCCATACCCTGGTGATTCCCGTGTAGAGAACCAGACTGCCACAGGCTTCCAGAACCAGCATGGCATCTATAGTCTGTGAACCAAAGTCAAATGGCAAGAAACATGTTAAGACCAACATTATAAACAATTATTTTGTAATTTAGTAATGAATTTAATGATACATCAACACAAGTTTAAAAAACTATTTATCCCATAGCCAATACCGATTGTTTTTTGTTTATGTTGTTCTTTTGTGAAGTACAGACACACATCAGCGTGTTTCTACAAATGTCACCTTATTTGCCAACAAGGTGAATATTGGCCTGTATTAACAGCTGAAAAATCCTGCATCCAACAATGAATCCTTTAATTTTACAAAACGTCAAATCATTATTTCACGTACCTCAGTTTGTTTTGGTGTGTTTGCATTTATTTGGCAATGATAGAAAACCAATGGTACAATAGTACATTTAGAACTGTAATACAAGGTCTGAAACTGTGAGCAGAAATGTTTAAAACATACCTTCTGTTTCACAGTACAACTCACAAAAAAGAACCTCACTGATATACAGTATCTAGTGATGATGTGCAATAAACTCCTGAGACAGAGCTTTAGCTCAGATAAGTATATACACAGTGGTTTCTGTAGGTAATGGAGGCAATTACAGATCTAATTATATCAAAGGGAACAAATAAACACACGGTTGCTGTATTGGTTAGTACTCTTGCCTTTGCAGCCATAATACCCAGGTATGCAATTAACTGAACATTTCTATAATATGGAGAGCAAGTGTCACAGAAACAGCAATGTCAGACTTTCTTTTATCTTCTATCTGAAATTGTATGTAATATGTAGTTCAGTTACTGGTGACCTGTACAGGGTGTGCCCAGCCTATTGCCATATGTCAGCTGAGATTGGCACAGCACCCCCCACGACCCTCAGGTGGAGGATAAAGCGGTAGATAATGGATAGATGGATGTAGTTCAGTTTGTCAGCTGATTAACAAACCTCTCTGTTCTAAAATAATTTGCATTTCACTGAAAGAGGTAGAAGTCTGTGTGGATATTTGTTGCCTGTGCCTATTTATTAGGCACAGGCAATACATAATAGATATTATTTATCTATTATGTATGACTTATGTACCTGCAGAGGTTCTGCATCTTTGGCAGGGATGGATGTGACAGAGGTAAAGATGAGCTGAGGTGAATCATTGCTCTCAATAAACTTCACACATCTGTGGAAAAATACAAAAAAGATGTTACACTCTAAATAAACCTTCAATGCAAGTTCAAGGTTACATTTTAAGTGATTTCTCAGATGTTATATATACTTGAAGGATAAAAGTCTTGGCACAAATTGTTTAGCTACATTTAAGACTTCTCTGTAACACTTCACAATTAAGTAATTGTAACTTTAGGAATAGATCATGTTAGTTAGTTGACCTGAGTTGTTGGTGAGACTCCACCAGGAAACAGAGATAGCGGTTTTCACAGACGTCAGAGGTCAGAAATATTTTAGAAGCCTGGCTGCTCATCTCCCTACAGAAGCAAACAAGGTGAGAAACTATGAGCTGTTCATCAACAAAAATGTATATATTTTACGCATCATGTTCTACTAAAAAGAAAGGTCAATTTGGGTCAATGCATCAATATAAGAGGCCAGTACAGATGTTCAGTAGGGTCCACTCTTGCTATATAATGACCTGTGACATCCAGCGGTAACTGTCTCACTCCACAATTGTTCCATGCAGAGGTCAGGCTTGATGGGCTTCATCTCTGGCACCAGCATCGTCTCATTGACTGTGCTGTTAGGAGAGGTTAACAATCCATGGCCCCCCCGGGGTGGCGGGGTGTTGAAAGACGTGCTGAAACGAGCCACTCCTGAAAAGGATGGCGCCGCCATCCCTGGAGAGTGAGCACGGCTGGGATAGAGGGATAGCAAGTGTGAAAATAGTGCAAAGTTGCGTTTTTTACCACAAACAATGTTATTATGGCGACATGTACAGTGTAGGTAACTAGAAAGATATGTTTTATTCAGGATCTTTATGTGTCCTGTCCTCTGCTGTCATATACTGCATACATAAATTTCAAAAAATAACTTTCTTTGAAGTTCAACTCACCTGAGAGCAGCCATGTTGGATATACTTGGGGAATGAACACGGGAATGCACCGCTGGTGAGGATGTCAATATCCTGCTCTGATGGCTGTGCAAAGTACTGTAGTTGAGTGGAGAGCCGGTGCTTAAAAAATAGAGAGGCAAAAAAAAAATCAGGTCCATTTAAGTCATGTAGCAATTGATACATTTCACATTATGCTAATGTATTCAAATTTATTTTCTGTGCTTGATTTTCTTTTAGTTAATCACATAAATTACCTGCATGATTTATAATTCTTTGTTTATCTATTCTACATTTTAGTGAATTACTTTTAATGATAACCCTCATACCGATCCTCAAATAACCATTGCCACTCTATGTGCTTTAAACACTCACTTCACTTTCATTACCTTGCTCCAGTTCCAGGACCAAGCCCAGCTGCTCCACTCCCACCAGGGGAGTCCAGACGGGGGATGTTACGGAGGTGAGAGGTCAGGAAGCCCGAGGCCATCAGACCAAACGGTGTGCCAACTGGCTCTGGACAACGTAGGACTGCTGATCGCTCCTGGTGAAGAGAAGAAGCAAAATCAGAAACAGGTCCTCTGTGGTTACACCTCTGTGGTTACACCTGTGTGTGTGTGTGTGTGTGTGTGTGTGTGTGTGTGTGTGTGTGTGTGTGTGTGTGTGTGTGTGTGATGTGCGTGTGTGCGGAGATGGAACAGTATGTGATTCTGAAGCAAAAAGGTCACAGTATTAGGATAACAGCTATAAAATGTCACTTCCTTCAGTCGTCATACCATTGTAAACAAAGCTGACTGACCTCCACTCATACGAAACCAAAAAAAAATACAAAACATTTTAGTTGTTTTGATGCCTTGACTTTGTAAAGTCATGGTATACTTTCAAACCAGTTATTATAGTGTGTGAATGTGTAAGACATAGTTTACTCACATCATGAGTAACCTTGCGCAAAGCCCATACAATGTGAATTCCCTGTATTGTGTCATAGGTGACAACTACAGAGGGCTGTGCACTGCTGAACACAATCTTCATGGTGGGGTCAGAAGCATACTGCACACGAGAGCCTTCAAACAGACCTGGTAAATACATACATATACTCAGATAAGAACATGTTGCTTATTATAACACATTCAAGAAGGTATAAGTGACTGTGTATGTCGTACCTGCAGGCTTACACACCACTGGTGCAATTTCATCTAGAGGATGCAGCATGCTGAATAAAGTGGGCAGAGGTTCTCTGATGGGGAAAAAAAATGCAATTGCATCACTATACAGACAAATGACAATCTGTGTGACAATCAGAGAGTTTTAATGTAAACATGATTGTGTACCCAGGGAGGCTGAGTTGTGTATCAGTCACTGTGTTTTTTCGTTCTAGCAATAGTCCAAATTTGGTTGCCCAAACATCTGAGACCTAGAGGAGACAATAGGTTGGATGTGAGATACATGTTAAACATACCGTATATTATTTTGTTAAATAAAATGGATATTTGAAGATCAATATTAATTTAGTAACGGATGTGTTTTTATAGACTTCTGCTTAAATCATTATAAACACTCACCTGGAACGGAAGTGGTGAGATGAAATCCTTCCCAGTCACAGTGTGTACGTTGACACAGCTGCTCTGGATGATGCATACAGTCTGCTCCAATTCCTCCTCTGCAAAACAACAGTTAATATGTTTAAATTTCATTGGGAAAAATCTCAACAGAACAACAGAAAATTTAAATAGAACTTGAAACAGTAAGTGCGTCTGAAATTTGCAATATACTGTACCATCTTTTTTGTCCTGAGGAACAGCAAAGTTACACCACAAGGCCTGCAGACGGAAAAAAGACAGCTTTAAACGTTTGCCCAACTCAAATTATATAGCATGGTGGGAAATAAGGAGAAATCATTATTACTATTTCATTCACATCCATTGCTTATCTGTTACCTAGGAAAAGGACCCAAATTTCACTGACGCCTCAATTATTTAAAGACCTACAGTAATTTGAAAAGTGAGTTTCCATGTGTGTCTGCACGTTATGGAAGAAGCTTTAATGGCAGTTAACTTGAATAGAAATGAGGATTTCTATGGACTTAATGAGTCTTTTAAACTTTTTGCCTAATGTAAGTACAAAACTCAACAAAATACATCTCATATATCGATATATACCAGTCTTATCGTTTTTTTGATATTTTTATGCAGAAATGTTCCATATTATATCCCTAAAAGGTGTAAAACGACATTAAAAATGAAATACTTAAGAGACATCCAGACCTGTTGCACAGGGCTATCAACAGTAAAGGCCTTGTATACATTGGAGGCTTGGGTGCGACTGCCCTGGCTCCAGACGACCACATTTCCTGCTGTGTAGAGCTCCTCTTCAAACTCCACATCCTCTTCCCTCACGCCAATGCAGCCTTTCCTAAGCTGCCAACATTCCTGTGGCAGTGAAAGCACAGGTAGTAAAGGTAAAACAACATGAACATAATAAAAAATATTCATCAATTTGTGCGAATATGGCTTGCATTCATAGTGTATTTTATTTTTTGTTTGATCCATATATCTCACTACTCCCATTTTTAAATATTAGTGTTTACTTGAGTAGCTACAACATTAGTACCACTTTATAGAACCAAACTATAAAATCTTACCCTTTCTCTCTCCTGTAGACTAACTTCCTGCAGGGACCCCACCAACCCTGCGGCGCCATCTGAGGACCAGAGCTCGGAGGCAGGCTGAAGCTCTCTGAGCTGCAGGTTGAAGGCATTTGGATGGTTCCTGCAGTGCTCACGTCCAAATGGGACAAAAGACTGCAATTCCCCTGCGGCGATCATTGTGGCTGTCTCTTCATATACGACTTCCGACATGAGTTACGGATATCAGCATTATTTCTGGGTAGAATATGGGATGAAGGTCAAAATAAGAGGGTGTTGTTTGTTATTGTTTTTACTCAAGCGGGGAAAACTGAACTGCAGAATGTTCGTTAAAACATTACCTACATTAGGTGTGCAATGTAAACATGGCACTATATGACTGATGTACAGTATCATATCAGTTTTCTGGCAGCGCACTTTCTACTTTACATGCAAGTGAAGCCGAAATTCAAATTTGAAGCGAATGTACCACCAACCACTTTAAAAGAAAACATGGATAGCTGAGGCTGAGCCACAGCCTTGGTAAAAGTGCTAAACTAGTTACGGTTAGCAAGGACTGGTGTGCCAAATAAACGACACAGGGAAACACCATTAAGCTCAAGAAGCATAAATTAAATCATTAATTAAATGAGGAGTTAAAGCATTCATAGCTGTCATTTAAAAGAAAATTACTATATGAATCCATGACAGTCCAGCAGTAGTTAAAATGTGGTGCTAGGTAATGACAAGCTGGATTCCATATAGCCCTATTTATAGCAAACACATGTAGCGGTGAACATAATGCAGCAGGAAAAAATGAATAAACACGTTGACAGATAATGTTTGCTATGGGACTGTACGGTTAGCATAAGCATGCTCCTGCTAAAACCCCATAGAGTACGTTGATTAATGAGGCTCGGTTAGCCTGGAAGCTAACACTAGCTTGAGCTAGTTTGGAAGTTGCCGCATCTCTGCCGCTAACCTGTTAATAAGGAATAGTCTGGCTCTTGTCGCGGAGTCCTTGTCTTTGCTTTGGATGAGTCTCCGCTGGCAACGACATGAAAACAACCCGAAGCAGGAGCCAAACCTCGGATTTGGCTACAGCAGGTTTTCAAAAGAGCGCGGACATCTTTGCTATCCCGACATCCTCTTCCTCCACGAGTCAGCCAATCAGCGGCGAGGAGAATAGAACGCGAGCGATGATTGGCTGCCTTCACATAGACGCTGTAAAACAGAACTGCAAACAGCTCCCAACATCTGTCTGCTCCAGCTCCAGCTCCACCTCATCCTCTTCTGCAAAGAGAACAGACAGACCTGGTGCCAGGAAAGCAAGTGAATATGCTACAATAAGCAGTGGCGTGCACAGATATTTGGAAGGGCAGGGGCGAAAATTAAAAGGGCACCTGCTCACCGGTAGGCAGGGACCACTATAAGATTCCACATTCTCACACACCTGTGTATATATATGCAGGGACCTCCTTTAAAGCACAGCATCACTTTCTATCACCGAGATGGGAATTTTCTATGCAGCTCTAAAATTTCCTCTAAGCACACCCTTTGCATGTGACACTGTCATGTAGAGACAGTAGGGAACGTCATAAAAACAGCCTTTTTGATTGGAAGGGCACCCATAGGAAACAAAGTTGCTAAGGCCTATAGGAGCCTGCATTACTTTTCTCCACTAGAAAGGCACTCCTTTTGAAACAATATAGAACAATAAGAGCTGATTCTGCTCACTTCATAGGTGTTTTGAGTTCTTCGATGTACCTTATATTAAGATTCAAGAAGTTTTATTGCCATGTTGAGTAAAGAGGAATTTGTTGTGCTGAGGGGTCTTTGTACAGGGGTAATCATTCACACCCTAAATAGCTTAAAATGAACACAACATACAATAAATAATTGTATCGCCCAGAGTACATCTGTGAGAAAAAAAGAAAATCTTGAAGCCAAGAAGTCTTGCAGTTTAGGGCATGATGCATAACTGTGCAAAAATCTGCCTCTGTCTGCTCACACTTCCCACATAAGGGTTACATTCCTGATAGAATTTATAGTTTATTATTCAGCCTTTGAGTAGTTTAACCTGTTTATCTTAAATTGTATCAAACAGGACGATGGAAAACAGGTATTAAGATGTTTTAAACCCCTGTCCCGTATGTCCACTGGTGATGCAGTCTCAAAATACACACTGTAGGTAGCAAGGAAACAGCTTTATAATAATATATTCAGGTAATCCGTTGTTGAAAGAAAATCATATTGTTAATGGACAAACACATGGACAGGTTCCACACTGTATGCACAATGCAACTCCAGTGAAAAAAGTGGTTATAATAAATACTGTATTTGGGGGGAAATGAGGATTTTGGGTGTTACGGGAGCTGATGTGTTTGATGGATGTCATGCAACAACACATATTGTCTGACTGAGTTACCTCTCCCAGACAATAACAGTGGAATTCCCTGTATGGTGTGTGTCAGAGAGAGAGAGAACGAGAGGGTTAGGCTGCCGTATCTTATCAATATATTCATCTGTTAACTGTGACGTGTTAAAGACCTGATATTACAAATTACAAAAGGGAGTGTATCTGGTATCACAGGTTAAACTCTAACAGATGATACCAATTATTTTATATATGTGTATTAGATGTAATAAATTATACATATTGTACTGCGCAAAAGCCTTTGGCAACCACCAGCTTTGATGCTTTAAGAAAGTTTTAATGACAATCAAAAGTACACAAGTAACACCGATATCTCTAGTTTCTTTTCCAAACAACGTAAAAGTCAGGACTGCACACACTGCTGCCCTTAGTAAGTCACCTGCCGAGTTTGAAGGCTGTCAAACAACATGTTCAACAGTTATGCGTGTAACAGAAAGACATTCCTTGAATTCATAGATCGATAGATAGATTAAGAAATTATCATATGTGGTCATAATTACATAGCTTAGGTGGTTTAATTATTGCATATTCAAGACCCAGTGGCCTAATGGACAAGGTATCAGCCTCCGGAGCTGGGGATTGTGGGTTCAAGTCCCACCTGGGTTGTGCTTTATGATTTAGGAAAGCCCATGTCAGAAAAAAAGGACATATGTTGGGTGAAACTTCTTTTCCAAGGTCTGTACCAGCACAACAGATACCTCATTATCCTTAGTTAGCTGCAGCATGCTGGGTGTGTACGAGGTGAGGTCGTCATGCAGTAACAGGTGCTCAAATTTGATTATTGCAATGCTGTTAAAACATCTGTGAGCAAGGCAGGAACAGTGGTGGAATTACAGTCATCCATTCATTCATCCATCTTCTCCTGCTTTATCCTCCTATGAGGGTCACGGGGGTCGCTGGTGCCAATCTCAGCTGACATAGGGCGAAAGGCAGGGTTCACCTTGGACAGGTCACCAGTCCATCACAGGGCCACATATAGAGACAAACAACCATTCACTCTCACACTCACACCTACGGTCAAATTAGAGTCAAACAACTCTCACACCTACGGTCAATTTAGAGTGTCCAATTTACCTATTGTTTGCCAAATCTGCATGTTTTTGGACTGTTGGAATAAACCCACGCAAACCTGGGTGGTTACAGTCATGTCAGAGAGAAATGGTGTGAAAAAGTACAGCATTTCCACTGTGACTGTAATTGTTTGCTTTATTTTGGACCACCACCAAGTGAAAATGTAGTTGATAGATACAGTATATCTGATACAATCCTGTTATTCAACACTTAAAGCCTGTAACACATCCAAACTCAACGCTTCTACTCAGATGTTGTACATTTATTTGATGCAGATTACTGAACATTAGTTAATTCAGGGGATAAATAATTTTACTACAGGAAAAATTTAATGCTTGCACATTATATTAATATAAACACATGACCTGTATTTTCACCTGTAAAGTTGTCATCAAAAAGATGAATTCATTACTAAAACAATGACTGATTCATTGTTTTAGTAATTTAACAGTAAAGCAACATGTCATATATAGTGCTTGGCTAAGGGCTGATACAAAAACATTTGTATATGTATCTATTGTCATTTTGATCTATTTCAGTAAAATTAACATTTACTAGAGTATTTGATTGTTGTAGAGTCCTCTGGATAGATATATAGATAGAGAGAGAGAGAGAGAGAGAGAGAGAGAGAGAGAGAGATAGATAGATAGATAGATAGATAGATAGATAGCTGAGTACAACATGACTAAGGCTGGTTAATAAGAGGTAATGAGTTTGAGTGTGTGTGTGTATGTGTGGTTGGGTGGGTGCATGCATGAGCGTGTGTTGCACAAATTAAAGTCTCTAGATGTCATTGCTGTACGTAATGTCTGCCATGGGGCTGAATCCAGGCCAAATGTATTTATGTGTTTAGTTAATTTAGGATGTGATGAAGAGCTCTGGTGGATCTAATTGATCCATACAAAGGGCCACACACCAAAAACAAGGCCTCCATTAAAGGAACCTCCAGGGACTGTGTGTGTGTGTGGAGTCATTCTTTGTGTTGTGAGAAATGAAATACAGCTAAATACTGGAGTCTTATTTAGAAGACCAATAACTTGACCAGTAGAAACCAGTGGTGCCTGGGCCAAGTGCTGGCATGACATGGCTTTGATTTAAAGTTTAAAACAGTAATGTGTAACTTTTAAATATACACAAATGTCCGCAAATGCGTTCCCACAATGCTGATTGAGCCTATCAGCTTCACATGACTCTCTCTCTCTTCCTCAGTATAGTGGTGTTGAAATTTCCATATTCTACCGCTTTATTCTTCACATGAGGGTTTGCGGGGGGAGCTGTGCCAACCTCAGCTGACATAGTATGATAGGCAGGGTACACCCTGGACAGATCTCCAATCCATCACAGGGATACATGAAAAGACAAACAACCACATACAATCACACCTATGGTCAATTTGGAGTGTCCAATTTAACTAATCCTATATTGCATGTTTTTGGACTGTGGGAGGAAACTGGAGAACATGCAGAAAGGCCCTTGTTCTGACCGTGTGACTAACCCCACTGTTGCCTTCTTGCTGCAAAGGAGGGAAGTGTCAAGACAGATGCAGACAAGTGGAAAGATGACTGATAAAACAAAGAAGTGGCTCATGGCCCATGAAAAGTTTCAGGAGGGAATTGGACTCAAAACACCCACTTCTTTCCCACTGTGCACTCAAACCCGCCCTCAGTCAGGTCTGATAGTATTGCTTGACATTAGGACATAAACAAATGTTAAATCATTTCTCCACACCAAGGCCACACAGGGGCAGAATAACATAACAGAAACAAAAATGACCAAATATTATGCACTGCAGCTTTAACAAATTTAAACTGATTAAAAAAATTTGACCTAGAAAACAGAGAATGGCCAAACTGCTCTGTCTGTCAGTTAAACTTGTAAACTGTATTCTGTCACTTTTATTTACATAACCACCGTCGTTTATTCCCATTTTGTGAAAATGGCACTTACGTCCAGAAAACCATCATGTCCAGTTCACTGGGGAGCAATTAAACTCTGAGGTGAAAACACGTCATTTGCATTACAACATTAATATTGCTCATTTCCCACATTTCATCCGGCACTGATGACCTGTTGTCTCCATCTTCAGCTCTTGGTTGCAGGAGACAGTCTCCTGCTGCAGAAAACCAGGTTTAGCCATCAGGGGAGTTTAGCAGTAATTTATGTGACTAATCTCCTCTGGTGGTGGAAGGCAATCACTCACCAAACCCAGATGGGTCCACGCTGAGACAGGAGGAGGAGAAGAGTCTTTCCACATGGGAGGCAGAAACCTGTTTGACTGTGGCACCTGTGATGACATTTCAGACGAGTGTAAAGGTTTGTCATTTATCTGTGGAATGATGCCTTGGTACTGTCACCTCTGCACAAACACTATTAGTTTGACCCAGATTTATTGTGTCACTGCACTGTACATATGATGACGCATGTTCACTTTGTCTCATTTTACAATGTCTCTTTCATAACTTAGATTGAATCTATTCTTGCACAGAAACCCCTCAGAAATAATTAGAATCATAAACGTGTTAGTGGTCAGTGTTTAAGAACATTACAGCCTATGTAGACTATGATCCAAAATGTTATGTACTTTTGCTTTATGGTTATTATTATTGTTCAATTACATGTAGTAGAAATATGTTTACAATTAGTGACCCTTTTGCGAATACAATATCCTCTGTATGCTAATGTGCTTTGCTTATTTGTAGATACATTTGTAAATAGTGTATGCCAGTTTTTAGCAAATTAGCTTTTGTCTCCCATGTTTTTATTTTATGATTTTATTTATAAGCCTGAAAGTCTGATCACTGCCAGGTGTGTTATATGGGGGGGCCTTTATGTATTGGAAACCATTGTTTGTAGCCTTATGTGTGATTTAGATGAAAAGACAGAAGGGCTGCAACATCATCTCAAATTAAAAAGAATGCAAAATGCATGCAGAGCACCTCATTTTAGAGCAGTAGTTTTTGCTAGTTTATTGTATACATGTGATACATTTCAAGTACAAAATGCTGATCATGTTATAATGTGAAATGCATCACGTTTTTACCACTTTTTATTTATTGTAATCTGATTTAATATGCTAAACAAATCACAATATTTGTTGGAGTTACACACTGTTGTCAGTTAACAGTGTTTCAGTAATTATACTTTATATCAGATATATTCAAACCTGTCATGCACCACCTCATGTCCATTGAGCACAGAAAATGTTTTTTACTTTCTTCTACATGTTTTATCACTATATTGTATTAGGATGTAGATATTGATCCATATTAAACATTGTACTTGTACTATAATGTATTCATTTTGAATGTTTGCAAAAATAATTATTATATTTTTCCTCAGTTTATTGGTGCTGCTCTATTAAATGTAGAGACACTGACATCATAACATCAGCTGATTCAGGTTCATATATATATATATGTATATATATATATATATATATATATATATATATATATATATATATATATATATATATATATATATATATATCTCCTTATATGAACTTGTCCTTTACCTGGTTTGTGTCCCTGATACAATCTATTTCACACTCCTTCTATCATCATTTATTTCTGTCTTATCTTGCTCTTTCCACCTGACACTCTCACCACGTCAGAGGGACAGGGGGACAGAGAGAGAGAGGGAGGGAGAGAGAGAGAAGGAGACAGCCAGCAGTAATCTGCCATCAGAGTCGTCGCTCTGTGGTTTGCTAATTGGATAATGTGGTGCAGAGGAGGCACTCAGCAATCCAGGGGATTCCCCTCATCACACAGTCTGGAGGGAGAGTTATGATGAAAAGTGACGCATTTCAAAAAAAGTCCACCGCTTGGATCTGAATTCCTCCCGTGATTTTTTACTCTTTTCTTTTTATTTAGTATATAGTATTAGTGAAAACTTTGTCTCTCGTTTGTCTTACTTGTTTGAGATATAACTATTTAAACGATGCCCATTGCTGTTGCAGTCAGCTAGTGTCCGCTGTAATGATAACATTGCTATTGTTATTTCTACTACAACTATTATAATAATAAAATAGACCCTAATTAACTCCAATTCAATCCAAATGTATGTTATTTCCTCCGCTCACAGATGTTGCCTCCATAAAACATTCTTTATTACAGACCAGGTGAAGTTCCAGGTCTGCAGACGTGGAGAATAGCAGCAAAGAGATTTAACTATCAAGCAAATGCATCAGGTGGAGACATTTTTATTGAAACTATAATTAACAAGCATATTAAAGGTCCTGGCTGTAATAAACAACACACACGGTCATCCTCACATGCAAGGAACATCTGTCTGTCTGTTAATCACCAAAGGGTTGCTTGACAGTCTTCAAACATCTGTGAAAAAGAGACAATACAACATATAGTAAGATGCTATAATATATCAGTCAATCATCATCTACCGAAGTAAGATGATGAGAAGTAAATATATACAATATTAACATCTGTGTAGGATTTTGGCAAACGTGTGGTTTTAATTTTTAAACGGTAGTTTAGTTTTCATTAATTTATTAATTCATGCAGCAATGTAAAAAAGGAGTAGTATATTTACATTAGGTAAATGAAGACAGCCAAATTCTGCTAAATTTGTGGTGGATATATTAAAAGTAAATGTAATGGGTATTAAAGTGGATTTGGTCATCTGTGTGCAGCGTTAAGTTGTCCTTTTGTAAAGGAACTTTCTTTTTTGTACATTCCATCAACATCACCATAATAATGCTGATGTTTCCTCCATCAGCTTCCTCTTCCTGCAGGGATCTGTCTCCAATCACTGCTGTCAATTAGACCAGCTCCTTCTCCCATGGACTTCTGTGTAATCTACTTTCTCTCTGGACTGATCACATTAAGGTTCCAATGGTGCCATCATGGTTGAGAAAGGCAGGAGGAGGAGGAGGAGGAGGTGATCTGCTGACTGGGAGGAGATTTCAATGACTGTGAAGGCCAGAGACACTGTTGTCATGAAGTAGAGGTAAAATAACATTTGTGATCATCATCATCACCACCACATACACAGCAACCAAATTAAGGGGAAAATGAATCACATTTTCCAGAAAACCCTTGCTCACACATTGCTTTCATTTACTGTATCTCATCACGTATCTTTCAATTATCATTGCACGAGGTCGAATCATTCTCCATTATATTATAAAAACTTACAAAACTCTGCCATATTGTTTGTGATTTGAAGACGCTTACAGCCAGAGATATGAATTCAATTTAAAATTACATTGACCCAGTGCTTTTTTATTGCTTTATAATTGGAACATTGCAGTATAAATCATTTCCAGTAAATACCACACCAGGTTTACACAATGTATAGACAATAAATTGAAGTGAATATATTTTTTTCAGAATAAAAAAACATGAAAAAGGGTTAAAGTCAAGTATTTTCACACTTGAGATGTAATTTAGTTGGCGTCATGTCTACGTTGACCTTGACTCTTAGTGCTCACACAGGTGCACCCAAATAATGAATAATGCTTATGAATAACTCCTTATATGGGCTTCTCTTCTTTTGTGTTGTTGAGTCAGTTAATCATTAAGTTATGATTCATTTTATATCACATTTTTATATAATAATGATATAAAGTAGCAATAATTGTGCAAAAGTCACACAATAGACAGTTTTTCTTTTCTTTTTGTTCATAAAAATGAGGCAAGTGAACTTTGAACTGTGAAGTACTTCCAAATTTCACAAATGAATTCCAATTTTAAAATTTTTTTTCATCAGATTGCCAAAAAAAAGTATATAAGACACTCTATATTGCACATCCTTATAACCTCTGTATAAACTGTTTTAACATTGTAATGGAAAAAAACAGCCTAAATGCTTGGTGTTCTAAGGGTTAAGAGTGTTATTCCCTTTCCACTCTGTTTTGTTCTCCACCACCTTCTGAGATAGTCAGAACGTTTAGCTCTTTTGCTAATAAATGCTCCACTTTGTGCATCAACTAGTGATTATTATGTCTGACTGTTGTTGATCATAAAATCAAAACGACATGACTCTAAAATGTGCCGTGTAACTAAACTATACCATTTACATTTGACCCTGATTGTCAAAATATTGATTAATGCAGCCTCAATACACTCAAAAAACAGTGAAAGAAGAATAAACAGAAGGTAATGCAGATGTTCATCAACTGCAATACCAGTTACTTTAAATACGGTATATCATGCAAATGTGTCGTCTTTCTTTGTGCATATGGAGTTGATGTTACCAATATTAATAATAAACAAAATTCTTTCAAATATTCAGTAGTAAATCAATGAACCTTTTGTTGAAAACCCATACAAGTAACTGTTTTATTATTATAAATATTGCATTGATTGTCTGTATTTACAGTACATGTTTCATCATTTGTTGTGTTTTTGCTCTTTTATTGTTATTTATCAATATATGACCACCCTGTTGTTGTTGGGGTTTTTTCCCTTTTGAAGCTCCTCAGTCTCCCTTTTCACTGTTTCACTTTTGCAGGTTCAAATGGATGGATGGATGAGTGAGTGAGTGAGTGAGTGAGTTAATGAGTGCCAGCCAACGTCACAGGTAATTCATGTGCCATTCTGGCAGTGAAAATCAGACTCATCATCTGCGAGCGGTGGGTGGATTCAGAGACTCTTCAGTCTGATGCTCTTTTGTAAAAGCCAGCCACCTGAATTAGGTAGTTTCTTGCCACTGCCCTCATAAATGTGATTGTATTTCTCTAAAGTGGTAACGTGCAGGATCCACATGTTTTTATTCAGTCTTCAGCACCATCAGATAGACACTCTGTGCGCTCACTACTGTGGAGTAAAGATATGGATATAAATGGCAGCAGCAGGTGTTCTGATAACAAGATTGTGGTATATGCATTTGCAGTCATTGCAGCATAAAAAGCATAAAATCAAGTCAACAAAAACATATTTTCAGTCCAATAACAACAAAAATACCATGAGACAAGTTGGGTTAAAGCATTAAAGCTGCACATTGGAAAATATGACGGTGATATATGTAAAATATGAACAACAGCGACCTGTACCATTTAAAACTGTTCAAAACATTGCAGGGGTGTGGTTAACACTGTGCTCATGGACAAATACATACACGTACATAACTGTCCCACTATCTGTCTCGTTCTTTATAAACATTGTGCATATTTGGTTGATTTTCACGTGGTGAGGGTGAGTTTGTTTGAGAGCAGAAACAGAGAATTTCCACACGATAAGAGGAGCTTCCTCTCTGTTTTCAGCCACACAGTTTGGTTTGTGATTGTGATACATTATTAAGTTATAAATCCTCACGCTGTGTGTAAATGACACGCATTTTGCCAGTTCCAGTCACAATAATTCACAATAAATCAACCTGTTTGTCAAGGAACAACATAACAACAGAGCTTTGTGGCTAACAACCAGGTAACGGATATAGACTATAAAAAAACTTTTTACATGTTAAATATCCACCAATAGCTAAGTTTCCCATGTTGTTTCCCTGTTCAGAAGAAAAACACTCACACTGGCATTTCTGTGGTCAACTTCCTCTCTGTTTTGAGACATCTATATTGATATTTATCTCCACTGCAGGCCGTCATTTTTCTTCTGCTCTGGTTGTGACAGTTTTCAAAGGGGTATTGAGGCTTTTTAGGTTTTGTGATGCTCTATATATCCAGTTTAGCGGCAGCTGTTATCTGTTCGCTCAGTGAGCCCAGTATTTGTTCTGCGGTGCATTTAAGGCAGGGCTTGTGTTATTTGAGGTCTATATTCAGCAAAACATTTTGCTGAATATATATTCGTAGTCAAAGCAGAAGCATATGATCAACCTTTTTGAACCTAATGTACTAATTTTCCTCCAGAAATATGACAGTTGTAGCTCTCTGATGAAATAGTATGTGTTAAAGTAGAATAAAGAAGAATTTGTTAGTATAACAGCTTTTAAAAAGCCTGGTCTTTTATTTATGTGGATAATTTATTTCTTTAATCTTTAAAGGACAGCCTTGAACTTCCCTCTTCTTTTCCTTTATTCGCCAATGTTCTACAGCAGACCTGCAGGAAACTTTGCAGTTAACTTCTAGTCTCATCATCTTTTTTCATTTAATGTATATTTCCTTCTAATTGTCACTTCCTATTTTCCTGGCTCCCTCTGACCGCATGTTTGAAGTGAGATGAGTCCAGGGAAAATGATCGGATGAGTCAACGGCGTCAACCGTGGCATATAAATGTGTTATTCCCACAATTAATTGGAAGAAAACGAAAAAAAAGAGAAACCTTCCCAGCAATTTAAACATGTCTGTTTGGTTACGAGCATGAGCAAGACCAATGACGAAAGCAGCAGCCTGACGTCTCGGGCCCCTTATTGAATCGGATGTCCCCTCCTGCTTCGTGAGAATCATCCAGGTGTATAAAACCGGAGCGGAGCAAAGCACGAACAGAAAGACGCATCTGTCAGAAATCATCGGATCAACAGCGTGGACATTACAACACCAGCGCGAGATCAGGACTTTGGAGAGCGCGCAGAGGAAAGATCCAAACGCAGACAACTTTCTCCAAAGCACATGTAAGATTTCATTTGATCATAGAAACTGAAGATTTCTGTTAGACAGCGCGTTCTCAATTGTCTCCGTTTATTTTCTTATAACATCTCGTCATTGCGCACTCCTGCCAGGTTTTGGAGAACACTTACCCAAAAGGTTCTTCTGCGTTTTATGTAAAAGAAAAACACATTTAAATATATATAAATATATATATTTATATGTATATATTGAGCTGCACGTGGCAATTAAACTGCAGAGTTTACATTGTTAGGTTAAGGTGGGTCTGTTTAACTCAAATCCTCGCACTATGCGTAATTACGCATTATATTTCGCGAGATCCTTTCCTTTCATCTGTTAGAATTCACAATAAATGAACGTGTTTATCAAGGAAAAACATAATGGCAGAGCTTCGTGGGTAAAATGTTGTGTCTTGTTAAGTAAATGAGAGTTGGATTGGTTAAGATTTTCACCAGGAAAGACGCACGCGCAGGTGAGATGAATTTACAGAAATGTAAATAATGCATTCTTAATTTGGCTGTGGAATGTCTTGCTTCAATGTATAACTGTGTTTGTTTTTAACTGAGACGAACAACACAGCTGCATCGACATAATGCAACATCATAGTATTGTGTCCTGTGCAGCGCAGCGCGTAATTACGCAGTGGATTCTGCGAGTTTCCTTTCTTTCTTCTGTCCGAAATCACAATAAATCAACAAGTGCTGCCCAAAACCAACATCTTTAAGTGGGAACATGAACAGCTTAAATGTATGTCTACCTTTTTCGTTTGGACAGTGCCGCGCGTAATTACGCATTGGATCCCACTGATCACAATTTTCGAATGAAGGGGTTACTTTTTTTGCAATTTAAGACCACGAATAAAACTTTCAGACTGTAGAGAAGGAGAGTGGAGTGGTACTGTGTTCAGGTCAAGGAGAAAATAACCCGACACCGTTTCCATCCTCAGGTGTAAAGCGATGTTACAACGGACCGGCCCCCAGCTGCTTCTCTTCATAGCCCTGTGCAGTGTGTTGTACTCCCGGACTCTGAGTCTGCCATACACATCTATGAGGTGAGAGGAAGCTTGTTTTCCTTCCATGTAAACCCACTGAGTATTGGAACTAGAACTTCTAAATTTCTGATCATTAATTATTACCATAAATTGGCTGTTAGGCCTGTTGATGGAGTTGATTTTACTCACACTAAAATGATTAAGTGAAAGGCTCTTGAGTTATGTCCACAAATGATGCAGGCGTGGCTGCATGTTGATTTTCTTTGACTTTGAATCTGTCAAATGAGCTCAGACATTGATCATGTGTCATGTGATGCTGTGCAGACCGACGAGACACGCGGACGGTCTCTTCACCAGTGGATACAGCAAACTCCTGGGGCAACTGTCAGCGCGGAGGTACCTGGAGTCTCTGATCGGGAAGCGGGTCAGGTACGTTTGAGCGGAGAGCTGCTGCTGTTGCAGGCGGGCGGGTGGCGATAGAGGAGGAGGCTGAATTTCACCTTTGGATCAATAGTAAAAGGATGTCGGGTAGTCATTTGTTTATTGGTATATGGTAAATAAAGTATATTTATTCAGCTTGGTTCTAGAATTATGAAATCAACTCCACCTTAAAGTAAGTGATAAGCATAGTTGGAATATGGTGTTGAAGTAAAGTAAATATGATTGGCAGGAGACAACAATACAAGTGTAGATTATATACTTTAGGAATAAAAAACCCTTGATAATATAAGATATACTTGTCAAAAGATGTTGTAACTTTTGTAATCGTGCATGTTGTGCAGAGTAAAATGTAATATTCTCTATAGACACAGGTCAACTTTTTTTTCTTTTATGTTACACACAAAGAACCTCTGACATTTACAATGAAAGAACTCGACCGGCTTGATGAGGCATTTTGTAATTGAATAAACATTTTTAAAGGTTAATTTATGCCATTACACTGCATCGTTACATGTTTGTTACACAGCCAGGAGGGACGCACACACACACAATGAATCACAGACCCTGAGCTGCACTGACACCTGCTGCCCTCTGACCTGTGGTGACACTTTCATTCTTCTCTTTGTTCTGTCCAGTGATGAGCTGATGGAGGAGCCAGTGAAGCGTCACTCAGACGCCATCTTCACAGACAATTACAGCCGCTTCCGCAAACAGATGGCCGTCAAGAAATACCTGAACTCAGTCTTAACTGGAAAGAGAAGGTAGGAATGAATGCTCCACCTTTCATGCTGTTCCATATACATAAGCTGTCTGTATATGTAAAAGAAAACAGAAAAAAGACTTAGTGAATGTAACATTGCAAGAAAACACCTCTGTAATCATTTGGAGTCACCGAAAATACCATAGTAAAAATGTGTTGGATTTTCAGTGAAGATGAAAAAAGCTAATTATTTTCCAGTCATCAGAGATTAAATAAACTTGTTAAATGTAAATATTGGTTTCACTGACGATGATGGAACAACCAGTTTATTCACAATTTCAAATTCTCTTTATGGTTATGGGGTATATAAGTGTAGTGCTTCTTATATGAGTAATTTGGTTTGTGTGGGAATGAATCCTCAAAATAAAGTCTCTGGAGAGAAAGAGGAAGGAGGTAAAAAACAAGTCACATATTTTTAATTTGGATTGCAGACTGCTTGTTACATATCTTACGTAAAGCCCCTTTAAGAGGTGCTAGGGTTTTTAATGGGACATGATGATATCTGATGAACCAGTGTGTACAGCAGCAGCAGCCTTTACTCACTCACATCTGGTTGCTGCTGCTTTCTGAGATTCTGTTGATCCACACATTTCCAAAGATTTAACCAGACAAAAAACACCCCACATGTATCCTGAAAGCAAATTCATGAACCAAAAATAAGTGCAACTCCATCAGCTGTGTGATTTCCGTGCATGAGAATGCAAATGCACAGTACATTGTAATGTATGTGTAAGTCTGAACACATAGGAATCAGTTATTTAGGTTAAAAAAAACAGTTCATTTGTGAGGTGCCACGTTATAATTTTCCCTGATTGTGTCACAGAACAACACTTTGGAATAAAACTGCACGTCTGTATTTGCACACAGCCTAGAAGATCCTGGCGCCAGTGACCCAGAGGAATCCAGGGATGATCCCAACACTTTCCAGGAGAACTACGACGACATCAACGTAGATCACCTCCTAAACAACTTTCCTCTGGTAGGTGCTGACATGCATGCACACTCATACACAACATAACGACATATTGACGTCTTAAATGAGAGTGCACTTGTTCAACACGTCTTTCTCTCTTTCTTCTTCCCTCTCCCTGTTTTTTTTTTCCTGCAGCCACTTTGAGGAGGAGCCTGTGCTTAAGTAAATACCTCAACTCATCCTCATGAAATTGCCCATTCAAAAAACAACAACAACAACAACAACACAGTATTATTCCAAAGGACAGCAGTCAAAGTCAAACCAACCCATGATGATGATGATGATGTGTTCTCCAATGTGGTTATCTATCTATCCATACATGCGGTACATTTTTACACAGTATATGTACAGTATATACACACACACACACACACACAGAAAGTACTAATCACTTACATTTTATTGCCCAGAGACTTTTTGGGGCTGCACCGAGCAACATGTGTGTCCACGTGCAGTTTGGTCAATCCATGAGTGAAGATGGCACCTAGCAACAATAGATGAAAAGCAAAACAAGTTCTATTAAACCTTTGGCCCATTGAATGTCAGTAGTGTGCTTAGACCAGAACTTTCAATATCCCCATTGATTTTCAGTGGATCTTCTTTTATGTTCTTTTCATGCAGCCACCACTTGCTCGGTTTGTGTTGAATGGAGAATAAGAAGACGTCCACACCTTCAGGGAAAGTAAAGTCAAATGAAGTATTTAATGTTATATTTGTCACAATGAGTTTCAAGATAAATATTGCACTAGAAACTTTAAATTGAAATAGAATATTTGTTTAAAATCAGAGTAAAATCTATATTAAGTTGAACATTTAACCTCAGATTTACTTTTGATAGAAAAGCAGTCCCATTCATTTTCATTCATTTGTTACTTCAGATTGACTAATGAAATGAGCTCATTATGAGTTTTCATTATCAAAGGCACTTCTCTAAATCATCTGTAATGACTGCTATAGTAGCTTTCAGAAGAAGAACTGCTTTGAAACTATTGCCCCATTTATTTTTAATAAGACAGTAAGACATGATTGCATAAAATGATGAAACTTTCAGTGGAACAATTTTGCCAAATTACGTTTTAAAGGAAATTCTGACCTATTACTTTGAAGTAAAATGTGTCCCATAGACTTTAATTCAAACATTTGACCCGTTGAACATTAGAACAGTCATGTTCATTGGGAAAACTGTCCCACTGAATTTCACTGGAATAGGACGTGTTCCATTAACTCGTCACTATCTTGTTCTATTCATTTTAAGTGGCATCAATGGAAATGTTTATTCGACTCACATTTGATGAGACAATTCAATTCCAAAAGACCCTTTTTATTTTATTATATGTTAAGGAAATGTTTCAGCTTTCAATACAGAACTCCGGCGTTATTGGTTGACAGTAAAATCACTGCTTATTTACTTATTATTTTAATTCTATTGACCCATCTACATATATGGTCATTATCGTGTAAAATTGGACTGATTCCTTTGGATGGTGATATTAAGTGGATTTATTGTACTGATACACATGGGGCAATAAGAGTAAACAACCTCCACCAGACCATTGTAAATCCAAATCTAACAGTTAACAGTCCCATTAATTTCCAATGGCGCAATAATAAGTGCTGAGTGATGACGACAAAACAGAGAAAACAAGACGAGGAGAATGGGGAACACATTTTAAATGGACATAAATGCATTTAATCACTTTATACTATTCAATATGTAGAGCAAAGATGTTATAAATGTGCATAGACCTGCCTGTAGTGCATATAGTGATGTTCACCACTCATTAAATAAAAGATGCTGGTTTATTTTTCAAAGCTGAGTTGTTTTGTCTGACTCATTGTTTGATGTCTTATGACAGTTTTGCATCTAAAGTGCACAGGATTGCAATATTGTAATAACCCCCCCCCCCCCAGTTTCTCTAAGAAGCACTATAGACTATTCTATTGTCGCACTCTACTTTTTTAATTGATGGCATTTCTTCTGCCAGTTACCTTCATTTCTTCCTTATTTGTATCAGCGGACGTATATATGAAGTTCAGTGACATGAGAACAGTATATGTTTCCTTAACCCTGAGAACACAGAGCATTTGGGTTGCTTTTTTCCATGACTACGTTAAAACATATACAGAGGGTATAAGAATGTGCAATATAGTGTGTCTTATGTCCTTTTTTTCGGCACAAAAGTACTCAAAATGTTTTAAATCGGATTGAATTCGTGAACTTTGGAAATACGTCACACATTGCTACTTCATGTCACTTCTAAAAAGGTGATATAAAATGAATCAGAACTTTGACTCACAAACTTAAAAAGATGAAAAAAACACATTCTTTAGAGCCTGAATATCTGACCTATAAACACACACACACACACAATGTCTATATAAGATGCTGTGTATTATTTCCACTGCAATTTACCATGAGTGCCATGGGATTAAAATACCTCCTTCATCTTTGACTATGGAATTTTTGGTTATCTTAATTTTACACCCACATAGACAATACAAGCGGCAACTATATAAACAAAAAATAATAACTCTTAAAGAATATTCTGTTCAGATTATCGCAAGAAAATAAAAATACACTTAATAAATATCACTCGCTGTACATGCTTCAGATGTCTGTCCTCATTCCCAGTGGTAGATGCTATGTCATGCTGATTCCACTTCAGAGACATAAAAATAATAATAATAATAATAATATTTGTGTAATAACCCAATTGTTGTCAAGTCTTGTGACTTCTTAAGATGTTTTCATTTCATTTTATTTATCAGGACAGTGTACAATTACATTATACATAAAACAGCAGAGATGCTTGTACCAGACTGTAGTTTAGTAGCTAATTTCCATCTGTAGTCCTAGGGGGGAGGGGTCAAAGTGAAAGATATATATAGTGCAAGTTACACCATTCAAATACATTATCTATCACTATCAAACCTACAGCATACATACTGATATGATCTAAAAAAGCACAACTCAACACACAACTAACATTCAGATAAGGTGCAACCTTCATTGTCAATCACGTATCAATAATCTCAATAAATCACTTAAATCACAGATGTGTACATCTCTGGTTATCTAAAAACCATGTTTTTGCTTCTCTTGCAAATGAAGTGAGTGAATTCAAGATGGGAGCTTGTTCCACTGTTTCACAGCCTTTGAAGAAAAAGCAGATTGGGCGAAAGCTGTCTTACATTTTGGGACACTACACTGCCCTCTAATGGTACCTCTGGTCACTCCAGTAGCCGTATCTGAGGTCCGGTGGACGAAATCTTTGAGTGGAGATGGAGCCAAGTTGTGAACAATTTAGACCATTTGGATATATGAAAGAGAGATAGAATTGTCAAAATTAAGCATATTGTATTTGTTTAGAATGTTGCAGTGATAGTATTGTCGACCTTTTTTGTCCAGGTACGTTTTGTTCAACCACTGGATGTCAGGGCTAAGGGTTATTTTAAGTGAAACTCTGGTTGTCTTGTAAAGGGAATTGGTCCTTGTCTCTCCTCGTTTTATAATCGAATGGCGTTAATAATGAACAATCAGGATTTTATTTTCAGCACCACGGACAGCGAGAACTTCAGTCGTATATTGGCCTGGTACATAAATCTGAATCAGAAATATGTAACGTATGTAACGTATTACACCTTTAATTGCTATTCAGCCCGCTGTCACGTGTGCAGATGTCTGAGAGTTTGAATGCTTTCAGTGATGTCATCATTCTTCACACCTTTAATGGACTTTCCAAAGCTCTGCTCTGTCAAGACTCCCCACTGTAATAATTCCATCACTACCTGTCTCATGGCAGTGGACAAATGACTGATAACTTCTCAAAGCTAAACAAAGACAAAACAGAAATCCTGTTAGTTGGTCCCAAAACAAAAAGAGAGAGGGGGAAGAGGTTACAAGTCTTACAGATCTTAGTTTACAGTCCCGCATTAATAAGGTGATAGAGACATCATTGCTAAAGTGCTACCATTTATGAATAAAAAAAAGATGCTGAAAAACTACGTGCCTTTATCTCAAGGTATATACTTTTTACCGACAGACTTCAGCTCATCCAAAACTCTGCTGCTTGTTTATTAACCAGAACCAGGACCGTTGTATTTTACTGTTTTATTTGCATCTTTTGTTTTGTATCAAAAGTTGTTACTTTTTTAATTTAGACTTTTGCTTATCATTCCACACTGTGTTGTGTTTTATTGTTGTATTTGCTTTTTAAATTGTATTTTCCTTTTATTGTTGAAGCACTTTCAGCTGCAATCGTTGGTATGAAAGGTGCTGTACAAATTATTCTTATTATTATGTATAAGATTAATAGCATTCTTATTGACCTGCAGCAGAAAAAGAGCATAATGGGTATCATCTCACAATGATTAAACACATTTTATTTGATTTATTTACTTTTTTTATATAGTGACTTCCTACAATTGTCGCCACCTGATGGCAAAGTGAAGAACAGCCGCAGAAACCTGTATTACCTGTAGGCTATGAGTCAATGCTTCAGCATCTTTTCTGTCATAGCTGCTATTTTTAATGGAATTTAATGACCATGATGATTTAAAACAACCGTGTCCAGATACTGGACCTGGACACACAATACAGATGCTTTGCCTGAGGTCTTTTTTGGGGTTACCAAATAAATTAGCCAGCCTTTAGATAACACATGCATGCATTACATTGTGATTCATTTGTCAAAGAAATCTCTGCACAGAAATGGCAGTTTTAAAGTTATAAAAATGTGCCTTAAATGCATGCACACATGTAAACCTGGGTCTTTTTGTAAGAATTTGGGATTAAAAATGCACATAAATTAAGTTGTAGTTTAAATATGCATGTGATCACAGACCCTGGTCAGCCAGTACTACAAATATTTCCATATTTGGTATTTTCATCTTTACCTTAAGTGGCACCTTGAAGCATATTAAATACAATTGCTCAGTCTCCGTGCTGTGACTCACTGTGTTTACAAGTGTCAAAATGGCAGCAGATACCTGACTCATAAATGTCATAGACAATGTTCTGCAGGGCTGCATCAACATCAGCTGAGCGTATAATTAGAAGAAAAGGTGTCACGGTGTGAGACAGACGGCGGCGGCGACTGTGCTGATTGCGCATTAGCTCATATTGATTTCAGTCAGATGTCTCGGTCTTACAAGTGCTAAAATGTAACGTCTCCACAGTTGTTGTTGTTGTTGTTGTTGTTGTTGCTATTTTTTAAGCACATTTTAAGCAAAGTTACACACTGAGCTAAACGTAAATGATCAGGAAGAAAATGTATTCAGACTCAAGTTATATCACAGATATAAACAACAATTTGATATTGCACAAATAATGGGAAACTTTATTCTAGCCATGATTTTACAAACTAAGTCACTTTATTGAGATTTTAAGACTTAATTTTGAGAAAGCTTCTCTTTTTCCAGCATAGTCATACACTGGCCAAACTACTGCAGTTTTTTATTTATCTATGCCAAAACAATGACAAAAACTGAAAAACAAATGTTTACAGCGGGACATATTGTTTACAGAAGGACCATATTGCACACATCTAACAGTGCTGTTTGTCCTGTAACTGTAAAAACAAACTCTATAAACATGTATGTAGAGCTACTGAACTATAAACTATGGCTTTATCTACATTATGCTGCGCATTTCAACCACAAAGCACTAGAAGCTTTGACACAATGGATTTCAGGAGCCGTTTATTGTTCAATCAAACACAACAATTATATTTATCATTTACAAATCAGTGTAAATGAGTCGAATACACATATTCTTATATAATTATGAGGGACAAATCATTTCATACCAACTAATTATTTAATAACATACAACAAAATGAAATTAATGTAGTGCACACATTCATTATTATGAGAGCTCATAACATTATTTAAACGTGTCCGTATGAAAGTAAGTATGTATTTGATGCGATTGTGTGTATTTTCCATAACAAAATTTGCTTTCATGTGCAAACTCAATTGTTTGTTTTCCTGTTTTTAAACCCTTCACATTAACAGTGTGTCTTTATTTGTGCACAGTTAATTGACAGTGAATCAGATATCTTTGTTGTCTGGTATGTTATTTTGTGGACGCATGGATGCGTGTGTGTGTGTGTGTGTGTCCAGGACATTTGTGATTACTGGCTGTTTTGTGGCGAGGCTTCGTTCATTCGCTCTCATCACTGCTGATCTTAATGGACCAAACGGAGTAAAAATAGAAAAAAGTGGTGCAGCCTTTTAACACCGTGTGTGTGTGTGTGTGTGTGTGTGTGTCCTGCTTTTACTATCCTTTGCATTGGCAACAATAACATTGTACGCGCCAGAGAAATGTCTGCAATCTGTGAAAAGCGCATCAAAAATATTTGATCTTGAAGCATACGATTCGAACAACATTAGCATGACTTTGTTTTATAGACACATCAAGGGTTAGGGAACAAGAAGAAGTATCAAAAAACCACAACCGCAACCAAAGAGCTTTCATTGATGGATGTTGGACATGAGCCTGTGGTCTCTGACAGAAAAGGTCTTTATTGTCAGTGCAATCAGGTGAATACTGACTCCAGTCACAGGTGGATTTTATATATATAAATATTTATAAGCATGTAAATATAAACAGCATATACAGTAGTATAGATAGATAGATAGATGGATAGATAGATAGATAGATAGATAGATAGATAGATAGATAGATAGATAGATAGATAGATAGATAGATAGATAGATAGATAGATTACAATTCAAAAATCATAAAGAACTATGTTGTGTTTATGAATGAATGAATAACGAAAAGTTCATAACCAGCCATGCCTGTCTGGGAACGTGATTCACTTCCTGCTTCCTCTTTCTCGTGTGTCCCTGGAGGTGATCGAGTGACAGCTTCGTTTTCCAGGCTTCTTACAATTTACTTTGACGTGCAGCCAATTGACACGTGGAAGTCACTGTGAATCAGGGTCATCAAATTGAAACACACAGACTCACACGCACACAGAGCACCCTCGTCATCCTCCACCCTCCCTGCCTTGAGGCCCAAATGAGCTATTTGTGCCAAAAAATGGGAAGAAATATAGAGAGAGAGTGAACTTTAAAGGATGAAGAGGGTGTCAAAAGAGTCAAGAAGTCACAAGGATGGGAAAAGACACCGACAGACAGACAGACAGACAGACAGACAGACAGACTTTTGATTTGCTCTCAGGAAAACACTTTCTCCACAAACTCTTGACGTGCTTCAAGTTGCTGTAAATGCCTTTACAACACAGGAGGAGCTTCAGCTGCTGTGTTGTGTTCTTCCACTGTCACTGACATACAGCAGTGTTATCAGCCCCACACACACACACACACACACACACAGATGTAGCAGCCAGCTCTAATGACTTTCACAATTAGCAGAAGGTGTGACACAGTGCTGGAGTTGTGTGTCGGTGCAGCAGCACCCGATCAATAAATCTGCCAGATAAATGATCCTGAGTCGCTGAGGGAGGAAAAGGCCACAGCACAGATTAATCAGCAGCAGCCGCTGCCTGACGTTTTACAAAATCGTCCATTTAGCTCCATCATCGTGACTTTTTTTTTTTTTTTTACATGTTGGGTGTTCACCTTCAGCTCCTCTCTCTCTCTCTCTCTCCCTCCTCCCTCGCACTCAGATCATTTGTCCTCAGTCCTTCGTGTTTCTTCCTGTTAAAAAAAGGGGGGGTGCTTTTCCTCTCATCTGTCAGCATATGCTCCTTGTGACAAGTGTTGTGTTTCTGTCAATGGTATTTCAAAGTGTCGACTTTCTTTTTTAAGTGAGTCAAAGGTTAAAGCAGGGGTAGGCAAACTATTTCTGGTGTTATCGATCGATGATTCCATAATTGCCTTTCAGCTAAATGGAAATCAGTTGATTGAATATAGGCCTGAGTGGGATGAAAACGCTTCACGTAAACACGCCAGGGGTCAACTTGAAGCAGTTGGAAGTGAAGCCTTCTCTTCTGTTACAGTATTTATGGACAATCAGAGAACACTGGTGGCGCCCCCACCAGTTGACAGTCAGCTGCTGGAGGGAGTTCCTATGTAGCTGAGGAGAAAAGACTGACTGTGGCACACAAAGGCCATTTGATTCAGATTCAGATTCAGATTCAGAGCAATTTATTGATCCCAGAAGGGCAATTCATCAGTAGCTTTCCATACACAATCATCAGTTCTCACATACACATACAAACATGAAGCCATGCAGCATGTCAGGCATTGGGCGTCAGAAAAAGAAAAAAATAATAATATAAGTAAAATTAATCGATCTGAGTTTAGTTGTCTGATAGCTGAGGGAACGAAAGATTTGGAGTATTGAACTCAGCTTGAACTCAGATGCTCAGATGATTCTTAACCGTTTACAGGGCACTCATTGAAATACTTGGAAATTAAAAACGAGATCTTTTTCCTTCTGTTAGATTTTTCAAAATGTTTTTATTTTCATGTGGAAAAAAAAGGTCATGTATGGTTCCTTTCCCATATATATGTATAAGAATATACAAGAAAAACACAAATAAAGTGAAAGGAACGGTATTTTTGAACCATCTAGAACAGTGTTTCCCAGTCCTGGTCCTCGGTGACCTCTGTCCTGCATGTTTTACACGGTTTCCTACTCCAACACACCTGACTGATTTCATCAACTTTCTATTGTTAGTTTTTGAGCTATTACTATAGATCAGGGGTGTCAGACATACGGCCCCAGATTTCATGGTGACGCAGTTTTGGGTGTCTTTTGGGTGGAAGTTACCAAATACAGTTAAAGGGTTAAAGGGTTTACCAATTTCCAGAGATAAATGTGTCTGGATCTGAGATACTGTACATGTCTCATTCCCACAACAACAGAGGAAGGAAAAAATAAATAAAATTGCTAAAAAAAAGTCATACAATAAAAGCCCTACACTGCTCTTTAAAAACAATTGAATTGAATTGAAAAACAATTAGACCGTTAATACAGGATCATTTCAGAGATGGAGAGACAGCCTTTTGTCATCTTTTGCATTTAAAGCATGTGCATCTCAACATGCTCGTCTGGTACGAGAAGCTCTGCTCTATTTAACAACTAAACAGTCAACTACTCAGATGTAGTTGATTGTAGACTTACCTGGTTAAATAAAGGTCAAATAAATACATACATAAATTCAAATTTGAATTCTGACCTTTATATTTAACAGTATTTTATCACTTGGCATCTATCTGTCTGTCTGTCTATCATGCTATCAGACTAAATGGTAGGTAATTGAGTCATCTGTGAGGTTTTTCTGCATTACAGATCGTCCCACTGAACAGGAATCATTCAAAACACAACAGCGTGTGTCATCATAAGAAACCACAGAGCACCTCGGCTGCAGCAGAGAGAGACGAGACGAGGACAGGAGACAAATGGCTCAGCCTGCAAATGTCAGAGGTACGCGTCTAATGTCAGCGACGCTATTCACAGCTTCATAACTCTTTTAAAATAGTGATAAGTGTTTCAGGCAAACTCCTGGCAGGAGGCTATTTTTATCCTCCCAGAGAAATTTCCCCAAAAGTGTTTCAGATTCGTAGTGATGAAAAAGGTCAAATTGCAGCAAACTGATAAAACATCAGTCACACCTCATTTCCGTTGCCTGATGTGTAGAACTCATGCCATTTTAAAGCATGAAAAGAACACACTGATTTTAGACCAGGTTAGGTTTGGATCAGTTATATTGAATTCACTTCATCTATAATAATATAATTCACAGGAAAAAAAATATTAATAATACCACTTTATAATTTGTCCCTGTCAACATTTTAAACTTTTCATATTTCAGCTGCTTCCTTAAATTAAATGTATGAATGACATTTCATCACTCGGGAATGAGACTGCTAAAATTATCTTTATTATAAGTGTAAATTCATTCAATATGTGACTCAAATAAGCCATGGCGTACTGAAAGCAAAAGTTCCTGGTTTCTGTGAAGAGACCTCTGTGCCTGTAGAGTTACACTGCAGTATGTACAGGTTAAGCAAATGCTGCCCTCTAGTGAAATATATCAGGAAGTGACCAGTGCTGAAATGTGAAGACAAAAATCCTTATGTAGAGTTTACGTAGTTTTAGTTTACAAACAATGCAAAGGGGAAAAAACTGCAACATGCAGATTTGGGGGATTAGGGAAATTGGACACTCTAAATTGACTGTAGTGAGTGTGAATGGTTGTTGTCTATGTCAGTTGGGATTGGCACCAGTGCCCCTCATGACCCTCATGGAGGATAAAGTGGCAGAAGGTGAGTGATTAACCAACTGACCTATAAAGCATCAGGAAACACCAACACAATATAGAGTTCTCAAATGTTTCCTTTTCAGATCAATAAACCAAGTGTTTACAGATTAATGTTGTTGACCAACCAGTCACCAAAGAACTTGTAAAATGTGTCATTTCTTATATGAAGTCAGTGTGTCTAGGACAAATGAAGACCAACAAAGGCAGGTTATGTTTATGAAGCATGTATTTAGATTATAGAAATATACATTTAAACATTTAAAGACCTGACGATCAATATTTATTTAAAAGGAAAATATATACATGTACACAAAACTATTTAAAAGTGACAGTACATCAAAGTTACATTCATCTTACTTTAAAACATAAAAGCTGTACATGTTCAGTTCAGTGTGCATTTCTCTTTTTTGTTTGTTGCTCACAGACAACAACAGTTTTGACCAGATGACACTTTTCTGGTTGATTGTCCCAGTTGTGTTTTAATCAAGTGCTTGGTTCAGAGTTCAGCACGTAACACAAAATTTTATTGCTACAGCGCTCGTACAGGGGCCACATATGTAGAATGATGCCCTCCCTGTCCGAGCTACTGGAAAAGCTGCCGATGCAGAGAAAGACGTCCTGTCCTGTACTGTTAAAAGGTTCAGTGATTAAAATCTCTTTAAAAACTCTGTCACAGGCGCCTGATATTCCTCTTGCTGCGGGCGCTTCCTGGTAATACCGGGGTGGTTTTGGAGGTGAAGAAGTGAGGTCGTGGCTGCACCGTTCGGCAGGGGGTTGAGCTGTGGTAAGCCTCTTGGCAGCAGGTGCAGAAGTCAAAGCGACAGTTGGAGCGTGTGCATATCGCCCTCTGGGTCTCGGATGAGTGAGTTGCTGGGGAGCCGCAGCGTTTGCAGGGGCGTAGAGACTCGTGCTGCTTTAGACTGCCAGCGGCCTGGATGGAGGAATAAGCACATATTTGTTAGAGCTGAAATTTAAAGAATACAGTGTACATGAATCAGTTGCAGTGCATAACTTCTAGCAATCGTGCTGCTGCTACTGCTGCTATTACTCTGCCTATTTTGTCTTCGTGAACAGAAGCAATGTAACATTATTTGTCATCTTTTCATGGGCAAATTTATGTTTTCAGTCAAACGCGTTTACTCGCAGTTGCCTCCATATGTTCCGACATAAATAAGCCACTTCCTTTGTGCAGTACGGGAATGTCACGGAACATGGAGAGTTGGGTGGAACTGATTTTATTTTATGATTTTTATTTTGTCTGACCACTCACCTGCATAAATTCATTGAAGCGTGTGCATTGAGAGTTTTGTGCTGGGCCTTTCTGAGAGGAAGCAGTCCGTCTCGTGACCCTGCAGCTTTGGGAGGCTGAGGAAGAAGAGGATGCTGGTTTGCTCGCGGAGGCACGGCTCTGCATGCAGGACAGCACCACCCTGGATACAGCCACGTCTCTCGTCAGACCACAATCTCTTTTACTCAGGGGGCTTGTTGACTCCTAAAACATAGCAAAGAAAAAAAAAATCAGACATTTATCATTTTAATTTGAGAAAAAAAAATGCTTTTAAAAGTAACACAATGTATGCTTTGCTCTTGGGGCCTCCCTACAGCTGGTAAACAGTGTTGTTTGTTACAGCTGTTGCAACAGTTAAGGACGACATAAAGTAGAGTGTTGTAATTCATTTTGTGACATGGACCCAAAGCCAGGTGTCTCATAGGGCCAATGCATGCAACAGGCTTGCTCAGGCTTTGAAATGGGTGCCATTCACCCTGTTGTAAGCTGATGTACCATTGAAATAATCTTGGAGACATTATTTGAAGGCAGAAATCCTACATTGTGTTGCTTTAAAACAAGCACGTCTGCACATACAGAACACAAAACAAAAAACACTTATTTGAACCAAGTACAAACTTAGAAATGTATTACAGTCTCAGTGGTATTCTGTGGTGAAACTACCAGTATAATTTTCAAATGGCAGATGTGGTGTTATCACATGTGTAAAGAAGAATGTACACACAAGCATATGTTTCCTAGACATGAGCACCATCATTCATGTGGGGTTGTGTGCGTTTCCTCACCCTGTGCATCTCCTCAGCTTCCCGACACCTGTTAAGAGACTTATTGTCCTCACAGATGATTTGCCTCCACGTCCTGCTCACTTTCTTACAGCTGTGAGATCAGAAAAATGGGAACATGTCAAATACAGATATGGAAACAAAGTAGAATTCAGAAATTTTGGGCAAATATAGCATTTTTTTTAAATACAGTGTTGACTACTGATGTAACTTTCTTATTTTTCTTTAGGATACCAAGTAGTGACTTGTAGAACATAACTTATAAGTCTTTATAGTTTACCTAATCAGGTCCATGTCTCCCAGCAGGGCCAGGATGTTGGCAAGGATGCTTCTCATATTCCTGGACAACAGAGATGTAAATATGTCAACATACTCAAGTCCCATATGTCCTCCAATCACCCGATCCAAGATATGATCCTCTGCTACCTTTGCGACGATGCTCCAGTCAAACCTGAGAGACAGAAAAACAACTTTTTAGTTCACTTATTGTGCCTGCTGATGTGGATTTTTAGTGCTCACAGGAGAAAGGTGAGCAATGATTTTCAGTCTTATATATACACACACACACACACAATTCACTCACCAGCCAAATTATTAGGTACACCTGTTCAACTGCTTAACTTAAATATTTAAAACAGACAACCAATCACATGGCATCAACTCAGAACATTTAGGCATGTACATGATCATTACAACCTGGAGATCAAACTGAGCATCAGAATAGGGAGGAAAGATCATTTAGCCTTTGCTATTGAAAGCCTTTCAAAGGCTTTCAATAGCCTTTGAAAGTGACATGCTTGTGAGTTCACAAAAATGGTGTGAAAATGAAAATGTCAAGTGAGAGAGTTCTCAGCGGAGAATGGCCAAACAGGTTTAAGATGAGAGGGGTGACAGTAACTCTCTACTGAAATTTAAGCAACCAGCAAAGGTATGCTGAAGGGCATCTCCGAACCTTTACTTTGGTGATCTACAGAAGCAGAAGACCATATCTGATATTTATTGGGTATCCTGTGTACCTAATAAAGTGGCCATCTGGTGACTAACCAAGTAACACAGTTTTGCAGTGGTGTAAAGAAACACAAAATATGAGAATGTAAACTTACCTCTTATTTTTACGATAGCCCTCAGTTAGCTTTTCACACACATCCCTCTGAAAGTTCAGTATAGGCAGGTTGGGGTCACTGTGATTGTCAGAAGGGGTGGATGACAGCAGTCTCCTCCTGTGACAAGCAACAGGAGTGGAAGCAGCCACCTTATGACAGCCAGAGTCTGTCCTTCTTTGACATTTGGAGGGAGATTTGCGCGGTGACACCGTCTTCTCCTGATGAGCACCAGAAGGTGGCAGGGTGGTAGTGGGTTTTCCATGGACGTGGTCATCCTCCTCGTCACCATGGTGTTCATCAATTCTACTGTTGTGCAGGGACAGATAGCCGCTGTCCTCCAAGCCTTCGTCCAGGGTCCCATCATGTTCCCTGCTAATGGCACTGTTCTCTTTGTTGTGGATGGCTCCAGTGGTGTCATTGAGGGGGAACAGCACTGTGGTCTGTGCTGCAGGTGGACACTGGGGCTTGGCGAAGATGGGCTCCTTCACTGGGGAGGTTTTGAGGTGAAGCCCTTTATAGTCAGCAGCAGCCACGTTAGCAGAGCTTTTCTCCATGCTGTTGGTCTTGCTGGCATTATAGTGAGGGCATTTCATTGTAGCTCTCATGAAGAGTAAAACCTACACCCTGTGTAGATCCCTGAAAAAAGAAAGTAGACCAGGCGATCAGGTTTAATATTTGCTAAACGCCATATTCACTTGCAGCCATAGTAGGCCTATGGCACACAGCAACGTGTCATCTCTCATATAAGCAATCCCAGCTAGCTCTACCTTAAAGTCAGTCATGAAGATGTCATACATTAAGAATTAACATATGGCCATGGCATAACTAAGTTATTGGAATAAACTCTGGCTTTATTAAGAAACACAGCGCCTTTATGCTACTATTCGGTTTTGGCGCGACGCAGATTTGGCGGAAACTTAGCAGCAGTGATGTGTTCAAACTCAAACTGGAAAACAAAACGTTTTTGAAATGCATTTGTTAGTATTTTAGAAAGCAACTTCATTTTGTGATACAGCCATATGATTATTAACTGGTAAATGTTTAGTGCTAAAACACAACGGCTTGCCTCCATTTGCGCGCGTACAGTGAGTGTGCAGCAGTATGCGACTGTGAAGCTACATTACTTCACCACCTCTGGTAATACAACTATCATATATTAATATATTCAATATTGAGGCAAAGTTAACTCTATATTTGAAGATATTTAATGCCAGTAGCTTCGTGACGGGCGAACCCAAAACTGACCTAGCAAGTAAAGATAACTCGGGCTAACTAGCATCGCTTACACATGATATCAACACAAACTCTGCGGACACTGGAACAAACTGAGTGAAGATTCTTACCTCACGTTTGCAGATAGTGTTGTAAACAGTCAAGACAGCCGCTTCCCTCCTTTTACCGTCTGAGCTGCACAGCGACTAAGAACCCCCTGCTCCTCCTCACTTAAAATCCTCCTCAAACTAAAAGTCCGCCAGTCCTGCTGCGAATTTGAAATCCGTGCGCAAAGGGCGCAAACCAATCACAGCGCAGTGAGTCCGTCCCTTTAAACCAACTACAAATGGGAACCACAGCAATGACGTCAGTGCGCAAAAGACGCTACCCACCCGGAAGAAGTAATAGCGGTATTATAAACGTCTACAGTGGCTGTATCGTGTAACCAGTAGTAGTTGTAGTATTAATAGTTTTATTATGAAACAGCACAGTCAAAGTCAAACAGCTGTACACAGCAGTATCTGAAGTACACGAAGCAAAGTACTTACACACTCACCGGCCACTTTATTAGGTACATTGTACACAGGCCAACAAAATGGCTAGTGTAGTGAGTGTATATGCCTCTT
This sequence comes from Solea senegalensis, assembly GCF_019176455.1. Taxonomy (NCBI): domain Eukaryota; kingdom Metazoa; phylum Chordata; class Actinopteri; order Pleuronectiformes; family Soleidae; genus Solea; species Solea senegalensis. Next base: position 16,672,736 of record NC_058035.1, read on the forward strand.
ATACATTTAGCTTTCCTCCTAACAAACTAGCACTATATTTCTCTGTACAGAGGTATTTTGAAGCTACTCATATGCTGATGTATAAATCACAGAATCATATGTATTTTTGTAACAACCATTTTAAATGTAATAAACAGAATTAATCAGAACATATTTTAAATCATTGGAAGTAAATAATAATATTAATAATACTAATTCACTTACTCATGTCCCACCACTTAATCCTTTGCATGAGGGTCATGGGGTGCTGGTGCTGATATTAATCATAGTAAATATTATTATTAACCATTATTATTGATATGATACTTGTCTCACCACAGTCTTTCACATTTGCCTATAAAAGTTATAGTCAAGTTATACAGCTTCATAATTGTAAATGTAAGTTATAGAAGTAACTGGTGGCACTACATATAAACTATTATACTCTGTATTTTATATGTGTATATAGTACTGAAACTAGATAGCACAAGACATTTTCTTCTTTCAAATTTTCTCTTATCTACAAGGAATCCCACTGTTTGGGAGGGAAAATGCTAAATTCACAGGACTGTTGAGTTCACACCCCTGCCTGGAATTTATGAAGTGGGTCTTTCATTGAAACCTGACAGGGGGAACTGGGGGGTGTTTCTAGCTTGCTGCCTGCATATGTTTCACTTTAAATTTCTCAGTATTTTTTAGTATTAGTATGTATAAAGACACAGGGGCTGAAATCCGTGTTACTAAATTTTATTTTGATGTTCAATGTAAACACAGTGAAGAAAGTATTCACAAGACAAACTTAAAAAGGAGATGAGAAGACTTTTTCAAGATCATTGACAGACAAGCAGAGACAGAAAGTGTGAAGTGTATGAGTGGGGGTGGGATGGATCCCGTCTTTGCAAAGCATTTCAATGACAGTTCCCGGACGAGTCCTATTTTCAATTCAATGTCCTATTTTCACACCCACACAATGAAAACTACAGGACAGGCAAAGCAGACACATAGGCCTCAAATGAAAGATCTCCAGTCACTTCATGTTGTTTATGCTAAAGACTTGCAATATAACACTCCTTGAGTGAAGCCCAAAGACAATATCCAGGTGTAAGAATGTTGACATTGTTCTTAAAACTAAACTCACTTACAAATACAAATAGAAATGCAACGATTTTATTTTTTTAAAAGAGCATTGTCTGAAAAAACGGCATGAAGATTACCGAGACACCACAGACCTAAATATTTCATTATACAAGTGAGAAATCAAGCATATAGTGAGGGGAACTGCAACAGGACTGGCAAAATAAATGGGACAATAAGACAGGGGGTAGATTGTTATAGTCAAGTAAACAAAGTTAACTCACCATTATAAAATATAGAAGGAATGTCAAGAAAACAAGAAATAGTCTACAATATGATCAAATCAGGTCATTCCCATTTAAACAGCACAGTCAGAATAATCAAAAAACATCCAATAGGTTTATGTTGTATGTGTATGTAAACTGTAGTAGTCTACACATAATAATAGTGTCAGAAATATCACTGACAAATACTTTGTATGGAAGCAGAGCCAAGGACGCTTGGGGTTCAGGTTTTAAGCATTAATACAGTCATGGATCTTCAGAAAACACAAAGTAGTTCACAAAGTCATATTTTGTTGTATTTTCTTCAACAAATGTGAGTTATTTACCGGGAGCTAGCATTAGCATAGTGCAATAGCTGACCCACACTCCGGAGCAGCAGGTGGCGGTACAGCCACAATAAGAGGACGAAGAAACATGTGTCAGCCCTGCCAGCTGGTGGTGGTAATGCGAGAAATGCGTCGACCTTCTTGTCCCGGCCAACTTTACAAGAAGAAGACGTTTCAACTGCGCATGCGTGCATCATTCAACATGGCAGCTCCCGTCAGCCTGAGAGGAAAGGATTAATATTCTTCTAACAAGCCTTGATAATATATTTTCCCACAATCTTTAGTCAGTTCATAACTATCAATACGTTATTTATAGTCTCATCAATATGTTCAACTACAAGAAAAAAATACGGGAAGCAACAACCGTTTGTTATTTGACTTGACTTGACTTGAAGATCACACAGTAGGTGGCGAGAAACTGAAAATGACATGATAAATTTGTGAAGTTGTCACGTAAAGTTCTGTTGTATTAGATTCAGGATTTCACTGCAACAAGTCCACTTACCTCAGGTGGTGGTTATTAAATTCCTCATTTACAGGATGGTCTAGTATGTGTACTGCATGCATCCCTGATTCAAGTTTCCTTTATATTAATCAATAATAATTCATTCATATTTTTGAATGAAGTCTTGCTGGACAAAGACGCAAAAGAAAACGTAATGTACCAATACCAAATTATATGAGGATATGTGTTTACCGCATTATGGTCAGTTGTGTTTTTAAGTCTGGTCATATAATGGATTTCCAAAGAGCTGTAACCCTCCTTACTCACGGGAAACGTCGTGCCTTCAGTCAGTTGATACACACCTTTCAAAAATCACCTAATTCTCTCAGCCAAACCATTAGATTTCATAATCACCTTTATACAAGAACTACAAGAACCCTTCATACTAGTGCACCTTTGCTGGTGGCCAAGCTACTGTCTGTGGATGAGCTTTTTGCTCGGAGGTCTCTGCTGGAGCACCTGAAGAAGGTGGAGACAGAGTACAGTGAAAGTCTGAGAGCAGTCAACCACAGTGCCATGGAGGAGCAGTACAGTGAGGATGAGCTGAGGACCAAGAGAAGCAAACTGTCACTGCTGGCTCCTCTCATCCAGAGCATCAGAGAACTAGACACCAAACACAAAGAGATGGCTGAGACTGAGGCACTATTGAAAGGTAAGGCTGCACTGCTGCTGCCACTCGGTGAACAATTAATATAACAATCCACTTACTTCTCATATGTTACACATTTACATCCATTAATTTTCCGTTAATTGACAATTTTATCTCTGTGGACTGTGTATCACATACTGTAACCTCAGTAAATATTTTGTTTGTCCTCAAAGATGAAGATCAAGCCCTGCAAGAGCTGGCCAAGCTGGAAAGGGACAGTTTTTTGCAAGATATTCAAAATCTGAGACAGAAGGTACAAGTTTTGTTTTGTCTCAGGTCAAAGTTAGCTTTATTGCCAAGCAACTGCAGTATGAATGTATACAACAACCAGTTTTGTAATGTGTGCTTTTCCCCTTGTCTTTACTTCTTTACATTAAACTGTTTCATCAATCAGATCCTGGATCTGTTGATCCCCAAAGAGGAGGCTGATATGAGTGACCTCGTCTTGGAGGTCACAGCTGGTGTTGGGGGTCAGGAGGCCATGCTATTCACTTCTGAGGTCTGGAATTGGTTATTTAAAAAAACAAAAAAACACCTGCACAAGAAGCTATTCATACCAAGAAAGAATAATAATATATATTTTTTTAATAAGTTGGTAGTTGCAAAAACCTGGTAGTTATTTTTCCTCTTTTATAACAATAGCTGTTTTTAGTCAGTTAAATTAAAAAGCAGTGAAAAGACATGAACATAACCCTTTTGCCTAATGTCTTTTTTGTCTCCAAAGGTCTTTGACATGTACCAGGGCTTCGCTCATCATCATGGTTGGTCATTTGACATCCTGGGGTATATGACCAGCGATATAGGTCAGTGGCCGTTCACCTAAAGCAGAGTAGACAATTCCCTTCACATTTTTTTTTTTTTCACCTGTGTTTAACCACTATTTGTTTTAAAAATAGCATCCAAAAAACCTCCACACTGTCTAAGGGCCTTGTCCTTTTTCGTATACAAAATCAAAGCTTTTGTGACTCAACAAGTGCTTTTGCTTACAGTTAAATCTGCAAAATATTTTGTGAGCCAATCTGTAAAACATCAGAAAATCAAATTTGAATATTTTAGGACAGTCACCTCCTTTTAAGAAGCTAAGACCAAAAGATAAATTGCAAGCAGCATCTTATTAGATTAGTTGCCCTTTATTTCCCTGTTGATTAAATAAGATAACATAAATATTACAGGTCTACACAGTGTGAGAGAATCATCTGCTGTTTGACTGTCTTTATATTGCAACCAGCAATGCAATAATTGACTTCAAACACAAGGGGGAGCCAGATACTCTTTAAGTGTAGGAAACCCCTTGACGCTACAGTGTGTGAACATTGGTGGGTTTTTTGTTGTTCTATGTCAGCTGATATGCGACGCTCATGTGGAGGATAAAGTGGTAGAAGATGGATGGATAATTTTTATTCTTCTGCCTGTTTAATGTTCTTGAACACAAACAATGCAGCATAATTTGTGAGCCTGTGTGTTACTAGTGCAATGCTAAACATGGAGAGAGTCATGTGTAGCTTAATCAGCACTTTGTGAACTCATTTGATAGTTGTTTGAACGTGGCAGTATTTAGTATTTAAATTTAAAAGTTGCACAGTACACCTTCAGCAAAGCTTTAGAGATGAATGAATTAATGGTAGAACAATCAAGAGTGCACACAATCTTACAATCACCAGTCTACAGTGACATGATACAGAATGACCTGTATTATAAAGAAGTGTGTAAAATGTTCAGTATTGGTACTTCACTCACCTATGACTAGGAGTACGTCACGCTTCAGCCAGTATCAGCGGCCCTCAGAGCTACAAGAAGATGAAGTTTGAGGGTGGAGTCCATCGAGTGCAGAGGGTTCCCAAGACTGAGAAACAAAGTCGAATGCACACCAGCACCATGACTGTGGTTGTACTGCCCCAACCCACAGAGGTACGATTACTAATAATAATAGATGGGTGACACAAACACAGTAGGTGTTTTCCTATGGCAAAATTTGATGGATGGAAAGAGAATATCACAAGTAGGGGGTAAAGTGAAAACACCAAGGCTTTCATGGTTATACTTCATTTCCAGCCAAAGTGAAATATGTGTTACTTCCAATTTTAGGCAATTTGTGAATGCTTTTCTCTGGTGTGTATGATATTTAATTTATTTTCAGGTAAATTCTATGTGTTTATGCTCTTCTCGTTAGATCTCTTTAACAATTAACCCAAAGGACCTGAGAATAGATACTAAGCGGGCAAGTGGAGCTGGAGGCCAACATGTCAACACCACAGACAGTGCTGTCAGGATAGTCCATCTGCCTACAGGTAAATACTGCAAACAAGAGTACACACACTTTAGACTTAAGCTTAGCAGGGTCACACTTATGGCACATTTCCACCAGCTCACCTCAGCACGGCACGGTTAAGTTGTGTTTCCACTCACGTAGTACCTGGTACCAGGTACTTTTTTAGTACCTGCTCTGACGAGGTTCCAAGTGAGCTGAGGCGATACTATGCGTGATGTCGCCAGACTGCCAGCCACTGATTGGTCAGACACTGTCATAGGAAGAGACATCTGACACAAGAATCTAGCCGAATAATGCCGAACTGTGTGTATTTAGCGACAACACTGCTGATCGCGAGCGGCATCACAAACCCTGCTGCTGGGTTAGGGTTACACAAGTAGGTAACCCTCCAGTCATGAAGTACTGAACAAATATTTTTAATTAACTGATTCTAATGATTCAGTTACACCGAAAACTGAAAACTTTTTTTACAAGTTGCTAGTCACTCATTTGTGTCGCGTGTAAAACCAAGTCACCGCAGTTTCATGCAGCCATGCAGTGATGACTCCGTCCACGGTAGATACTATTTTTGTAGTGGAAAACCAACCTATGCCGTGCTGTGGCGAGGCGGGACGGGACCATAGTGGTTGTCATTGGTTGAAAAGGGTCATTAGTTTATCTCCAAAATAGTTATCACTCAAGTTGTTTTTAACAACCCTAACAATCAAAGTTTATCTCCATCATCAGGACTCTGGGTGTGGTTTGATAAGACTTAACTTATATACAACATTTTATCAAAAACTCTCATTGGTGCAAAGACAAAAACATAAATACACACATATTTCATGTTAAAGAAGACTCCAAACTGGATTCATATTGGACCCTTTTGAGCAAATATTTTTTTAGTCTTTACAAAGGAGAACAATCCTGTAGTTGTTGTTTTTTTCAGGCGTGGTTGCAGAGTGCCAGCAGGAACGCTCCCAGCTGAAGAACAGGGAGAAAGCCATGATGTCTCTGAGAGCAAAACTGTACAACATGAAGCTGGAAGTGGAGACCAGCAAACGCTACAACCAGCGTAAAGTACAGGTGAAGACCCGGTTGCACCCAGTGATGATGGCACCCATAACAATCGGCTTTGACATTTGCGATTTGGCCGGCGTCATGTTTGTCACATTGGTGTCCACGTTCATTTTCTTCTTAATGGGAACGTAATTTACAAATCAACATCACATGCTATTGAAGAAGACCCACAACTAGTGATTGAGACCAATAACTCTTTAGGTAAATGTCTACTGACATAATTTCCCCATAGACTTCGATTCAGAATGAGTTGTTTTTGCAAACTGGTGAATATTTCCTGGTTGGAGCCCAGAAAACCATGTTATTTTTTTTATAAACAGTCTATGCTGAATACTCAGTGAGACTTAATTTTATTTTATTTTATTTTATTTTATTTTATTTTATTCATTTAATTTTAAAGTATAATAAACATTACAGGTGAGGCAAGTGATATATTATCAAAGTTAGGTTTGAATGATAAGATGTTGTCATTAATTATGGTCAAAATAAAACTAAATACAATTTAAAAAGGAAATGAACTGCGTATGATATTGTATCTCTTTGCTGAAAGAATCCTAAAAAAGGAAAAAAGGACGCAAAATAAAGGTGGGAAGTTTGTTTGTGTCTCCTGCAGGTTGGCACCAAAGGCAGATCGGAGAAGATCCGGACATACAACTTTGCCCAGGACCGTATAACAGACCACCGGATCGGAATGACTGTGCATGACGTCAAAAGCTTTCTGCTGGGAGAGGATCTGCTGGACGAGATGAACTCCTCACTGCAGGAGTTCTCCAACCAGGAGACGCTCATGGAGCTGCTGGGAGAAAACGAGCAGGAGAGGTCATGAGTTTTTTGGAAGGTTTTTGCCTCTTGTGATAAATTGGTTGAGATGAGCATGAACGCTGGAATACACTCTATTCACTAATGATACAAATTCTGTGGTGAGAACTTGAATGAAGAACTGGGATGTTGATGCTTCTTCCTATGACTCATATCTGCACAAATGGACATATGGACACGCAGGTAGATGTCTTGTAAATAAGTGACATATCCACAACTAAACCTGGTCAGCAATAAATGACGGGACTATGGACTGTCTGTTAAGTCTTGTTTCAGACTGAAGGACTCTAGTCTAGTCACTAGTGGTGGGATGTGGCAGAAAATGCGCTGCACATAGGCTGTGTGAATGGGTGAATGACAAAAAACGCGTGTAAAGCAGGAGTGTTCATCAAAACTAGAACAAAACAAATAAATACAGACCATTTACCATAAAGGTTTATCAAAGTCACTACTGTCTCTAATTACGTCACAATCGGAACGTTACCGTTACTGTAATTCCCCTCCGTTTCCCGCATCTGTATCCACTGTAATGCATTTAATTTAAGAACTACATCCCCCAGTGATACCCACAGGCTGATCAATCGAGTGCGGTACTCATCGAACTGCTCCACTCGCCCACTCTCTCTGAATTTTCCTCCACTCGTCGCATCTTGTCTACCAGTTCCACTGCTACCGTTAGCAAGCAAATGAGGGAGTAGCGAGACATTTCATGTCTAAATATGTCGTTTTGCCCGTTAAGGCTTTGGGGAAAATGAAATTACAGTTTTTCCGTGCCAACGCGGCGCCAAGAAGACACAATTCCGCGCGGAAAGTCAGCTTTTTCACTTCGACCTCGGTAGCTGAAAGGCTTTAGCAAGTCACTTCGTCTTGACAAGTGAGGGGCTCAGCTGTCCTCCTCCTCCTCCTCCGCTGCTGGTTCTCTGTGTGGCGGGGGGTTTGGACAAAGCAAGTCAGATGTTGTTGTTGGACGGTGAAAAATATCGTCGGATGTCAAACGTTTTGTCACCAGGTCGTGAAGCCGAATTGTCAAGCTGATCGCTGTCGTGGAAGAAGAGGAGAGTGGTGTATTTTTAAGAGGGCGAGAGTTTGGATCTCACACCAGCGTTACGAGAAATAGTAGTAGGGGGTGTGCGGAGGAGGAAGACCCTTGTGCCAGTGATGGCAAACGAGCCGATCATCCTGAACGTCTATGATATGGTAAGAAGAATTATATAGTCATATATTTTACCTTCTTTCGACTTAATCCAAGGTTCGGTCGTCTTTTGAGGTACCTACACCAACAATTCTAGGACAAAACACCAAACTACTTTGTAAAAAGCAGTGATTTAATGCTGTGAGAAATATCAGGAGACGTTGAAAGACTGAAGTTTAAGACTGAAGCTTATTTACAAATCACCATGTACCTATCTTCAATTCGGCACACACCCTCAACACCAAATGTGGTCCATTTATTTTCAGTTTCACTTATAGTACATTGGTTTACCAGTTATTTAGTTTACCAGCAAAAGTTTTCATGACATGAAGAGTAAATAGGCTTTACAATTACATTGTTTCGTGTACAGGGACACTCATATTTATATTACTTGTTAATAGAATATTCATATTAATCACATAATATGAACATTCTACGGGACTTAAACTGGAATACTCCAGTATTTATTTTACTTAGGTCATTGGAATATGCTTGTGTCTTATTCAGCTTATTCTTTTAATAGAAATAATATCTGAATATTGGTGAGTATAAGGTGGTAAATAACACAAAGTTTACTTTAATAAAACACATTTAACTTTGCCTTGTTGTGTGAAAGTTGGATTTCCATATCATGAGTGGAGCAAATTCGTCACTGTACTGTGTAAGCTGCTGTTACCTAAACATGCACAATAGTAACAAGCATATTTTGACCAAAGAGTCACAATGTTTTTACTCAAATGTATCTACTATGTCCGTTTAATTTACCCTGAACTAGAATTTCTGTTCACATTGAAACCAAACTGCTACTAAACCTGAAGTGGATGTGAAATTTCAACCAGCTGACACTGTTCCTTTTAGACTAAATGTCTAAACCTCTCTGTTTCTGAACAAGACAGTGGTTGAATTTGAGTCATTATGTTGTCACCATGCAGGGGTGAGTCAGTGTGGATGGAGGGGTTCTCAAAATTGACGGATCTGTTGATGAATCATTGATTGATATGGATTTGGTGTCGGATAGGTTACACGTAAAATGGGAATTGTCTGGTAAAGGGTTATAAAATAAGCAGGAGCCTTTGGGATAATGTGTGTGGAAACTAAAAAACCCAACACAATTTGCCATAATATTAATTCAGACTTGTGTGTATCCAGTGTGAGTTTTATATCCAAATAAGTTCAGAGGACAACAGAGAGATGTTTTTATTCCCGGATCAATATAAAGATCTAACTTTCTTTGGAGGCATGATTGATTTTCCTGCTCCTCTTTTACTCCTGTTTTAAAATCTGATTTATTGCAGTTTTGCTCCCTTTTAGCTGATGGGCAATATATCAGCTCAGGCCTGAGGTTCAAGCATTTGGAGGCGTTTTCAATGGATTCACAGTTCAACAGTGGGGGCTACAGGGTCATTAAACACTCCTTTTATAATGTGTACAACATTCTTTTCTTGTAGCCTGTTCCTATGTCTAATTATCCATTATTGCATTTGTTCCATCCTGTCTTTCTTCCCTATCCATCTTTCTTCTGTCATCTGTCATTAGTCTTTCTTCTTTTTCCTCCCCCACTCTCTTTCTTCTCTCTTCCCCCTTCTTATTTCCCCTTCCTCTTTTTTCACTTGACTTGCTGTCCTTATTAGTTTGTTCTCTCAAGACCACCGAGGAGCTCTTATCTTTCTGTCTCACTTCTCTTTATGTGGACGGCTGCAGGGTTCCCTGACAACACTTTCCGACATAAAGGGACCCACAAAAGCTAGTCATTCTGTACACATCTATAACATACCTATGAAATGCGTTTCTTGTGTGTTTTTGCATGCAAATGCAAGGAGCTTATGAGCTTGTCCATTTTATTCATTGAAGGAATGTAGTGGTTTGTGCTTGTTCTTGCAGATCCACTCATACCCATGCATATTTTGTTGATGATGCAGTACATGCCGCTCTGGGAACTAGATTTTTGGCTCGTTTTCCAGTTTTGCTCATTGAAAAGAAAGAGATCGTGGCTGCTGTCCATTCATTCATTAATTTGTTTATGCGTCTACTTCAAACACTTCCTGTGTTTCGATTAGTGTGTTCAGACATGAGCACTGTAGGAAAAGTGACGACCTGAGATGTGGGGTTTTGAATGGAGGACTGGCTCTGGGCTATACGGTTTCAAACTCTCCGACTGTTGGTCTTTCTGTTCTTTCTGACTTTCAGAAAACAAAAGCAATGTGGCCAAATCTTTAACATTTTTTGTTCATTCTGACAACTTCAAAAACGCAGATCTGAATGACAAATAACAGACATGTTTTATTCAGCTCTGGCTTCTCCTTACGGTCTAGATGCTAACCTGAACCTAATTGTGGTCCAAAACAGGATCAATTCCAATGAGAGTTGATTGTCTGTTTATCTTAGTGATTAGTGGAGTCAGTTTGTTCACCAACTCACCGACTGGCTAACTGCTATTTCTGTCCTAATTCCAAGGCTTCCCTTTTCAAAGTGGAATGCATACAAATCAAAGCAACATGTCTTTGAAACAGTATAACTGTTTTATTATTATATTTTTGTTACTGGAGAACTTTACCGCTCCATCTTGTTTTGTGTTCAAACTTGTGTTTTACGTTAAATGTCCAGAGCAGGGCCTCATTTTGTTTGGCCTACTGAACTGTTGAGTGACTGGTTCAGTGACCAACTGTTTCACTAAAGAAAGATAGCAGGAAACTGTTAAGATCAGATAATGGCTGAGGACAGGACAGTGATGGCACGCACGGATCCCCACCACAATTATAGACATTCACAGTATATAATGAGCAGTGGCTGCGAGTGTGCTAACTGAAGCACTGCTTTGAGCAACGTATAATTCAAACAGTTTTCCTGTTTCCAACGGGATCAATAATGTCACATGACTTTCTGGAATATTTGTGCAGACATGAGCAGAGACGCCCCTCACCCTCTCTCCTCCTACAACTCCCAGTCTGTCAGGTTCTCCCCATCGTCCCACTCCCATCTCTGCTAAGTGGATTTCCTGGCCAGCTCTGAGTGCTTCAGTACACTGCTCTAATGAGACGGCATTATCTACACACCACCTGTCTGTCTGTCTGTCTGCCTGCCTGCCTCCCGCACCGAGTGGACTACTGTATCTGTGAGAGAATATGTCTGGACATTAGGTTCAAGCCAGATACTGACCACAGAAGGTTGTGTTTTATTCTGTGTTGGTGGATGCTGATCTGGATCAATAAGGGACGCGCCGCAGTCGTTACTCCAGGTCTGTTTTTGGAAAGTTCACTTTACATGGGAGCGTGCGTCAAGACTAAAATAAACAAGGTAGGAGGTGTGTGGGGTTATTTCAGGGACACCATTCTAGCCAGTGCGTGGATCATGTCAAGCACTGAAGCTGACGTGAATATCAGGTGTACACTGAATGTTTACATTTGGCACAGCAGCTGCAGATATTGATGTTTTGAGATAAGTTTCATTTTAAAAGGCTTAAGAAGGTTTTAAAATGTTATGTTGTTGTATGTCAAAGGCAAGTCATGCATGCAGGAGGGTGTTCAATCATATTTTGAGGCCTTAAGGGGACAGCTAAGCCGATGTAGCTGGTTGACTTTAAATTAACTCCTGTTAATCTAATTGTGATTATTTTAACAGGAATTACAATTGAGATGTGATTCGCGATATCAGAGGGAATGGTCATTTTTACATCATTCTTGTAATTTTAATTTGAAAAACCTTTAAAATGATTGCTGTTTTTTTTGATTGTTCTCTTCAGTCTGTAGAATAAGACGTGCATAGATCAAGACAACAATTCATCTAAAATTATATTTAGGCTTTAACAAATATTGTGCCTCTTGCAATTTCGATAAAATTTCGATTAATTGTTCAGCCCTATTCTACACAAATGAAAACATTATAGGTGACTGAACTGTACTGGAACTAATGTGTAATGCATCAATGACAATTTACCCTCATCCCCACGTATGAAAAGACATAATAGAATGTCTCCTCTCCTCTATTCTGTCCCTGTTTGTTTTTGGTAATTACATTTTCATACAGTTTGAAATTGAAGATTTTCTTCCTTTGTTTGAAAACTTGAGTTGCAACCTGTGAGCAAGAATTGTTATTTTTAATAGACAAACTGCCACTATAATGTCCATAACTGTCAATGATCCCTTTGCACAGCAGCCATTTTGACAGGCCACAGTCAGGCTGGTGTAAATAATAAAATGAATGATTGCAATGTGTTTCGATTTAGCTTCAGTTTCAGGGTGCTTTGCCGGTTCACCGTCCTGACACTCATGAACTGAACACAGCTGTCGTTAATGTGATCAGTAACACATTTGGTTACATTTAGTAACCATGTGGCCAGTGGCCGTTCCCTCAGTTTCAGGTTCTGCTGTAATGCACATGCTACACACAAGAACGTTTCTCGCGGCCCCGCTGATCATCCTGCCTAACACGGTCAGAGATGATAATCTTTCAAAAAAAAAAGAAATAACCGCACAGAAATGCGGCGTGAAGTAAAACGATTACATATAAAGACATAGTATAAGAGCTTCCTCTTTCTTCATCCATCTCGCTCTGCTTATCTGTCTTTATTTCACCGAGACGCATTTACTATCACGTTGTCACATGCTCGGCACAGTCTGAAAGGCTGAGGAGGAGGAGGAGGCTCGTTTTAACGAGCTTTGAAGTAAGAGTCTTATTTCTCCAGGAGTAGGAGGTGGGAGTGTTACTGTACTATATTGTCTTTGTGTTATTCCTGTGAACAGAGAATTGAATAACTTGCTAAAAATAAATTGACATGTAATGTCCAGAAAATGGGTTTTCCATTAACATGTAAACATTACAGCAGGATTCACAACGGCATTCACAACATTCTTAAAATGCGACATGATCCTTGTCTTTGCTGACCCTTACACAAGGCTTTCTGTAAACAATACATCAAACAGATTGTATGTAGGTCAGGAGACAGACACAGTCGGCAGCATGAAACATCAGACTGGAATGGTTAAGAAACAAAAACATGTTGGCTTTGTTGTTTCATGTTGTCCCAGATGGTAAAATAAATGGAAAAGAATTATTTGTGCAAAGGATGCTGCATCAGACTAATGTTTTAGCCACTTTAAGTTCCTCCTGGTTATGTCTCCTGTAACAGTTTGCATCTCATGCTGCTGCAGCAGGAGTTTAAGAGGTGACACTTGTCTGCAGCTTCACGCTGTCGAGTCAGTACGACAAACATAAACTGAATTATCTGCAACAAGACCTGAATATGATGACTGAAATGCAAACAAACAAAAAAACCATACCCGTCTCAAATGTAATTTTAATGATCCTATTTTTGTAATCATGTGCGGTGCAAATGTGTGGTCGACACAGCTGTCTGCCACCACTACTAGCTACCAGTAAGAACATAACAGTAGACAGGAAGTATCAGAATAATCTTTGAATATTTATCTGCGGTTGTCGGGCTGTTAAATAGGTTTTGCATTGTAAATGTAAATTTTGTGTGCGACTCTGAATGTGAATAGTACATGCACCGGTTATCACTGCTGTGTTTCCAATCTGTTTGCAGCCAAATTGATCCAGTGGTAGTGATGGCAGTGATGTCTGTATATCTATAGCTACATTAAAACTCCTAATATAGTTCTAATTTATGAAGATATTTATACAGGATCCGACTCAAACCTGATTTAATCTTCTGTCAACGTTACCATAAATTCAACTTGAGAATTCTTCTTTAATTTGTATAACTCCAAATAAAATGTCTTTACTAAGTGGCTGTTTGTCTGGTTATGACAGAGAGTTGAGGTGGGGATACTACGTGGACGAGACGCCAGCATGTCACAGGACCAACATACAGAGACAAACAGCCATTCACTCTCACACTGACACACCTACAGTCAATGTTATGTTTGCAGTCAACGTAAACCTTAAACTGCATTTCTTTGGACTGTGTAAGGAAGCTGAAACATCCAGAGAAACCCCACAGAGATACAAGCATGCAAACTCCACGTTGAATATTCCCAGTCAAACCCATACAAACGGATGAACTTTGTTTATTTCTTGTAGACAGCTTTTATCGGAGTCCCCATGGTACCAACCACTTATTGCGAAATTAAGTTTGTTATCGGCAATAAAGACGTAATCCAATAGATATTACAGCTTTGTTTTGTTTTTGTTTTCTTGTGTTTAGATGAAAAATCAAGCTCTGTTCTGCTTTGCCCTGTCTGAAGAAAATGATTCTTTCACATAAAATCTGCCGAGCAACAGAGCGGCCAATCACCTCACAGCCACAAGATGTTTGTCAGATACACTGAAGATGTGCAGTCATGTCAGACATCAGTGCTGCTGCAGTTATTGATTGTGTGTTTGCCAGCTTTTCCTTTGTTGTCTTTGTGTGTTACGGATCTTGTGTGAACTCCATAAGGCTCACAGATCTTATTTCATGGGATTGTTGAGTGTCAGACTGTCACCCTCTCTGTGAGTCTGAATAAGCAGCAAAGGTTAATTCAGTTTGTCAGTAGGTTTCTCTGCATTAGGTTTGTTGGACACAGTTGATCTCATGACCCCACGTTTGGGTTTCTCTGACGACGATGTTCAACAATAAGAGATTACGTGTGTGATCCTAACACGGATGTTGTTGCCACCTGTGTCATTGCAGTGATGTGTTTTATTCCAAGTAAACATTACATCATACATTTTTCATCCATGGGGATGCACACAACGATGTATCAGCTGTACATCATTATTGGTTAATGTTCATCTTGTTAACTGTTGACATAGGCTGTGTGGGACATGCATGTTAATATGCACCATGTATACTGAAAATAAATTATTCTCATCAAGAGGTAGATGCAAATGATCAAAGATAGAATGAAGGGCTGAAAGACTTGTTTGTATAATGCAGATTTGTCTCTGTGCCTGTTTTTTTATAATAAAAAATCATAATAATCATCGAGATATATATTGATATACTGTATATGTCGATTAAGAGATTCCTGCTTTGCTTTGTTTTATGTTTTGGTGTAAATATTTGGGGTAAATTTCTCAATTATCTACTATTACTCTTTAAAAAGTCCTAGTTAATAATAAGAACTGATGCATGTAGTATATTTTATGTCTGATAAATCTATCAATTGGTAATTATTATATTTATAATACAACTAATATGTATTAATATGGGGGATTTTATTGCAAGAGAGCAGTTTCAGTATCACGCTGACACAGTTCTTGGCCATCTTCATGTGTTGACAGTCACAGTGCCTCTTGTTTGTCACAGTTGATGATGCAGTGATGAATATGTACAAAGACATAATTCATTCTTCATTCTGTCCCTTTCTGCCTATAGTACTGGATCAATGAGTTCACCAGCACTCTTGGCATCGGAGTGTTTCACTCAGGGATTGAGATCTACGGCAGAGGTAAGATTACCCGGATACATGACACCACACATGTCGGGTCAGCTACATTCTGAGAAGATACTGTTTTGCTCTGTGAAGATTCTACACATGCGTGGATGTCACTGTGCACTCTTACAAACATGTCTGACCTTGTTTAGGAGCACGTTATCATACTGTTTAACCAGTGTGGAACGTTTGGTGTTTTTTTTGTTGTCGTTGATGTCATTATTCTGTCATTATCACTTCCTGTGTGCAGAGCAGGGGTGTTGCCAGGTGACACAAGCTCTAAATACCGTTATACTGAGAAACACAGGCAGAGCTGTGTGGAACAGATAGATTTAATCAGCATTGTATGAACTCTGCAAATAGACATTTTCAAACATGTGCTTTCATATTTCCCGTGTTTAGAGTTTGCCTATGGAGGACACCCGTACCCATTCTCAGGGATCTTTGAGATTACACCAGGTGATGCAACTGAACTCGGCGACACTTTTAAGTTCAAGTGAGTATAAGATGTTTCGTGTCAAAGAGATGGATTGTTTTACATAGAGTAGATGGCAGGTGACATCTTTGAAATTTCTGTATAAAAACGTCAACATGGTGCTGTGGCTTCAAAACAGGAGTTCATATTCTTAGAGGTGACATCATGATTGTCCATAAGATCTTACATTTACAATTGTTACATCTGGAATGCTGAAAACAGCAAATCATTCTTGAAAAATGTCTGATACATTTTGTCAGATAACAAGGTATTGAGCATCTTTGTTATCTGCAGTTTCCAAAGCTTTCATTCACATGAGTGCAGTACACAGTGTCAGGGTTTTTTTTTTCTTTTTCTGCAGTCGAGGTAAAGTGTATTGCAGTGTGAGACTGTAGTGGACCCACTCGTTTTGATATGTTGTTGTAATCTCTGAATCAGCTGAGGTTCTGTTTGTGTTTGTCTGTCTGCTCAGAGCCACTGTACTGCTGTGTATTACTTCTGCTCTAGTTGATCTGCCTCATGGCTTTAGACACACTCTGCCACACACACACACACTTGCTGTCTCCATGCAGGCCACTATACCATAAGTATGAATCATCTGGCACAAATGCCACCATATCATCAAATTCAGCCTGCTCGCAGACTAAATCCCACCACATTGATCTTGAAAAACTGCAAAGCATTCATTTGTTGAACATTTCAGGGTACGCTGTATGTATTTTAATGTCATCGCAGATAAGCTGAGACCATGATGATGTGATTAATTAACAGATCAATAAAATGTCATGCATGCTTTCAACAAATGATATTCAAGTATGAAACGGACTTATCAGTGCAGTTAATGGAAGCTTTGCTGAGTTCGCGTTTCCCTGTCCTTCACACAAAATGGTTACCATGGTCACTGCTTGTTTACAGACATATACAGTACATTATAAATGCACATAGATCCCAAAAGACTACGCACATAATCAGCCCATTTAGTTTGACAATGGCTTGAGTCAGTACGGAGACTAGAGTCCAGTGAAGGATTTTGTTAATTGGGGGGAAAAAGGTTGTTTTGTTTGATTTTTTTAAATGAGATTTTCTGTTTCACTGAGGTGGAAACAAAAGCCCTGGAGTCATTCTTGTACATCCAGTGACATTTTAGTAACGTGTGCCTTTCCACACTCATCATCTCTCTGTAGAGAAGCCATAGTCCTGGGCAGCACAGACTTCACAGAGGAGGATGTAGAGAGGATCGTGGAGGAGATGGGGAAGGAGTACAAAGGCAACGCCTACCACCTCATGCACAAGAACTGTAACCACTTCTCCTCAGCACTTTCAGAGGTAAGTACACAAACGCCCACACGCATTTTCAGCAAGTAAAGAAAAATCTTTATCCCTCTCACTACATTTCAGTGTCGGTGTGTTTGGTTTTGTGTATGTGTTTGTCCGGCATAAACACTGACCTTGTCAGGACCAGCATAACGGAGACCAAAAAAAATGGTTCTAATGAGACAGAACCTGATTTTTTACCTTTAGGTCAAGTGTTGAATTGTGGTGAGGTTAGAGTGAGGGTGAGGCATTAACTGGTTATGATTAAGGTTAGGGATAACGCTGTGCAAGTGAATGGAGCGACCGCTCTGTGTGTATGTGTCTGTCTGCTGTTGAGCAGCTTATCCTGGTGTGACTAATGAGCAGGGAGTCTTTACTGTTAGCATTTAGCACTGAGATGGGGATTAGGACACACACTGACACAAGCCCAGACATGCAGAGCCAGCTGGCAAACATTAACACACCACACACTTCTTTGTACTGTATATACCACATGTGAAGCTACGCACACATGAACCCATTGTTTAAAATGGTTATATTCACAAATACATTTGGTTCTGTTGACTGCGACCACATTAACATAGTGCTGTTGTGACATAAAGAGACTGCGGAGGAAAGGATTGGACACACACAGACAGTTGTTGCAGCATTGACAGATGAAGCAGGGAAATGATTTGTGCAGGGAGAATGTGTGAGGAGCCTGACTCTGATGTCAGTCTTAAAAAAACACACCACATTGTTCTGTGTCACTCAGGAAAGCAGACGAACACACAAAAACATTTCTGTGTCAAGATGTGACACCACTGCACCAGCAAGTACATGCAGTATGTTCATATTAGAGCTGCAACTAAAGATTATTTTCATAATCCATTGATCTGTCGATTGTTTTCTCGATTAATCGCGTGGTCCATAAAATATCAGAAAACCTTAAAAAATGTTGATCAGTCATGTCAGACCTGGAAATGATGATGTTTTCAAATGTCTTGTTTTGTCCACAAACCAAAATGATTTCTTTGTTCTCCAGAGCAAAGAAATAAAGAAAATACTCACATTTAAGAAGCTTAAACAATCACAACTCATGAAAAAAGCTTCAAATCGATTACCAAAATAGTCGATTAATTTAGTAATCGATTAATAATCGATTTGTTGTTTCAGCTCTAGTTCATATAGGTGTTGTGGAGGATCCAGGACTATTTGATCAGCTCCTTTCTTGTCTTCACACATTATTTTATGTTAGAAAATAGTGGCTTAGAACATGTGGAAAAAATTACATGCATAGAGGAAAGAATTTTGGAGATAAATCTGAAAATAGTTTCTCTCCAGTTGTCTTTCCAAAAAATCTTTAGGCGTGTCTAAAAATATGGCTTCATGAAACACAGGAGCCATAGTTGGCTCAACTCGTCCTCAAACACGGTATCGATATGAAACCTCTCTGCGTCTTTATCTGTGGTCTTCCGTTTCGTCGTGAGTCACTGCACCTGCTCCTACACCACTGCCTTTGTTTAAACTAGCTAGCTGAGATTGTCAGAAGCTCTGACAATCCCTAAAGATGAGGAAATGAAGTAGAGAAGGGGTTGCTGCTAAACTAGCTCTCTTTATGTGCAATATGTCGTTAAACTACAAGCAAAGTGGTGAAAATGTTAGGTTTACCTGTGTGGTGACAAAGTCTGAAGTTATATATATTTTTATCACTTTTCAGGGACTTTTGCATTATGGGATGTTTTTTTCCCCCACATTTTTGTAAACCTATCAATCGTGTTCGCTTATTAATGTGCTCCGATAGCACATATGTACAACCTATCGGCATCGGTGGACCCTGTCTGTGATGATGCCTGATGGCTATGCTGCCTCTGCCCATCATTTGTAGATTTGCAGGAAATTGAGGAAGTTTTGCGATGTTCAAACCAAACCTCAACTCTGTGATTGCACCGACTGTTGGCTGCACTTTGTCTCTCACTCTCTCTTCCCGGTTCACCTCACTGGCAGCTCCGCCTCAGCCACATGTGCTGTGTTACCAAAGGGTCACCGGCTAGTTCTTGATCTTCCAGCATGAGATCAGTTGAGGGACCACATGCGGCCCTTGGGTCGTTTTGAGAATTATAATTAAATCTTTCGGCCTCCTTTGCTTTTTCTCTCCTCAGATCCTGTGTGGCAGGGAGATCCCTCGCTGGGTCAACCGTCTCGCCTACTTCAGCTCCTGCGTGCCGTTCCTCCAGAGCTGCCTGCCAAAAGAGTGGCTGACCCCAGCTGCCTTACAGTCCAGCGTCAGCCAGGAACTACACGGAGGAGGAGAGCTGGAGGAGGCCGAGGACGTCGTGGCCACAGCCTCCCTGGCCTCCATGTCGCCGTGCTTACCCTCGTCCTCCTCCAGCCCTTCCTCCTTGCCTCGTCATTCCCGTCACCAGCCGCGCCGTTAGAAGGCGCCAGGTCTGCTGGGAACCGCGCGGCTTGACATGCAATCGGGACGCAGAACAGCCGCTAATGAGTCAGTCTGCCCTCGAGCGACGCCCTTACCTGCTCTGGGTAAGAGCGTCGACCAAATCCCTGCAGTGACCCAGAGCATTGGAATGTTCCACCTCACCACTGACAAAGGCAGGACCAACTCTGAACTGTGAACATGGCTGACAGATTTTATCATCGCATCCAGAATCCGAAGTCTGTCCCCCTCAAGTCCACAACATGATTTTTCCTGCCAGCAGGATAAAAGAAGGTTCATTCATTTTCCAACCAAAGTGTTCTAGAATTTGGGAACATTTACCAGCCACATCCAGATATTGGTGCTAAAACCAGATAGAGGGAATGTTGAGGAAGCAAATGTAGGTCTGGGTCAGATTTTAACCACAAGTTCACACCAAAGGAGTGACATTTGTTGACTGGTTTCTTAAGTTCTTAAACTGTGGTGTCAAATAGACTTCAAAATACAGATGTGGGCAGAAAATGCACCACCTTTTTGTGCGTGAGAATCCAGCACCAGAGTGAGAAGTTTGATTAATAATTTAAAGTCACTTACGTTCAATTGCTGGTATTATGTGACTGTGGCTGGTAAACATTCCTGCTCCAGCTATGGTTGAGAATGTCCGAAACATTTTGGATGCAGTGGGTGGACGATTTTAGACTATGAACACTTTGCCTCAAACTGCATTGTTTGCAACAGGACCTCAGTCTTTAGTTTCATTGTTTTTCTCACAGAGAGAAAAAGTCTGCACAGACTTAAACCACAGCTACAATCAGCCTCATTCTCCACACACACAAATAAACTGATCCAGACACAAGTGTCTAAGTGGAAGGAAATTCCTAAGACACAATGCTTTTTAATTTCCTTTTCGTTGTCACCATTTTGTCCGTAAGAGCTCTCAACATCCTTCCTGCAACACCTGACATAATAAAACAGTGGCACAGACTTTGAAAACGCTTCAGCCTATAATGTCATAGTCACAAATGGTTATTACGTTTTTAAAAAACACATTTCAGGCAGCGACTTAATGGGGTTTAAGCCCCAGAACAAAACACAGTAAAAATCTTTCTTAGTAGCAACTGCCAAGGTGCCTTTGAGCAAGGTACTTTACCTACAAGCAACCCAGCAGAAGACTGTGGTTGTACTGGTCTGCTCCCAGTTGTGCACGTGTGTATAATTTGTGAGTGTGAAGCAAAATGTCTCTTCTTTACCTGTGTTTGTCAAGTGTACGGTCGATGGACGTGATGACGCCCACTGGTGTTCAGTTGGAGCATTACAGCAATCACAAACACATTTGAAGGTTTTTTTTATTTTGAGACTTACAGATTACGTTGAGGGGGGAAAGAAAACAATTGCAATCAACATTTATTGTCTTTTGAATCCCCTTTAAATGTAAACTAATCATTTTTATAATACAACGCTGCTTACTCAAATGATGAGCACCTGACGTCAAACTCCAAACATGCTGTTGACAACACCACGTATGCTGCGTAACGTGTGTTATCCCAAACAAGAGCCTTGGACGTGTTGTTGAGGTGATGTGTTGTGCTGGAGGTCTGAGGACGAGCAGGAAAGCTTTGTTTTGGCTTGTGTTTATTTTGATGTAAATATTGTTTCTATGGACTCTGGCCTTTTTGTCTGTTTTGTTTATGTCTGATAAACTCAGGACTCTAAAGGCTTTGTAACATAATCCTTTAAGACATTTTTTTATCCCACATGTTTATGTTTGCGTCGTCGTTCCTTTTTCTAATGCAGTAGTCTCTCCATAGAGTTTTTTGAAGAGCAGAGTACACTTTTATACTCTTGATTTTAAAAAAAAGAGGAAGAAAAAAGCTTTTGTTTACAACATGGGTGTTTGCATATGAGCCCGTGCTGCTCTTTTTTTTCCCGGTTTCTGCATGAATGTGTGTGTGTGTGTGTGTGTGTGTATTGGATTTTAAATGGTCAACAAGCGGCCAACGGGGCCACACGTCGACACATCACACACATTGACATTGCCGGCTTTGGTTTTGACTTATTGAGAATTGAAGCATTTGGATTTCTTAAACCCATTTTTTCTCGATCCTTATTTTCAAATATTTACAATTATAATATTTTGGCACAATGGCAGATGTGTTTAATGACTTTGTTTTCCGAGAAATAAACCAAACGGGAGCAGTGTGAAAGCAGGACACACTGTGCAACAATAACAACGTTTCATATGAGACCAGCATATTTACCACATTTCTGTTGTTTTCAGCAAAAAGGATTCAAGTGTGTTATGGGATTCATGTTAATGATTCTTTTTGTGTTTGTAAATCTTAATAAACTTGAATTCTTAATGCACTGACACAAACTGACACACACACTCGTATTGGCGCCTCCTGCTGGCTGATATTTGTACTGTTATTCATCTGTATTTCAACACAGAGACACTGAGGTTTCCCTTAACTTTCATAGCTTCTGATGATGTGATGATTTAATCTGAAACAACATTTAACATTATTTAATGTCAATCACCGCTAATGTATTGTTTATGATTAAAAAATTCTTTTACTTTATTTACAGTCATACATGTCCTATCAAAGTGTCATTTGCCACGTGTGTGAGCTATGAATGTAAAGTGGAAAACTTTCATTTGATCTGCTGGGGAAAAACACAGACTTCAGCTGGTTTATTGTGATTTTTCACAAGAGGCTTCAGTGGAGCCAACAAGATTTGTACTCTGATGGAAAGTTATTAAAGAGAAATCTACAACATGAGCCCCGAATCGTGTCGTTTCTCTGCTGATTAGTTGGTTTATTGGTGACCTACTTTGCCTATTCAATTGTAAAACAAGTTCATAGTTACAATCTTAAATTGTCAGATAAAAAAAAGTACTTTTGCCACATTCATTTAGCTTCTGAACAACAATAATACACCTTTTATTGAAAGCAGTTTATGTTGTATTTATTTTTGTAACAGCTGGATATTTGTCCTCTGGGTGGAGACAAATATCCATGGTTGATACAGATGCTACAGATGATGTGTGCCTGTTATATGTGGTTGTTATAAAGAAAGAAATAACACTCATACACGTAAATTAATGTAGAAAGAGACTGAGTATCAACATCCTCTACTACTATGATACACTGGCCACAAAATGAACTTTGCAGGAACTTTGTAAGAGGAAGAAAACACAATTAATGCAAAAAATGTTGTATATTCTGTTTCAGCTTTGTGTGGGATTAAAAAAAACAAACCACATTCACAGCCCTCGTGCTCCAGCAAAGCCTGCTGTATTTTTTATTTGTGAGTTGTCGTGCAAGTATGTGGGTGGAGTTAATTAACACAAGTGGGAGCACCTGGCTCCCAGTGACCTGTCGGGCTTTCATTATATTCAGTGTTACTTTGGTGAGTTCTTTAATATTATTTATTAATATAATATTATTCTTAAGTTAAAACTGTGTTTTTGTTGTGGTGTATGAGCTGGGTTGTGACAGTGTGCCACAGAGCAGTGTTTCCCAACCCTGGTCCTCAGGGAACACTACCCTGCATGTTTTAGATTAGTTGCCCTGCTCCAACACACCTGATTCAGATGAACAGCTCATTAACAGGGTACTTAGATATATATGTATATATATACCAAGTACCCTGGTATATATACATATATATGTATATATACTTAAATATCAGGACATGAGAAACATTGAAGATGATATGTAAGTAAAGTGATTAAAAAAACAAAGCTAAATAATGAAAGAGAAGTGACACATTATGTGATCTTTTCTCTCGATTGCCTGGGAACAAACTTGAGTTTTATTGGCCGAGTCGGCTGGGCCTTCCAGTCAAACTCCAAAGGAATCTAAATGAAGGAAATCAACTGTAAATGAGATCAGAGAATAAACACATGAAGGTCATGTGTTAATGTGTTTGTGTGTGTGTGTGTGTGTGTGTGTGTGTGTGTGCTGTATCTCACCATCGTGTCATTGCATGTTTGCACAGTGTAATCGTGCAGGATACGAACAACGGCCATTTTCACCACGAGGAGAGCGTAACGAATCCCAACACAGTTGCGAGGCCCGATGCCAAATGGCATGTACGCGTGCGGGTTCACCTCCTCACCACTGTCTTTACAGAACCTGCAAACACACACACACACACACACGAAAACTACTCCACATGAAACAACACTTCCTGTCATATTCATTTAAAAACATTGGACAAGACAAGATGATGAATATCTCCTTTCTTCCATCTTCTACCTCTTTATCCTTCAGATGGGGGGGAGGGGGGGGTATAGGAAAAAAGGTGGGGTAGGGGATGGACAGATCACCAGTCCATCACAGGGACACACGTAGAGACAAACAACCATTCACTCTCACACCTATGGTTAATTTAGAGTGTCCAATTTACCTAATCCCCTTATTGCATGTTTTTGGACTGTGGTAGGAAGCCGGAGAACCCGGAGAAAACCCACACACACGGGGAAAACTCCAAGCAGAAAGGGCCTTTGTTCCAACTGGGTCACGAACCAGGGTCACTCATCACTACACCAACCATGTGGCCCCTTTCTTATGTTTCACTATTGCAGTTTCTTGTGCAGTTTGTTTCTTCTGCATTTTTACCTCTCCGGTCTAAAAAGCTCAGGGGAGCTCCAGAAACGAGGATCCCTGTGCACCACGTACACGGGAATCCCAACCAAGGTTCCTTCAGGGATGGTGACGTCGTTGACTTGGATAGTTTTTTTGCACATCCTCTCAAGCCGAGGCAAAGGAGGCATCAAGCGCAATGTCTCACAAATGACCTGGTCCAGGTATTGCAGACGGAACAGGGCCTCGTATGAAACTGGAGCCTAGAGGTGAAAACAAGAACAAGAAGGAGCTGAAAAACGAAAGCTTCACAGAAGAATACATGAGGCATGAATATATCACTGTACATGTTTTGGTAGGCTGGCATCGATTTCTTGCAACAAGCTGTGCATAGCTTTGGGGTTGGTGGCCAGATTGTACAGTGTGTACGTGAGCGTGACGGTGGTGGTCTCGTAGCTGCCGTAGATGAAAATGAAGGCCTGGGAAAGAATCTCATGTTCAGTCAAACCTAGAACACAATCAGGTGAAACAGTTACCAGTGGTTATTTTATTTACTTTGCACACATAAATACAAGAAAAATAACAAACTGAGTGTGAGTGAAGTTGAGGTAGGAAACATACAGGGGGCTCTTCTAAAAAACTGCACCCAGAATAATATTTGAAATCCATTCACCATCATTTCAACCCATGTTTGGGTGCAATTTCATAATAATCCAGCAAGTGGCGACGTTGTATTGCAAATGGCCACAATTAGCACACTCTGAATATAATTCAGTTACTGCTGTTCATACAGATGGGACACTTTAGATGCTGAGAGGGAATAAATGAAACTACACAAAAATAAAGCCTCAAAAAGCTATTTTAAAGGGTGCCAGAATGTGAGGACCAGCCAAAATGTCCTCACTTTCCCAAAAATGTCCTCACTCGCTGGTCTACATTTGTCTTTCCTGCACACACTGAGAGAGAGAGAGAGAGAGAGAGAGAGAGAAGTGATAATTTCTTTCAACGATGCTTCAGTAACTTGTCTGTTGTATGTCTGCGTTTTAATTTGATCCAGGAAGCTTGGAGCTGCGTGGTGAAGGAAACAGCAGCACTGGTCACTGGTGCATAACTTGAATGTAGCAGATATTTGTGTATAATTAGATGTTACACACTGCAGCTTTAATGACAGTTCATTGTTCATTTCAACCGTCCCCCAGTGGACTCTATGAGGGCGAAGAACAAATTGGACAAAAACTAGGTCATGGAGTTTGACTGTTGGTGTTTCCTGAATCACTGCTAAAGTGGAAACGTACCTTTCCTCGGCTGTTTCTCTTCGCTCTTTATCTCCGTCTTTGGAATCTCGCTCTGCATCATCACCTGCAGGAAGCTTGCTCCGCTCTAAGTTCAGCACAGCGAACAGTCAACCTTTTTGACATGATTTATGAGGTTTGCAAAATGTATACTGTGGAATATCTAAATACAACAAAGAGGTTGGCACAGTGTATATAAAAGCACAACTTAAGGTGATGATAAAGGATTTTTATACCGAGCTAAACTATTTATACATATTAATAAAGACATGACATGAGTAGTGTCGGTTTAAGTATTAATTTGTTCATATGTGCATTTTCCCCAAAATGAGTAGCCATTCTTTCATTTTCTTACCGTATCTTCTGCACAGTGCTGGTCTTTAAATCTCTTTATGATGTCGTAAAAATAATCCACACTGAGGCGGGGAATCACGTCAATGTTCAGGAGTTTAAACAGAAGGACACTAAATGGAAATATCTCTGAAAAGAGACCAGACATATTAACAAGAATGTGACAAGAAAGTGCATATACTGTACGAGTCTGTATCAGGAGTGGAAGGAGGATGATCATCCTAACTAGAATTTGACTAAATCCTTCTTCACACCACCACTTGTAATCTTTTCTAATTGCAATTAAATCAAACCCAACAGTAACATGCTTTTAAATTAAATTAAATGTACTCTGTTCACTGCTGCTTTTACTTCACCTCAATCCTTAACTCAATTCAACTCATTCCCTGTTGTGTAGTTTAGATGTTGAAGACACATATATAATTATTATTGTATCCTGCAGTAGACCTGCTCTAAATTCAGTTTTTTTAAATACTTTGGGAACTGCTTTCATTCTTTAAGTTAAAAAAAAACATTTGTCATCTTCAACATAATGTAATATTAATTAAAAACGCTCTGCTGTTACAACTGTGAAGCACTCTTTGTGGCCTCTCAGGGCCCTAAGCAGCTACTTAGTCATTTGTGTGTTCCCACATTCTGTTGTGGAAGGACGTACTTAGTAGAAGTAAAGGCCAAACTTTGAAGTTCACGATCTTCTTGAGATGAACATTGAGAGGGTGATCAGGGTTCTTCAGGGCGTTTGCCTCGACTCCAAAAGAAGCGCTGGTCACGACATCTAAACCGTAAGGTGCCACAAATCTGCGGCACAAAAAGAGACGGGTTGTTTAACACGTTTGCTCATTTCCTGTCAAACAGTGTAAACAAGGTGCAACGTACTGTTTGACATCAACATGTGCCTCCTCTTTTAGTTGCCCGAGTTTGTCCACGAGTCTGTCTGCATAGGGGACCACGGTGGGAAAAATCTAGAAAAAAGAAGAGACATTAAAATCATAGGACCATGAGAACTAGAATAAAGCAGATATTGATAGTAATTTCCCCTCAGACCTCACTCACAGTCCAAGTGCTCACATACATTATGTCTAACATTATGTTGATTGCTGAGTTCATAGCAGATAAATAAAGTTATTTGAAGGACAGGACAAGATAAGATGAAATAATTAAACTAACAGAAAGGCAAGAGTCGAATTTACAGTTTATTCACCGGAAACAGTCGCCACACGACGTGCTGTGGACATTTGTCTGTCAAAGATAACTTCCCTCAATACCACTATTTTACATGCAGGAAGCAGGAAGTGGTTAGTGCAGAGGTCAGATATGATCACATATGTCAGACCTGCTCGAGTTTTCCACTGGAGAAGCATTGAGATACAGTGGCCCGAATCCGTTTCCACGTTTCATCTTTAACAAATGTAAGTGAATCAGCCACAGGTCCCATAGCAGGAGTGTCCTGTGAACATGAGCACAGTTACAGAGGGAACTCCACTCAGTGTTAATTGTACGAAAAACAATGTGACCACATATTAAATGTCTGTACTAGAGTGTCCATCCAGATGTTATACATAATATGATATTCAAAAAACTACTGATAATCTAATGGTTCAGTGTGTAAAATTTAAGAGGGCTTATTTGGAGACATGGAATATAGTATGTTATACTGCTTTAAAATAAAAAGTGTTGCTTAAAATAAGACTTTCATATGTATATGTAAAGTATATACTGTATATTTTAGACCTTGCTTGACAGAGGCCACCATTTTGTGCCGTCATGTTTCTACAGCAGCCTGAATGGACAAACCATGTTTTGAAGTGGAAACACCCTGACAACGGGAGTAAGAGTAAAAGTAAAGTGTCATATCAAAGTCAGTGGTGAATGTTGTCTGTGGCGACATGTAACACCTTGTCGATAACTTCTTTCTCTGTGTATGTGTGTGTTTCTGGTTTTTCCCCCCAGATATTTCAGATAAGACAGACTCCATACAAGCTGACACTGGCTGCGTACAATCTAATTTACCTATCGTATCTAACGTGGACTTGAATTACACCAAGTAAATTCCCTCTTCTACATAATGGGCCCTTTGCACAGCAGCCATATGACAGGTCACAGCAGGAACAGCACAGGTGTAAATAATCAAATTAACGATGGCGGCGTTTGATCGTCAATGTGGTCAATTGCACCTGTGCGTCTCCTGTGCTGAAACTTCCAAATGGGACCTGAAAGAGTTGTTGCCTGTAACGACATGTTCATTTCAGAGAATTCTTCCTGCTGTGTCCCTGAACGACACCACATGCTCAATTCCAGAAAGAAGAATGACGGGTCTCTCACCCTGCGGTTGGTGAACACAGAGTAGCACTCCTGCACCATCACAGTCTTAATGATCTCAGGGTCTGCCACCATTAGCACTGGTAACCGAGCTTCATACAACCTGCACCAAAACACGACAACACCACAGGATGAAGCAGCTGGTTATTAAACAGAAATATTGTTACGGTGTTACCTTCAAGGAATCAATGAAATATATGTTCATTTAATTTTAAGAGAAAGAAATGTTGATTATTATTATTATTATTATTATTATTAATTCTTATCATTTTCTTTATAATATATGATACAACATTGTTTTCAAATCAAAATCTCTTTTTAGCATTTATATCTAATGAACAATTGTCAAAATACTGTAATATTTCAGGTCATAGCTCTAAACAAACATCATACATTTAACCAGTTTTATCTGTAGGAGTTCTCCTTTAAAGATGAGGCAAAAAAACTCACCCCCAGACGTCTCCATATTTGTCTTGGCACTCACGGTCAAAGCTGTAAATCCCCTATAAAGAATATCAGGTACATGTGTTAACAGAGAGATTAACAGTGTTAGTATAGCAGACTTACATTTGTCATCAAATGTAAACATGATGTAAACACCAAATACCTTTCTAAAGTATGGAAGTGTTCCAACAAAAGGCAGAGGCCTTGGTCCTGGTATTCCCAGCTTTTTGAATAAATGATAAGGCCAAATGCCATACCTTTTTAAAAACAGAATTAGTATCAGTTTCAAGGAAAAGGGATCAGCATTACAATAGACAAAGACACATCTGACTGATATCTGATGAAAAGAGATGAAACTACTCACAAGAGCAACAGGGTGAAAGCGAGAGTCAGCAAAGTCCAGGTTGTTGGTGAAAACCATGTGAGGACCGACATTGTGACTGTGCCGATGCAAAGCGTGACACAAACTGCCTGAGAAATGAGGAAGTATTGAAGACTCATGGTGGTGCTGTAAACGAAAACGAGCTGCAAGAACACATACCTCATCCATCAACTTTTTTACATAACATCATTTACATACTCAACCAACAGCTCTGCTTTTTTAACAGAATGGGTCAACATAAATACTTATGTCGTCAAAGTCATGAAATCCAGATTATTTTGCATGGATATTAGCATTATATTTATGAGGATCTCTGTATTATTTCTTGTAAAAGGTCCAAAAATGTAACTCATAATGTAAAAGGAAATGAAAAAGCATCATGTGTGCACCCCATAATACGGTCCACTCCAAAAGTTAATAGTTTTAGTTCCAATAGCAGTAATTATGTTAAAAGACAGATAGATATGTATTAAACATAATCATTATCAGAGAAAAAAGACAACGTAAATATTTTTGAAATGTATTTTATTGTGGGTAAAACATACACAATCATCCCCTATAAAACACGGATTATTATTACAATGTTCTATTTTTCTCCATAGTTTTAAAATGATATATCTTCCCCTGTGAGTGCACATGTAAAAAGGAGGGGCAGAAGTTTTAAGAATAATCAAATGTTTTAAAAATAAGTTTCACTTGTATTAACCATTGAAGTATTAGTGTCACATGTTTAAATTTCATCAGCTAAAAACACTAAAAGAACAGCTACTACTACAAAATAGTGACTTTGGCTGGAATTCAGTGGTGACACATATGTAGAGCCCTTCCCTCCTGGGCTAATGTTGTCTGGGAACAAAGTTGAGTTTTATTGGTCGAATCGGCTGGAGCTTCCAGTCGAACTCCAAGGGAATCTAAAGGAAGAGATGGAAGATTAAGGGACGGGGACATGACGGCAGAAGTGTCCCTGAGTCTGATTGTACACAAATGTTGCCCTAAATCTCACCATGGTGTCTTTGCATGTTTCCACAGTGTAATCCTGCAGGATACGAACAAGGACCATTTTCATGACGAGGAGAGCGTAACGCATCCCAACGCAGTTTCGAGGCCCAAGTCCAAATGGCATGTACGCATATGTGTTCACCTCCTCGCCACCGTCTTTACTGAACCTGAGCGCACACACACACACACACACACACACTTCTATAGGACACTGCACTGACTTCATTTGGACAGCCTAACCAAAGCATTATCCCTAACCACTTAATGACCAACCTTAACCTTAACCTAAGTAGAATGCAAATCTTAAGCCTAAACCTCCTCAGAAATCAGACTCATTAGGACCAGTTTTGGTCTCCAAGAGGACTACTGGCCCCGACAAGGTCAGTGTTTACACCAGAAAAGATCCAAGGAAGAAAGGAAGTCGAGTCAAGGTCGCAGCAGGTTAAGCACGGTGTTCTTGACACCCCTCAAATTCCTATGTCGAATGGCCCTAGGGTTATGGGTCCACCAAAAAGTGTCCTCCCAGTTAGGTGTGCCCAGAAAACCTACAGTAAATGCGCTGTAATATTTTAATAAGAACATTCTTAACCTACTCCTTCTGAACCCTCTGCACTATTCTGCCTGTCCATCTCTCGCTCTTTCTCAGCACTCTATTTGACACTGAAGATCCGTCTCAGCTGCAAAACACCAACAGTATCCAAAGCCAGTGAATCTCCTGGATCTGTCAATCATGTGAGGCATATTTACCTCTCTGGTAGGAAAAGCTCAGGTGAGCTCCAGAAACGAGGATCCCTGTGTAGCATATACACAGGGATCCCGACTAGGGTTCCTTCAGGGATGGTGATGCCGTGGACCTGCACTGTCTTTTTGCACATTCTCTCAAGCCGCGGTGCAGTGGGAAGCAAACGCATGGACTCACAAATAACCTGGTCCAGATACTGCAGGCGGAGCAGGGCCTCGTACGAAACTGGAGCCTAGAGGTGAGAAAAAAGGCAAAAATATCTGCTCAGTTCTGAGAACACATGAGGAATGTTAAAGGTGCTATATGTAAGAAATGTATCAGATTAACGGTTAACAGTTGATAACCTTCTTTTTTTTTGCCAAATAAATGAAAAGCATGTTAAAATGCAGAAATGTCTGCCCTCGTGCTGCTAAAAACATCACTTTGATTTAAGATTGTTACAGTGATGTGGCTCATGAGGCTGCATGATTGTGTGACATGTCCTCATTTGATAAAAGGGGCAGTTAAATAGGACTTTACAGAAGAAAATGAAATATGGTAGTACATCTCTTGGTAAGCTGTCATCGATTTCTTGCTGTAAATTGTGCATGGCATCAGGGTTGATGGCCAGACTGTACAGGATGTAAGCTAAGGTGACACTGGTGGTCTCATAGCCACCAAAGATGAAAATGAAGGCCTGGGACAGGATCTCGCGTTCAGTCAAACCTACAGCAAAAGATGAAAAGGTTAAAAGTTATAGGTCATGTAGGTCCGTATCTACAGAAGCGCATTGCATTCACTTGAAAAAATAAATTTGGTTTGTTTTTCTGAGTCATTTTTGTTCATGGTTGGTTTTTTGGAGAATTTTCTTTCTGATTTAATAAATAATAAACACATTAATTCCTTTAATGAGAATTCTTTATAACAACATTATAACAACATGGACGACTTGTTTAGTTTAATCAAGTTGTACTTTGATCTGGGTTTAAGACACTGGGAGATAGTCCTGTCCTTCAGTCACATACTGTAGATCAGGGGTCTCAAAGTGGCGGCCCGGGGGGCCACATGTGGCCCTCCAATCGATTTCATGTGGCCCTCCAAACAATATCAAGTTGTAACGAGTCATTTCTATATGTTTTTATTTTTAAATTAATAGATTAATTTTGCATCATGAATATGTTTTTTTTATTGTTGCATATTAAAACAAGCACTTATATTTTGAAATGATCCAATCCAATCCAGACAGAAAAGCTCACACGAGGCAAGAGTACATATAAAAAAAGGAATTAATACGTGATATGTCATTTTGAGCTCATAACGTCCACCGCAACTGTTGCTTTTCCCAAAAAAGGGCTTTTTTTTACTTGACTGGCCCCCGACTGACCAGACGAGACAGTCAGTGGCCCACAGGTACAGAGTTTGAGACCCCTGCTGTAGATGGTATGACCATTAGTTTGTCGACTTTACGCAGGCACCTGAGGACTTTGCGGTTGTTCAGAAGGAAAGCTCATTCGGATCTGTTAGACATAGCAATGTTTCTCCAGGATCATTTGGACAGATATGGCATGCTCCATGGATACAAGATGATGCATTTGAATTGAATTCTAAAATTACTCTGGAGTTTTTTTTGTTGTTTTTTTTCAAACGAATGCAATGCGCTTCTGTACACATCAGGAGTGAAATAAAACAGATGTGCTGAAAATAAAACCTACAGTACCTTTACTCGGTTGTTGTTCCTTACTCTGTGTCTCCGTCTCTGGAATCTCGCTCTGAATCATCACCTGCATGAAGTCTGCTCGGCTCTAGGTCAAAGTTACAAAATGACTACACATGTGAAATTAAAGTGTGGGTGATAATACATCTGAATGAGAGCAAACACTGGACGATTTTTAACACGGTTCTAAATCAATTTCTTGGTGAGAGGAACATAAACTAAGTGTGAAAATGGTTTTAATAAATGTTTAATGGGACTTTGCATTATAATTTGTGACAGATTCTGTGAGAAAATTAGATATTTCCACTCTAGGATTTAAAGCCAGTGGAACTATTTTTGATCAAATGTTATTCACATTAGAGGATACTTCCAAAAGTGATTTGCTTCACCCAGGAATCTTTAACAAGACTATTCTTGCAACATGTTTCAACAGTTAAATAGTGGCACAACATTAGCTGGTTTCAGTGTCATGATTTATTTTGTGCGAATTTCTCTTCTCTGGTAGTAATTTGTGTCTAAATGATGTAAAACACCACCTTTACACTTTTTGTATGAATTTAACAAATAAACAACATGATATATGGTTAAGCTCTGGTGAAAGAGATGTTTCAAGCCAAGTTAACCGGGTCCTAGCTTCATATGTAATAGAAGTGGCATCAAACTTTTCCACCAGCTTGAAAGATAAGGTTAAAAACCTACCGTGTCTTCTTCACAGTGCTGATCTTTAAATCCCTTGATGATGTTGAAGAAATAATCCACACTGAGTTTGGGTATCACTTCAATTTTTAGAAGATTCATCAGGCGAGAACCAAAGGGAAGCATCACTGGAAAGAGACCAGTCGTGTTAAAAAGACATATACGCAGTGATGCTAATGTAATAGAAATAAATGATGTAGAGAACATACTTAAGAATACAAGCCAAAATCTAATGTTCATGAGTTTTTTGATATGAACAATGAGGGGGCCATCTGGGTTATTTTGGGAGTCTGCCTCGACACCAAAAGAGGCGCTGGTCACAACATCTAAACTGTAAGGAGCCACAAGTCTGTGGTAGGAAAAAAAGAGTTAACATGTTTGTTCATTTCATGATTAAAATGTAATGGTTTTCTGACAGAAAAACGCACTGTTTGACATCCACTTGTTCGTCCTCTTTCATTTGCCGAATCTTCTCAATGAGTCGGTCGGCATATTGAGCCACAATGGGGAAAACCTTTGGGGAAAAACAGAAAGAAGAGGACGTGTTATGATCTGTAGTGAAACAAGGACTCACTGACACTAAAGTAAGCAAATACCACAATGTAGAAATACTCAACAACAAGTGAACATTCTTAGTATTTGAGTGTTAATATTAGCGGCGGTTTGGGATTGAGTTACTTTTAATGAGACTGACCTTCTGCTCTGACCTCTGGCAGTGATAGTTTTCTCTTTTTCAGACCATTCCCAGCAAACCCTTGAGATGGTTGTGCATGAAAATCCCAGTATGATCAACTGTTTCTGAAATCCCCTCTGGCTCCAGCAACCATGCCATGTTCAGAGTCACTGAAATCACCTTTCCTCCTTATTCTGATGCTGAGTTTGAATTTCAGCACCTTGTCTCAACCATGTCTTCATGCATCAGTGCAGTTGCTGCCATGTGACTGACTGATCATACAGTTTCTATACAATCTGATTGATTGATTGTATTCATTTAAAAAGAGGAGATGCAGTGGTTCATCAAGAATCATTGGAATCATGTAATCAATGTTTTAAATTATAATTACATTGCATACCGTCATAAGTAAGTAAGTTAATAAATAGAAAACCTGTTAAGTCCTCATAAATAGGACAGTAAATAAAAACCAAACTATGAATGTCATTCTCAAACACAGTCTGTGTTCTTCTGAGATGGCATTTAATGTACCAGTCTACGCTGGAAACCTTTTATCCATTTACTAAGGGTTCAAGAGATTTAACAAATTACACATTTGGGTTTAATTGCATTTTGAGAAAGTTTACTATCTCATCTGGAAAAAGGATTTGTAAATACTGTATACGTCAGAGGAACTTAAGATGTGATTCCAACCTGTTTCAGTCTTCCACTGGTAAAGCATGGGGATACAGTGCTCCGAATTCTTTTCCATTTATCATCTTTAACCCCCGTAAGTGCATCATCAAAAGGTCCTGCTATGAGATTCTCCTGAGAAGAAGAGCAGAGTTAAAGAAGAATATCCACCTTTCCTGTTTACATGTTTGTACAGAAATGATTTTCATAGAGATTCTTTTTTGCGTCGTCTCGTCTCGTCCGAGTGCTGCATGGAACTTTCAACATGTACATTTCATAAAAAATCTCCCAGCAAATGTCGCTGTGTTTCTGAACTAAATATCAGAATGAAGGATGGCGGGTCTCTTACCCTGCGGTTGGTGAACACAGAGTAGCACTCCTTCACCAACACAGTCTTAATGATCTCCGGGTCTGCCACCATTAACATTGGTGCACTTGCATCATACAATCTGTAAAAAGCAACCATGTCAGCTCAAACAGCTCAATTAGATCTATTATATGTTGATTACATTTTAAAAAACGAGGACCTTTTTATTTGTATTTTTATGTGGCGGGATGAAAATTGATTATAGTTACTTCTTAAAACTTACTAATTAGTTGTATTATTATTTCATCTGTGATCATTTGAGATACACAATACCACTTACTCAAATAAATACCCAATACAATAGGTGTTATTGTGCTGTGCGACATTTACTTAATACAGTATATACTCTAAGGTTACTAGTTTCTTTTGCAGATTACAATTTCACAATAATAATAAACTTGTTCCAACACATTTGAATTTTTAATTTACGTCAGCCCACCAGAAGAGATTCCCCTTTAACTTAATTTGTCTGTAGTACTGTAGTACAAACCTTTGTTTGTAGTAAAACAATATTTAAAAAAATGAATTGATGCTCTGATGCTCTGATGCTCTGATGCCTTCCCAGTATTTCCCCTCTAAACATGAAGCAACAACTCACCCCCAGATATCTCCATATTTTGCTTGGCACTCACTGTCAAACTTTTGAATTCCCTATAAGAAATATCGGGCATATGAGTTACAAATTGTTAAAAGGATCATCGGGCACATAGCAGGTACAAACATAAAGACAGCTGAATCCTGTTTTAGTAAAATGAGTTTTGATTGTCTGTAAATGAATGTATATACAGTACATGATATGGTCATATATGGTCAATATCATCAACTCTCCTTTTAAATAACAACATTAGAATAAGAACCATCAGAATCAAAATACTTTATTAATTATTTGAAGGAGCGATGAGTGCTTATTTATACAGTATACCATACCTTCTTTAAAAAGTGAAGCGTGCCAATAAAGGGTAGAGGCCTTGGTCCTGGTATTCCCAGCCTTTTGAAGAACATATAAGGCCGGATGCCATACCTATAATTAATTATAGACAATTTAGTTACAGAAAGAGGAATCAGTATTGCAAAACTCACTGCAGGAGAGTGAACAAAATAACAACTAACCACAGGAAAAACAGGGTGAAAAAAAGAGCCAATAAAGTCCAAGTTACTGCTGAAAACCATGTGAAGGCAAACATTTTGACTGTCTACAGACAGAGCTGGACGTAAAATGTCCGAGGAAGGGAAGAACATAACAAAACAGAAACATCTGAAGTCATGCCCGGTGGGAGGAGCCAGGACTGACTGCTCAGGACATAATAAGAGGTGACCAAACAGATCCAAATAAAACATAATAACGAACTTATTTGCATTATTTTTTGTTAAATGTTATGTTTGATTGCAGTCACTAACGTTCTGAAACGCACAAATGGCAGGAGCAACAGCTGAAAGATAAGTAAAGAGGCAGGAAATGTATTTTTGTTAAAGTGATAGATATTATTTATGTTATTTTAACACAACAAAACAAGTGTATTAAAAATAATTATCGTTATATTATCAGTAGTAATGATCTACTGTTTTAACACGGTGGGTGAGAAATATAATAAAGGGGAGTAAGAATATTGATAAACAATTATTTGATATCAACGCATTTGAGCCTTGTTGTGTCCCGTAGATAACCCGGAAGTATTAATACCGACTTGCACCACCGGCTGAGAGTGCTACACACATGTACACAGTTTTGTGAATATCTGTGTTATTCTGCACGGTTTTACATCCTGTCATTGGAAAATCAGAGCTTCCATTGAAATAGGAAGAAGACGAGGTAAGGAAGAGAGCGGCGTATCATTTAGTATGAGCATGAAAAGTAAAACATATACGTCCTTTTCGAGCTGCCCTTGGTCTCGGCTAAAGCTAAGTTAGCGTAGCTCACTACGTTCACGTTTACACAGTGGCATTGTAAATTCGGGTCATAGTTCAATTGTAGGTCATAAAAGTTATAAGTTAAAATGAACAACTCCATTGCAAAGCCTGTAGGTATAATAGGTCAAGTCAACAGTAGGAGTATGACTATTAGGTTTGTGTATGTGTGTGGAGTGCAATTATTACATTTTATTTTCAAATAAGTCATTTATGTTCTCGTTTACATCGAAGTGATGTACTCATACTTCTTAATTTTGTCCACTAACCAAAGCTGTTTTTTATATTAATATTTGACATGACGTTAAAATAATAAAATACAGTGTGGGCTTGTTGGGTAGTGCAGAAGGGTCAGGAAAAAATTAAATAAAATGAATGA
The DNA here is from genome assembly GCF_019176455.1 of Solea senegalensis. Lineage (NCBI taxonomy): Eukaryota > Metazoa > Chordata > Actinopteri > Pleuronectiformes > Soleidae > Solea > Solea senegalensis. The sequence continues at coordinate 16,709,976 of NC_058035.1, forward strand.
TTGTATTGTAATATTATTGCTTTTCTGGACAAAGATCCCAGATGTTGTTCCTGTAAGCTGTTGGAGCCACTCTCCCAGTTTGATGCTTACAGCTCCTAGTGTTCCTATCGCCACTGGGACCACAGTTGTCTTTACTCCCCACATCTTCTCTAGATCCTCACTCAGTCTTTGGTGTCTCTCCAGCTTCTTGTGTTCCTTCTTCTTGATGCTGCTGTCACTTGGTATTGGCACAGTTATCACTCTTGCCCTATTCTGCTGCATATTGACAACCACTGTGTCCGTTTGATAAGCCACTACCAGTTTGTCTGCCTGGATCTGTGAGTCCCATACGATCCAGCCCACATTTGCAGGTGTCTTCCATCTTGATTCTGGGTTGAAGTGTTCTATGTAGGCCTTTCCAGCGTCTTACACCCTGCTGTGATGTGCTGCACTGTCTTAGTGGCATCTTTACACAGTTTACACCTTGGGCCCTGCCTGGTGTAATAGACCCCATCCTCTATTGATCTAGTGCTTAGTGACCTGTTCCTGTGCAGCCATGATCAGTTTCAGTCCAGCTTTCTCCAGCTGTTATGTTTTGCTGATATCAGCCACTTAGATTTGATGATGGAACATGCCATGTAGGGGTTTGTTACATTTAAATTGTCATCTGCTTACTTGAATATTTTCCTACATTCTTGCTCAGGCTCTAATTTGGGTGTGCCCAAACATTTTAAGGGCCTCAAACCTCTGAAGACCGACAAGCCTCTGGTCTAAAGAGTGGTATTTTACATGGCAGCAATGAGTTTTTTGGTGTGAAAAATACCACTGTTGCCACATATATCACTGATGATGTTCAATTTTTACTTTTCAGAAAATTATCAGCTGCCATGTTTCTCACCCTCACATTGTTGAGGAAAGGTATTCCTGGGAAACAGTGGATTGGAAAGTACCGGCGTCCACGGCAGATCACATGGCAGATGAAACGCAATACTGTGAAGCGTCTGGAGATTGAGGCTGAGAACGAATACTGGATCAGCCGCCCCTACATGTCTCCAGAGCAGGAGCACGGTCACGCTGCAGAGCGCAGAGCCCAGAACTGGCTCAAGATCAAGGAAACCAAGTTCAACAATTTTCCAGAACACAAGAACATTATAGATCATCTGAGTCATCTCAAAATCACAAAGACATGGTCTAGTTAATGTGAAATGACATGCAAGGACTTGCCAAATGTGACAATACAACATGTTTTCTTTTTGTTAATAACATTAGGCAGATGTTCTGTTGACAACCAATACCTTAGTAACCAGTTTTAATTTACTGTAAACTCTGTCTTTGTGTGCGTTTCTTTTCCTTTAAAAAAACTGAATCTGCACTGCAACAGGTCCGTAATTCTCCACATTGAGTACAGGCTCTGCAGATAATGAGCTCTGTGGCTACTGATTTTCAAGCTAATTAAGCAAATACAGTTTCATGTTGAGAAATCCAGGCTGCACTGGTTGGTTTATACAATCTCACTAATTATATAAACTGCTGAAGTGTGTTCCACATTATGTGGAAGTTGGCAGCCAGTAAACCCAGATATGTCTGAAACTAACATTTGGAAAACAAAAAAATGCATCATTTAATAAATTGTTGACACTCATGGTAATGGCTTTACTCCATTCATGGATTTTGTCAGACCTGCTGTAATTTATGGAAACGTGGGTTGTAGTGACATAATGATGTCATCATGTCACTCAATGGGTCTGTAGTGACTCAATGCAATTCAAAGACGTGTGACCTTCTCTGAATCATTGGTTTGTTTTTACTGTCTGGATGATGTGTTTATGACTTGTCTGATAACAGTTATTGCCCTTACACAACTTGTATTACAACACAAATTCAGGTCATATATCTGTGGGACACTACTTTTCAGGATCACTCGGTAAAGCTTTTTAAAAGTCATGAGTCTCTGATAATGCTGCACCTTCTACCTACTGATGTTCACAGGAAGAGATAGCTGTATCTACAGCTGTAAACGCATAAATGAACACATGGTGTGGCTGTGTACAGTCATAGTGTGGTATAAACAATATACCTGTGAGTGAAAAGGGCCTACAAAAACCAAACAAAGATTTTTAATTTTGACCATCCTTTGAGGAAGTGTATTCAATTTCTGCCAATAAACCCTGTTACACACTTTAATTAATCCCAAATAACAGGGTTAGTCTGAGCTCTGCTGGTCTTGGTATATAAGTCTTTAAAGAAGTGTGATGTGCATCTGAAGCAACAGGAAAGACCAAGACACCAAAGATACTTTAATGAGATGGTTTTTGTGTTTTCTATTTGGACCTTTTTTGTGCTTTTTGTTTAAATTTGGTGTGAATGTCATCACCACAAGAGATGATTTGGGCTCTGCGTGAGTTTTCGACACTGCGGGGTCCAAAATAATTGAACAGGATTAATGAGGTGTTTGGATAAATTGTGTCTTTGAGAGGGTGAATTCTACTGCAGGAATCAGAGGGAAAAGCCCACATGGTGCAGAGTCACTGCTCCTCAGGGACACATACTGTATTTCTAGAACCCGACTGCAGGCAGTTTTAACCAGAATCCTCCTGAACTGACTGCTCAGAGCTTTCCTTCCTCTAACACATTTTGCAATTGTAATCAGCTCTGCAGATTTAAATGCACTATAAGAACAAAAAGAATATGCTTTCAGAAATAATGAACAGTATTGCTCCTAAATTAAGCAATTTGCACTGTAGTGTATATATTTGTGCTTCATCAGTTCAGTGAAAATTTTGCAAAAAAAACAAATTGAAATATTAATAAATATTAAGCCATTCAATTGTTAAAATTGTAATATTTATTATTATCTACGTCTACCACATCTATAGGCCTATCTTAGGACTTTGGATTGTGTACATTCTTGCATACGCCACATTTGTGAAGCAGAGATTTAAATGTGCACGTGCTCACAGACCATCACAAATATTCAGCTGAACAGAGTGATATATTATAATATATTTGTAAATTTTAACAACAACAACGAAAATTGTACAAACTAAATGCAGTGGAGTAAAATTAAAAGATACATTAATTAGCAAATTGGCTAATTAAGTAGTTAATAATCATTAATATGAATTTACATTTTGAATTTAACAATCTTTTACGAGAGTAAAAAGACTAATTTGTCTCTGAAACAGTAGAATACAGTCGATGTATGGACGTGTTTGACCACCTGTGTTTACGACGACTCAGTATTGTGTGACAGTGAAACCAGCAACTCAGTCATCATTCAATATTTGATCATTTACAGCTGGTTTTTTACACCTTTTCTGACTGCGACCTGACAAAAGACCCGTTATGTTGGTTGGTTAAAAAAAGAAAAGAAAAAAAGAGGCAGTTTAAAATGCAAGTAAAGTGTTTCAGTAAGTAGAGGAGACCAGGGGTAATAAGATAAGATAAGACAAGATAAAATAGTCCTTTATTAGTCCCACAGTGAGGAAATGTAAATAGTCGAAGCAGCAAAGAGAGTAAAGATAAAGATAACTAATAATAAACATACATTTCCAAGAAAGATTTACCCCATAGTATAGGTTAGTTGTAACAATCTGTTTGAGTTGATTGAGGTTTTTCTTCAAGATTCAAGATTTCTTTCCTGTTGTTTTCTTTGACAGCCTATAGGAGGTTGTTGGTTTGTGCCAGTAGATTTATTTATTTTTTCTTTTTCAATCTCAAGTGCTGTTTTATCTTGTCACAACTTCTTCTCTGTTTCTCTTTGAGGGCCATCTTTACAGGTGTGTCAGTGAGTATTTGTTTCCTCTTTCTTCCTGTTGCAGGGATTTTTCTTGGTCCAGCTGAAGATGAGGGCTGGTTGGGAAGCCTGGGGGGGTTGGTGTTAGCATCACAATTCCATTGGTCTCACAGAAGTCGATAGCTGCAATTGACAGGCGTGACCTGTGGATATCCAGGAGAAGTTGCACGTTTTTCTCAGGGTTTACCTTGGTGTGGTTTGCAAAGTGCCCAAGGAAGATGAGAAAATCGACTTCCTGCATCCATCCTGATTTATTTCCACTTCCAATGCTTCCTATTGGCCCATCAGGTACAGAGTGGTCTGTGTAACGCACGTGTGGGAACACAAACATTGGAGAAATTGGTCTGGCATACTGAAATTTAAAGAAAACACAAATATAAAGAAAGGTTTGTTTTGGGTAGGTTGTTGTTGTTCTAACCTGGACGCTATCATTTTTATTTTATGACAAAAAATGCCACAGTCTCAGCTCAGTCTCATCATCCCGGTGCCGCGCGTCTGCCTCCAGCAGGTGGCGCTGCAGGTCCTGGAGGTGGAGCAGAGCAGCGGCTCCTCCTGCGCGCTGAGCCCAGCCGTTGTTTTTCCTCTCCTGGATGATGAGGTGCGTAAAGAGGCGCCAACAGCATCGCACCGGGCTGAGAAGAAGAGAGGAAGAGGAGGAGGAGGAGGAGGAGGAGGCTAATGAGCAGAGCGGAGCGGAGCACACAGACGGGCCCTGTCCTCCACGTCCACGCAGCGTGTCCACACTCACAGAGAAGACATGAAGAGCAGCGACGGACACAGGAGGACGCGCTCACGCACACACTGAGAGGAGACGCAGCATGGCGGGGGCCCGGAGGGGACTTGTGGCCCCTCAGAATACTTTTTTGGAGAATATCGTGAGACGCTCGAACGGTAAGAAGGAGCATTCATTTACTGCACCCGTTTATTATTGAACACGCAAACACTAACACAACAACACAAATAACAACAATAACCAGCCTGTTATGTCGCATCACAGAAGTTCACCAATTAACAAAATCAATTAGTGGTTGAAAGTTAATAATTTGAGCTGCGTAGCTAACAAAACTCCTGCAGTTACTACCTACGTAGTCATATTAACCTCATTCAGCTGATTAGTGTTAGCATTTTCAGATAATGACTAATTGGGAGTCCTTGCAGGTGTGTGCGTGTGTGTAAGACCTCTGCAAATGTTAATTGAATAATTGCTGTAGTTGAATAATTATACAGAACACAAATGTATATTCTGGTTTCTGATTTCTACAGTCTTTATGTAAAAGCAGGTAAATATATAATTAACTTTTTTTTCTAAACAATGTATAGGTATTATTATTATTATTATTATTATTGTTGGGACAGCTCTGCTTTATCTCTAGTTTGGAAGCAGCAGACTAAATTCGTTTTAAATTGTCCACCTCGTTATCTCTTTAAGCTACAAATTGCCTTGAATTATTATTAGAGTGTTGTTTGTTATGTATTTTAATGAGTCAAGAGACTCTGGAGAAAGGCTGAATCATAAGACTGCTGTATTTGTTAATTTCGTGACTGATATCGCCATCAAAACAACATTAAGTCATTAAAAAAACCATCTTACTCCACCTTCTGCTGTTGAAGTAATCCTCACAGAGGGTATTTGAAATCATTAACAAGCATCTAAAAATAAAGTTTCAGCACACAGACTCTGAGATGTTAAACATGTTATAATAGCACAATTGTTTTAACTGAATTTTAGTTAAATAACTTCCCTTCAGATTAATGTAAATGTGCTGTTCAGATGTGACGACAATTAACCACATTTGACAGCTGACCAATATTTTGGACATGGGTGTCAGTGTTATGTGACCTGCAGATGCTGCAGATACCGTCACTGCCACATCTAGGAACAAACACTGGACAAACAATAGTTAATTTGCTTGAAGTATAATAGTTTCAGCTAGATTTTGCATGTTTGTATGCACGTAGAGGGCACCACTAGCATTTGTACCCCTGTCACTCACATTAAAGTCTGTTATAACAGAAAGGGTGCATGCAGCTGTCCAGGTGATCCGTGTAATATTTAAATCACCAAGGTGTTTAAAAAAAAGAAAAACAAAGTATATGCATATATTAATGACCTCGGGTGTTTCGTGGATTTGTGAGGAGTAAATCCCTCCAGAAACAAAAGAGCCAAGACTATAATCTGCAGGATGCCAGCGAGAAACAGTGCAGAGGTTTGCGAGAGACACAGTAGTGGGTGGGCGTTGACAAACAGTGACACATTCCTTTTCATGCGACTTCCAGTCTGTCATCGAAGAATAACCGGCTTCAAGCTATAATTGAATGACTATTCCAGATTTCCATGTTCAGGTGCAGCAGTTCACTAGCTAGTCTAAGTGTAAGGAATAACATGTAGACGTCTGCAGTTATGTAACGTGGAGGGACATCCATCTGATTCTGTTCTGATGAAATAAAGATCACATTTGAAAGTTTACATTCATACAAGTGATTTGCAACTCACCATGACTGTCCTCCATGGCTCAAATTTTACATGCACCATCAACAACGTGTGAAACCACTCAGTGTTGAAGCACAAGGTATTTATGTAATAAGATAAGATAAGATGTACCTTTATTGATCCCCAGTTTGAAAAATTCAGAAATAGAATTAATCGCAGCAACTTTGTGAGTGACCCTAGACTCTAGAGGACTGCACTCTCCTCTATTATTCTTTGATTTTGTGTGCTTCCACGGAGCAGGGACATGAAGCCACATGGGTTCTGACCATTGGCTCATGTTGCATGCTCACATATTGAATGTATATCTAGGACCACTTATGGCTCTTTTCCACTACACAGCAGTCCCAGCACAGCTCGGCTTTTTACTTTTCCATAAGCGATAGTACCTGATACCTAGTACCGTAAATTTCGGCCTATTGAGCGCACCTGACTACAAGCCGCACCAGCTAGATTTTAAAAGAAAATAAATTTTGTACATATATAGGCCGCACTTGAATATAAGCCACAGGTTTTCATGTTGTAACCAGTAGCGGCGCCAGGATTCAATCTCTTATCAAAGGAGTTTCTTAATGAATGCATCCACTTTATGAATGGTGAGTGAGTGCGCGTGACTAGCACTGAATGAGTGGGCCACGGACAAAAGTGGGCCCACCTGTAACGCCGCGTATGGTTGTAACATGAGATATTAACACAGAAAGACGCTACACGGAAGTTTTTTCGTTGTTGTTTTTATTAAAACAACTTAATTTAAACACAGGGTGAACATGCACCTGCATGTTTAGAAAATAAAACAGCACCGACACGGCATCAACATGCCTGGTTAGAAAGTAAACACTGCACCAACACGACAGTAACACGTCTGGTTAGAAAAGAAAACACTTTAGCCTACCAGAAAAGTCATTGGTCGCTATCTTCATCTTCAGCGCATAATCTTTCCCTGCGTCTGTCTCACTTTTGCGTTTACTGCTAGAGAGTGCCCCCCGGTGGCCGTTAGCCAGTAAAAATCTATAAATTAGCCGCACCGTTGTATAGGCTGCAGGGTTTAAAGCGTGGGGAAAAAAGTAGCGGCTTATAGGCCGAAATTTACGGTACTTTTTTTAGTATCTGATCAAGCGAGCTGAGCCAATACTAAATGTGACGTCCACAGACTGTCGGCCACTGATTGGCAGAGTGTGACTGAACAATGCCGAACTGTAGATCAGTTAAAAAGAAATCCTGAAAACTTGAGTTAATCTCCAACATTTAGCAAGAAAATGTCTAAAATATAAATATTTAACAGAGGAGTCTGGTGGATTTTGTATTTCAGTTCTGCACTCCAGTCATGCAGGAAGTACTGAACAACAAACTACTTGAATCTGCAGCTGCTGTATCAAGTCACTAGTCACTAGTTTGTGTGTGTTGCGTAAAAAACTGATTTTAAAATCTGATTTTTGTGTCAGATCTGAGTCACCAGGCGGAGACTGAGATGCTTTGACCTCACTTTTGGGCAGCTGTTATCACGATGTGCAGCTTTTTGTAAAGTCTGTGGCTGCGACTAATAGCATGCTGTCCCCTAGAGTCTTTTAACATGAAGATACATGCACAATGCCAGCACCCGAGAACTGGACGATCTAAATGTAGCTAATATGCAAAATATTAACTCACACATAGAGCCAACATCTGACAAATACCTTTTTGTTGGGTCTTGAGCATTGTCCCATGTCTTTTGATTGTTAATTACATAACATTACAGATGGATATTTCAAGCTACAGTGTGTAAGTTTTGGTTGATTTTTTTGTTTTTATTGATTTTTATTATTCTGCCTCTGTTTGGTCTCAGTGAACAGAGATGATGTGACATTATGCTGCTGCGTCCTTCATCTGAAAACAGGCTCTGTCAAGCAATACAATCAGACCAGACTGAGGGAGCATTAGTGTGTATACAGCAGCAGTAGAATTCACTTTCAAAACTTTCCTTTTGCCTCAGTCTGCCTTGACATGAAATGAATCACTTTCGCATTTGATAAATACACATGGAGAGAGTAGTGTGCAGCTTAAGGACTTAATCAGCATTATGTGAACTCATCTGACAAAGGTTTGAATGTAAATGTATACACTACAGCTTTGAGCCGAAAACATTTATGTATAAAATGTATATAATACAACTTTAATTTAGCCAGTGGCTCCCCCAGACAAGGACAAAGTGTAGTTTTCTCCCCAGATGAACTTCTAAAATAGCTTGAATTAGTTAAAATTATTAGATATTATGGCAAAATGTGTCATTGACCTTAAATTCTGTAATGATAGGGCAGTAGTTCTAGTCATTAATATTTCCGATTAATAGCAGGTTGAATTTGAGAGTTCAATAGAGTTGTGGGTGGGTGGATTATGAATAATTATTTCGAAAAATTTATCAGTGCCTTCATAATTTACTGGTAAAAGTGTGCTTAAGTTAACTTGAACAAAATAATTGGTGTAGGTGGGTGGTAGGTAGATAATTAACAATAGGGCTGTAACTAGTGATTACTTTTATTGTATAATGAATGTATGAATGAACTTGTCCATACAATGCTGGAAATGGTTGAATTTTGAAGTCAGTGCATCTAAAACTGAAAAATGAGAACATCCTTAAATATATTATAAGCAAAGAAGTACAGTTTACTGTCACAGTGGAGCAAAGAAAGCAGAACATATTCATATTAACAGGCTAAAATGACAAAGAGTTCAACACTAAATGGATTAATTAATTATCAGAATAGTTTGCAGTTAATGTATGAATCAAGTTATAATGGCGTTATCATTGAAGACCTGATTAACATGTTCACAGTTGTAGAAACAGTCAGGTGAGGTTAGAACATCATAGTGGGTGAGGTTTGCTGGTTTTGCAGCACTGTTGTTGTAATCACCTGTCTCTCTCTGTTCTGGCTGACACGTCCCATCGTTTTTGTCCTGACATTCAACAGATGTTTTTCACTGTAATCTCTTAACCTCCTTTTTCTTTCCAAAACATTTCAGTTTGGACACTGTCACATAGACAGACAGGTACTATGATGTTTAGTTTGGCGTGCTGCTTCTGTTTTTCCTTTTGACATTGTGTTTTGCTTCTTTGTCATGTGTTCACTGAGTGTTCTGTACCAAATGCTGTTAATTTACAAAGCACTTGACTAATTAGACACCTTGAGATTGTATAAAAAGGTTTGCGACACAGAATAAACAAATCCACCGATAAAGAGTTTTAAGGAAAACATTTAACATCCTTCTGATCATTGTAAAGTAACACGTTGGCATGGAACGTCTGTCTGACCATGTTTGTGTCATCTGTCAGTGTTGACATGCGTTTAGCAAAATAATTTTGTGTGGTATGAAATCTGTGCGTGCTTTGCGTTATGTGTTCTTGTTTTCATTTCTTTATTTTTGTACCCCCGTGTTGTCACTTTGTCGTAATTTGAGTGGGTACTTTGCTGTTAGCTTTGCCATACTGACATTTTCTTTAATTATTTAGTTTTTAAAAATGGCCATAATATTCCCTAACTGAATACTTTCCACCAAAAAAAGGTGATAATCTTCATAGTTTTTGGTCCCAGTTCCAGATCAAAATAGATTTTATGGATTTGCATAAACAATTAAAATAAAGAAACAGTCAGAAGAGCAAATGATGAATTAAATGAATAATTTTGCTTTTGCCACAGCAGTTTAATTCACCTTATCACTCACAGGCTAAAAGTACTTGGATCTTTCCATTTGTTTTCATATAATCGATTGGTTGACACAATGGTGGAGGCTCGTTTATTAAAAGGTTCACTCCACAGAGGGTGATTATGATGATAAATTATTCTTTACTGCCAAATACATTAATATTATTCATATCGGCTGTCTTTAATTGTCAGATGTCACTGGAAGTGAAATGCATTAATCCTCATATTGTGCATAAGAATTCAGTATTAATGTATCCGTAATTATTGGATCTCCGCTGGCTTGTGTGCATACAAATCTATATACATATATATATATATATATATATATATATATATTTTGACAGATTATGCTTATTTTATTTGTCATGATTGAGTCATAAAGCCAGTTAAAAAACGAAAACGATCAGTGTTCATCCCTTATTCTAACAAGAAGACCATTTCAGGGTTACGTAATGACACCACATAACTGTATGTGAACCTTGGTTACAAAATCACTGAAGTTTATAAACGGGATGAAGCAAAATAGAGGAATTAAAATTTATCACCATTACACACATGAATGCGTTTAGCCAACATTTGAATAAGCCAAATACACAATATGAGAATTAATGTACTCTATTAAAACCGTGACATTTAAAAGTGATGAGAGCAGGCCTTAATATTTAGTTCACTGTATTTACCATTGAGGAATGATTTATCACAATAACTACTGTGTGTTAATGGGCCATATGATGAGGAAATACAGCTACTGTTGTCCCTTCAAACACATCTGAAACAGCTAATGAGGCCTAATTCATACTCAGCACAAGCACATGAAGGCAACTTGAGGTGAAAAGTGCAGCTAATGAGCAACTCATAAGAAATGTCAAGGAAGCGAAGAACAGTTGATGTTTAGGTCACATTTGTGTATACACCCTGAGAGGAGTGCGTACAGAGCCGCAGACCATCAAGGACACTAATGGAAATCTAGTGTTTAATAGCTCTCAAAGGTAGAGTTAGTGGTTCTTTTTAAGAGCAGAACTTATGTCAACTGCAAGTTCATCATGCCTCTGTCATATTTGCCACTGAAAGTTGTACCTTTTTAAATGACAACTGCTCAGATACTTTACTTAAATAGTATATTGTGAAGGATTTAGAAACATCTATTGGTGAAGTCTATAGACTCTCTAGGAGAGTCTATGGTCGCTTTTATTTATCATGAAAAACCAAAAAGTGTTAGTTTGTTCATTAAAAACATGGTCATGATTAAAAACATGGATTCATTCCTGATATTAAATTTCTCATTCTGTGGAAATGAAAACAAAATTCAATTTTAAATTTCCTTATTGTCCATTTTCTCTTTTAACATGAGTAGTGTAAAGCTGAAAGGTGTGGGGAAAATGTCTACATTTTTGCGATTGCTATTTAAGTCCAGCTTCAGTTCAATATGGCTCAATTAACATTATTAAAGCATTACATGCTTTTTTTAATTGGTGTAGAATACAGAAAATTTAACAAATCAATGATTAAATTGCAGCCTTTGCAAATTGTAGTGTTTCAAAATGTGATTTTGATTCATAAATGATTAAATGTTTAGCCCTAATACTCCATTCATTCACAGTCGTCTCCATCATTTTATTTTTCTAGTCGTCATGACTGTGGGTGTTTACTGTAACCCAGTCACATTGTGCCACGATCTTAATCGTCAGATCACGTCACTGCTGTTCAAATTTTGAATCGGTTTCCTCATCATCATCATCACCCTCGTCAGCTGTCATGGCAGTCATTTGCCTCCTCCGTCCCACTCACGTCGTCTCCATATCAGTGGCCTGTTTGAGCCCAGCTCGTCCGTCCATACATCACCGTCCTTCAGATCATCAGGATCCTCTTTATCACATCTCTCCCACCATCAGTGTCTAGTCCCTGGGGTTTTCACAGCCTCCGTTGGCTTTGTGTGGGGTCATGTCGGGGTCTTTTACATTTATATACAGTATAATATGACTTTCTCTCCTCTGGAAATAAAACTTGTTCATTGGTCAACTGAATCTTCCCTCATTGGATTAGCTTTATATATAGTTCAGGTCAGATATTCCTCTAGAAAAAAAAACAGTTTAGTTTCCATCAAATCCTTGTCTTTGATAACTCTTAATTTTGAGTATGATGTTGTTTACAGTCGTTGCCTCTCACCCTTTTCTGTCCCGTTGACTTTCAAACAGATACCAACTTTGTGCTGGGAAACGCTCAGATAGTGGACTGGCCCATTGTCTACAGCAATGACGGTTTCTGCAAGCTGTCGGGTTACCACCGAGCCGAGGTGATGCAGAAAAGCAGCACCTGCAGGTAGGCAACAGGAGACGCACACAAGTTCAGCGATTACAAAAACTCCAAAGATTAACGTGACGCTGCAAAATAAAAACTTACCATGGCTACAGCTGTCTCGCTAATCTGGATGAGCTCCATTCTGTGTGGTTAAGCGAAACTAATCCCAGTGTACACCTCACTAGATTTACTATGTTGTTAGTGCCTGCAGTAAACAGCCTCTCACTCAGATTCTTGCATCATGTCGACACGGACTGTTGCACAGTATTTTGATTGAAGGTTTGATGTGTATTTGCGTCTGAAAATTGAGTTAATGTTGTTTATGCTGGTGTAGAAGATATTTTCATGTCTCTGTGCTTTTACTGTTATTTGTGTTTACGCCTCTTAACACCCAGTTGATAACCATCAAGATGCTCATATAAGAAAGATAATGTAATACGGTTCAAGTGCTAAGGAAACGATGGACTGTGCCGATGATAGTCACTGTGCAGTGATAATAGTGCAGTGTTTCCAGATATGATTTATTTTTTAAGTAATGCTTATTAATTTAAAGGGACAAGAGAATGTGGTATAATATAATATGTTGCTGTTTTAGCCTGGTAACATTTCCTAATTGGCTATTTAACCTGAAAATGGAGACCGATCAGGTATAAACTGGCACTAAATAAAATGTTAAGGGATCTATGAAGTTCAATTTTGGCCACATTTTATGACAGTCTGATGGCTGATGAGGGATTTAACTCGGTAACATAAATGTCAACCTCATTGTAGTAATTCCAGGGAATCACCAAAGTCACGGCAGTTTCACAGCAGTCCATCTGATGGTTGGTGAACGGTTTAAAAGGTGTGTGTGGAATTCAACTGTTTGGTTAAAGGGCTGAGCAGAGAAGCGTGTGTATAGAGTGTAATCATTTCTGGTTTGAGTCCATGTTTTGTACTGTACTCCGTGTGTGTGTGGGGGTTTTCTCTGCGACTCCTCCCTCCTCCCACAGTCCAAAAACATGCAGACTGTTAATTCAGTATAGTGAATTGAGACACTTTCAGACATGAACTTCATGTCTCGTCCAACAGGAGTTTTTTGTTTGTTTACATAGGACACCTGCATATCGATTGATTGACTGTCTGCAACAGTAGGAGAATCTCTTGAGTTGCTGAGAAGTTTCTCCTGATGTGTTCTCACATGAAACCCTCAGACATTACCAGAGAAAGCTACCCTAACCCTGAGCTACCATAGGAAGCTGGTAGGAGACGCTCTAGAGTGATTTCTAGAGACATTTGTGTTCAGGTCCCTGCTGGAAAAACTCTGACTATGCAGAGAATCTCTGCAAGTCTGAAAGCAGTTACAGAGACTCTATATTGACCATGGATGTGAATGAGAGTTTGATTTTTTTTCTGCGTTTGCTGGTGACCTTTCCCGGGTGTCAATACATGACGTTAGAAAAAATCCAATTATTTAAAAATACACAAACACGTTAGTCCAGCTTGTACCAAATTTGTCAAAGTTGGACTAGCACATGTGCCACACGGTGGAGCAGGGGTTAGCTGTTGTTGCCTTGTAGCAAAAATGCCCGGGACAAGAGCTGCATGGAGTTTGCATGTTCTTCCATGTGTGCATGGGTTTTATCTGGGTTCTCCGGTTTCCCAAACATGCAGAGGTTATTTAGACAATAGGTGTGAGTGTAAGAGTGAATGGTTGTTTGTCTCTATGTGACCCTGTGATGGACTGATGAACTGTCCAGGGTGTGTGCCCTGCCTTATGCCAGCTGGGATTGGCACCAGCAACCCCTACAATCCTCATGTGGAGGATAAAGGGGTAGACAATGGATGGACTATCACACTGAGGAGTACTTTTCATGTACTGTTTTGAAATGGAATGAAACTGACCGAGGTGCTCTGTACATGTTCCACAGTCCCCAAACCTGGGCTCTGACCCATAAATGGAAAGAAAACATCAAGAAAAACAAAACCTACTGAAGAGGAGAAAGAATTTATCATTTTAAGAATTAAATATTTTGAGTTGATGTATGGTAAAACGACATAGTGGCACTCGACGTGGCGCTAACTAGCCACCAGTAAAAGTTATTTTGGTCTGTTATGTAATAGGTCAATTAGAAAATGACCGTTACTGACAAGCTGAGACAAGCTTATCTCTTCATGGAGATGAACTGAATGTTTCCCCTGCGACTCTCAAAGGAAAACCAGTTTCAATGATCAATCACAGATATTAACATACATAATGAAAATGTGAATAAAGGTCATGGACCTCCACAGTGGACTTAAGTTGAATAGAAACAGATTGAGCTCCGTTTTCTGCTTCTCATCAGTTGCTTTTCCTACTGGACCTACGGTAACTGAGAGGAAGTGCATCTCTCAACTCAGCAGAGGAAATCAAATCTGTGATGTAATCATGTTGTAAAAACTGAAACGTCCTCCATACCAGCGACTGTTACAATAAACTGTGGACGCGGTCTCCCTCGGGCAAACTCCCCAGTAGGCATCGAGATATAAAAAGTGACTCGCCTTCCTGTTGGAGTGAACAGTTTTGGGACGTGTGTTGTATGTCGCCACCGTATTAATCAGATCACATGGACACAGTCGGTACTGCCAGGTTTGAAAAGCGTGGGAGGTTTTGTTTTTAGTGGGAGATGGTGTTTGTCACAGCCAAGACTGCAGCCATTACTGATTTATCCTCGCAGGTCCCCAGACATAAGCTTCAGATGATTTGCCAATACAAATATTGAACAGTGTGAGTGAGACAATTTGTTCAAGGCTTATTTTTATGTTGGTAGATGGAGTGGATTGTTTACTGGAGGAGAACATCTAAAAATGTTGTCATTGTGGTTTTTTATGTACATATCTGAATTTATGTACGTAACATCACAATGCTATGTAAATAGTATTGTGATATAAATACTATCATATATTGAAGATGATGTTGCACCAATGTCAATGTCAATGTCTTTTGTGTGCACCTTGTTATATAATAGTGCATCTGGTGTGTGGGTGGCAACAATTTATCAGTTATTAATCATTAATTGACAACTATGTTAGTCTTCAATTCATTGGTTTAAATGAGTTTATTATTTACGTGTGATTCCAGCTTCAGTCACACAAGAAGACCCGGGTCCTTTCTCCATGGAGTTTGCATGTTCTCCGTGTGCACATGTTATTTTTTTCCCAGTTTCCCCACAGTCCAAAAACATTCAGATTTAGGGATTAGGCAAATTGGACACTAAATTGTCTGTGAGTGTGAGAGTGGATGGTTGTCTGTCTCTGTGTGGCCCTGTGATGGACTGGCGACCTGTCCAGGGTGAACCCCGTCTTTCGCTCTATCTCAGCTGGGATTCGCACCAGTGACCCTCATGTGGAGGATAAGATGGATGGATGAATTTCTTGGACGTTTGATAACTATTGTCTGGTTTCCTTGCTTCAGAATCATCATCATTATGAAGAAACACTGATGGACATTTGGATGCACCCATGGTGCACAGCAAATATCCATTTTCCATTGTTGAAACTAGATGAAAATATGATTTAAACTTACAAATATGTGCAGTGAGGCTGAACGATTTGGGTAAAATATCAAACTACGATTTTTCTGACAGATCTTGTGACTGCAATTTGATTTGCAAAATCCTCTTTTACTAAAGCTTCAAGCTGTTGTAAAGCCTCAGTTTATTATTCAGTTAGTTAGTTTTAATACAGATTACCATCACCATCTAGATATTTTCCATACTTGAATAACTTAAATTAAACTGAAGCCTTTTGCTATTTGCAGTGAAGCATTTAATCTCATGTGCAGACGTATTTGGCAGAAATTAAGCAAAAGCACAAGGCACATGCGTAGATATCATTCCCCAGTTAGCAAGTCATGTGCATTTGTATGGTAGCCTATTACTCCCCTCTAATTATACAGCAGTAAATGGCAAATGTTCTCATATACTAGTTTTAACATTTTTTTCATTGAACTTCCTTTATTCAACGAATATAGAATTCAATCAAGCTATGAATGTCATGGGCCTGAAGTGCAAATGAGAGCAGATGTGCCATATCACAATTCAACGAGGCAATGCTGCGGAAAACTCTTAATGCATTATTGGAACATTTTACATTTATCCTTTGTCTCTGCAGCGTCAGAGTGTAGTCTCATTAAATTTAGCCCTCCTCTTGTATTTCATAACAAACTAAGTTATATTTAGATCATGCTGGAACACGCTGCTACTGAGGGTGGCAGTAACAAGCAAAGTGAGATGAATGTTTCTGCAGCGTGGTTAAATGTGCTCATGGTTTTTGACCCATGCTCAGGTTTAATTTGTTTTTGAGAGGTACTTTGCATTTGGCCAATTAAACACCAGATCACATTCATCTTCTTTACACTTTCAGGATATATTTCAATGAGTGTTAATCCACTGCTGCTCTATTTTTAATGTAGCCTATTTCTCCCCTCTAAAGGTCTGGGAATCAGTAAGTGGTCTGCACAATTTAGCTGTAACTATTGATAAATGACATTTTATTCATTGTATTGCTTCTATTTCTATTGAAAAAGAAGTATAAGGTTGAAGTTCAGTATGACGATGTACAAATGTGCTATCGATGCAAATGAGAGCAGATTGCCATATCACAATTCAACGAGGCAATGCTCGGAAAACTCATTAATTTATTGGAACATTTTAGATTTCCTTTGCACTCTGCAGTGTAAGAATGGATCTATAAAATATTCAAATGGTTATTTTCCCTTTTGTGTTTTCCAGCTTCATGTACGGGGAGCTCACAGACAAGGACACCACGGAAAAAGTGCGACTCACATTCGAGAATTATGAGATGAACTCGTTTGAGATTCTCATGTACAAGAAGAACAGTAAGTAGCACATGTGACACGTATGTTACCAAAAGGGAGAAATCAAATGTTCCATTGTCTTGTCATGCAAATGTTCTCCGAGCCTGTGTAAAGTACAAGCAAGTTCAAAGGCAGCCCAGAATATTTCTACCTCCACAGAACTGGTCAAGAACGGGACCAGAGAAATGTGCAAACGCTGTTAGTTTCCACTCACAGGTGTAACCTTGCTCTGCTTGCAGAAGAATACATTTCACCAAAGACCATGATTTATTTTTAAACCTATGTATTATTATATAATCTATGTCATCAGATGTTGCAGCTAAATGTACGTCTTCTCTTTTTCTTGCCTCAGGGACGCCTGTGTGGTTTTTTGTGAAGATTGCTCCAATTCGAAATGAACAGGAGAAAGTGGTCCTGTTCCTTTGCACATTCAGTGACATAACAGCCTTTAAACAGCCCATTGAAGATGATTCTTCCAAAGGTTTGAGTCAACTCATTTAATATGTTCAACTTTCAATCAGCCCTCTATCAAAACTGATAACGCTACGTTTTCATCTGTGTTTGGCCATCAAATGCCCCAATGCACTTTTTCAAATACCTCCGTGATCTAACTTACAGGCAGAGGTAACACAATTCCACCCCGTGTATTGTGCATCTGCTCTGACAAGCACCCAGTCAGTCAAATACACACCTCGCTATGCTGGTTGTGAGCTCACGAAACACACACAAAAGATCTCTTGGACCATGTGACTGTTGATTTTTGAATGTCAATTACATTGAAGTAGAATTGACTTTCACTGCCAACTTCAGATAGGCATCAGTTTGAATTGGTACAAGAGAGGAGCTACAAACAAGTAGTAGTGACATTAGCCTGAGATTGTAGTTCAAGCTTCAGTATCAACAGGCAGTAAAGGTACAGGCATCAGACACCAGAGTGGCTGTAGTTAGTCCCTTAAAGACAAAGAAACGAGAAGTCTGGACAAATGTTCCACTACCTTGAGCAGAAAGTCGCAGATATCGTTTGCCATAAAGTGCTTTGCAGCCATATGCCGTGTTTCCACTACGTAGGCAAAGTCACCACAGCACGGCTGCATGAAATTGCCGTGACTTGTAAAGCAGTTGTTTTCAGTGTAACTGAATCATTAGAATCAGTTAATTATAAGGATTTGTTCAGTGCTTCCTCCATGTCAGACACTGTTCTGAAATACAGCGGCAGGGTCTGTGATCGCAGGCTTTAAGCAGTGTGTCGCTAAATACACCAGACTTCTCTGTTAAATGATGATTTTAGACATTTCCCTGCTAGTTGTTGGAGATGAACCCATGCTTTCAGGATTGTTAAGTCTTTTTAACTGATCTAAAGTTCGGCATTGTTCGCTTTTCTTGTGTCGAACGTCTTGCTCATGCCTCTTCTCGTGACGGCAGTTTGCTGACATCACGAATAGTATTGGCTCAGCTTGCTTGGAACCTTGCCAGAGCAGGTACTAAAAAATCTATACTATTGCTAATGGAAATGCAAAAAACTGTGCCGTGCCAAGGCGAGTCAAGTAGCGCTAGTGGAAAACGGGATTGAAATGACACTTACGAGGGTGAACCAAAATACTACAGCTGACCAGAGATTATACAATTATACAATTATAGGAAGAGCAGATGAAAAAATCCTGTGGGGTCATTTTGAATGTCTGTGTGATGCAGTTTTCAGACAAACAAAGTCCTTCTCAGCAGTTTATACACATCCTCTTCAAAGTTGTTGATGCCAAGGCAATACTGCAGGTGCCAGACTGTGACAGAGAGCCTGTCATAGCCTCAGAAAATATCCAGTTGCACAAAAACATCTTGAAAATCGCGCTTTTATAGTTTGTGGTGACTGACTGTGTTTATAATCTTTCAGGCTGGGGAAAGTTTGCCCGGCTCACACGAGCTCTAACGAGCAGCAGAGGAGTCTTACAACAGCTGCAGCCCACGGTTCACAAAGGAGAGAACGTCCACAAGCACTCCCGCCTAGCTGAGGTACGCCACAAAATTATCAACCGCTTTGATAGGCTTTTTTTTCCCCCAAAATCATTTCAAGTTGCTTTATAATAATGTAATTTGTCTGTAAAGAGGAAGAGAAAACATCAGAAGAGCGTTTAGAGGATGCATACCTTTATCAAGACGAACACCTTTTCTCACCATGTCAAAGACTCACAGTCGATAACCGTCTGTTGCCCTCGTCAGGCTGGTGTGAGCAGCACCGTCAGCTCTTGTCAGCTTGACAGCCAATTCAACTGGTATGTAACAACTGCAGCAGGAATGCATCACAGGGCAAGAGTGAATCGATGAACTGGCAGGGACTGACTGAGGGAAGACAAAATACTACAGGTGTGGCTTAATGAAAGCAGAACATGAATTCAAGCTGGTGGACATGGAATAATGACAGGAGAAGAATGTTAGTTTTTGAAATAAAACAAGATGAAGCAGATATTACAATGTTGGATCGGTGTTGGGGACTATCAATGAGAGAGTGTTCAGCTCCAGCCAATCAGAAGACGGGAAGAGACATGGAAATGACAGATCAAGCGGGTCCTCAGTTCATTTGGACATTTGGATGAGAATACACCTGTTCATTAAGTCACTGTGCTTTCATGAGTCCAACCATCTGTGTGATCAACCAAAACAAATACATGTGCATGGCCAGATAATTATTATTAATTACCAAGGCACATATCGCGCACACTGGTTGCTTGTCGGTTGTGTGCGAGTGCAACTTTTTCCCCCCCCGACATATGCCAGCTGAGGTGTTTACCGGGCTTAAGTCTGGGAAAAATGAACCACAGGCTACACTTAATGCAAAATGCAAACAACAGATATCTCATCGGTCCTCTCATCAAAGCTCCGCCACAAAACACTGGAAGTCATCACCTTTAGTGGAGGTTACTTACTTGTTTATGCTTTTCTGGCTTGTTGTGAAGACTCTGGTCACACACCCAATGTGTGAGAACTACAGACTCCTCCAGACAACTTTAGGATGTGATAAAATGGCTTTCAGGAACAATATTCACACAGCACTTCTAAAGAACAGTTGACCTCCTCCACCTCACCATCAGTATGACATCGTTCTTGTTTGCCATTACTCTCCCCGTGTAGGTCCTGCAGCTTGGCTCGGATATCCTACCGCAGTACAAGCAGGAGACCCCCAAGACCCCCCCTCACATCATCCTGCACTACTGCCTCTTCAAGACCACATGGGACTGGGTTATCCTCATCCTCACCTTTTACACAGCCATCATGGTGCCCTACAACGTCTCATTCAAGACCAAGCAGAACAACGTCACGTGGCTGGTGGTGGACAGCATCGTCGACGTCATCTTCTTGGTGGACATCGTTTTGAACTTCCACACCACATTTGTTGGACCCGCAGGTGAGGTCATCTCGGACCCCAAGCTGATTCGAATGAACTACCTGAAGACGTGGTTTGTTATTGACCTGCTGTCCTGCCTGCCCTATGATGTCATCAACGCCTTTGAGAACGTCGATGAGGTGAGTAACCGTGGTCACGAGTGTTTGTGGGGATGTTTGGCGCACATGAGGTTAAGGTACTAATACTTATATAATCTATTAGCATTTCAATTATTATTCAAGTCTTAAAAAAATTATAAAATGTAGATGAGCCAGTACCAGCAGAGCAATTTTCTCCCACTCATGATTAATGGTATTGGTAATTGCGGCTCATTTTCTATTCAAGGATGCTGCAGTATTATTCTTGAATAGAAAATGGTCAGCAAGTCATTATATTTTGATGACTGATGATTTGTTTTGACAAGTTATGACCTCATATCAAGTCATTGGAGGCACAAATAATAAAACCTAATGTAGTGAGTAGTTTGATTTATTCAGGATTAGGAGTCATTGTATTTTCTGTTAAAGAAAATCCACTTATTTCAAAATGGGTGCTGTCAAGCAACACTATCAGACCTGACTGAGGGAGTGTGTGTGTGTGTACAGCGTCAGCATAGGTACAAGAAGACTGTATCCTGTCAAGCTGCTTAATGATAGAGTTATTTTTCAGTGTGATCAGGGTGGTGTTTCTACTGAAGTGATCAGTGTCAGTATATTGTTCATTAAAGCAATCACAATTATGTTTGTAATTAAGGAATCACTGTCAGTAGTGTTTGCAATAAACCAATCAGTGTTGTGTTCCTGGTAAAGTGATTAGTGTGAGTGTAATAGTTTTAATAAAGTGGTCAGTGTAGTGTTCCCAATACATATGCACTGCCAAGCAAGCAATAATAACAACAATAGTAAACTGCTTATATTAACTGCATCAGATGTGAGCTGTGGGAACCAAAAAAAAGGTCCCATAACAGCTCTCTGTAAGTAATTTAAATCAAAATTAAAGAAAGTCTGATATTTCTGCTGTATATTGTGAGACGGGTGCTCTGTTGGTACTGGCTCATTTCATTTCAGATGATGGAGCTGCTGTCGGATTGTCAGGAGCAGAACCACCTTAACACACGGCTCTATTCTCCTGAGCTCTCCCTTGCGGGCACTAATTAGCCTTGGGAATAATACAAGTGCTTGCTTACTCTCTCACCGCCCTTTCCCAAGCATGTCAGGGAGCTACGGTGGCCTTTGCAGACCAGAATGATGTGAACTCTCTTTCACAACACAATCTCCTCACTTTCAGTCTCCCACTTTTGCTGCTGTTTCCCTTCTTTTTATTGATTTATGTGGTAATGGCCACATAAATAAAGATCTGTTGTTGAAACGTTGCGGCGCAATACGGGGACCTCTGTAAAGTGAGGCCCCTACAAGTTCATATATAAAAAAGGCTTATTCCAAGGCTATGATTATACACTTATTTGTATAATTATGCTATAATTGCATGTATCTGTGTGGCTGAGGGTTGGTGGTGTCATTTCCAGGGTACCCTTAGTTGAACCTTGGAAGTCTGTTGACTCTCGGCACTGGGCGCCGCAGACTGTGGGAGTGTGTTTGATACGTGGCTGGACATTTTCAAGGGTCTTTTGCTTTGAAACTTCAAAGTCTGTTGACTTTCGACACCGGACGGTCCAGACTGGGAGAGGGTGGTTGACGTGAGGTTGGGCAAATCCGAGGGTGAATTGCTTGAAATCTTGGAAGTCTGTTGACACTGGGTTCTGGATGGTCCAGGTCCAGACTGGGAGTGGATGGTTGACGTTCGGCTGGACAATTTCCCGGGTCTACTGCTTTGAAGACCAGAACTCTGTTGACTTCCGGCACTATTTGCTCCGGATTGGGAGCTGATTTCGTCCAGCTGCTGCTGGATCTTGTAGAGGTCATGTGGTGTAAACCACCACCTCTTTTCCTCTGCCTGAGATGGCAGCTGCTGCCTCTGCTGCAAAGAGTTCTTCTTTGAGGAGGTGGCCGAGGACACAGACGAGTTAGTGGATGAGGACAGATGTGATATTGGCATGGAGCCTGTCGTCATCCCTTCTGGAAATTTCTTAGCGATTACCTCGAGACCTCCAGACAGCATGAAGACATTTTCAAATCCTTTCTGGCACATGATTGTGGCCGCCCGACTGGCAATGGTCTCATCCTCGTCATACAAAATGATTATTTTTCCTGGTATATTTTTATATTCCCAAATTTCTTTTATGCCCCTGAATCGAGATAGCATGATAATTGGAAAATTGTGCGCACCAATGATGTGACAGCGGTCGTAATCGTCTTGGTCCCGTACGTCCAGCAGCAGGTAGGGACAGTTGGGACAGGGCCTGTTGGCCAGGTCCTCATTCTCCAGGCTCACCTCTCCACCACAGCTGAGAACACTAAGCTGTGTTGACATGGCACTGTGCCCTATTTTCCCAATCTCCAAGGTGTCCCCTACATCCTGTTGACTGAACAGGTTTGTACCTGAAGAGTGTGCCTGGAGTATCATTTGTGCAAATGTTGTCTCCTTTAACCGCTTGAACATTTCATCGTTACGATACTTGAAGTATGTTCTCCTCTCCTCTAGCCTTTCCATATATTTCGAAAGGCTAGATCCTGTATCCAACTTGGTTTTCACATGCTGATACTTTGAGTTTTTCTGTATTCTTTTTTCTTCGTCAGAATGGAGCGTCATGATCTAAAAGATTCTGTTATGTCTGTGGTAATACAAAAAAGGACTTGTGTTTCTTTGGTGATTTATAACAATTGACGTTATTGCCTGCCTTTGTCATGCTGATGACATGAACGCTTTTATCATCGTATCAAAGGCAAGACCATTCACAATGATGACATAGGTGTTCCAAAGTCAAGGATCCATGTGGTCTCTCTTCTGGTTTCCTTATGTCTCCTTGAAGATAGATAATGTTATCAGATTTACTCAGATGGGTTTAAGGATCCACTTTCTGAAAGGGCTGGCTTTTCCATGTTTGTTACTAACTTTCAGATCAGACAGAGAGTTTGCATTTCAGATTATAATTCAGTTTTTTTATCAGGTCTGAGATAGAGGTCCTCTCAGTCTCCAATACCTTTTTTTGAGTTGTAATTGGAAAAGCAATTTTTCATGAAGTATATCTGGGTACCAAGGTTATACATTTCCAGCAAGGCATGATGATGAATTTCATTTTTGTTTGTTAATTTGTGTGTTTTGCTCTGTAGTAATGTTTTTTTGCGGGTGGATTGAGTGACGCAACACCTGTCAGTAATTTTGTACCTTATTTAAAGCACTTTACACAAATACACATGCACTTACCTGTGTTCTCCTCTCTCAGCCTCCCAGGGTACGCATGTAAAAGAGTCCCCGGGGAAACAAACTGCTCTTTATCATTCCAGGAGGGTTCCATCGGATAAGGTTGTGCAGGGGTGGGAGGTTTAGTACAGATTTTTTGAGAGTTAATGTGTGAGGATATATATAACTGTTATGCACTTAGATTATCTGAGCCTTAGTATTTTTGTTTATGTCGATGTTTTTCCTGTTGTATCAGCGTTTGTAAAATAGGGCACTGTAATGTACCCCTGTTCTTTGTGACTGTTATATGTCGCTGATTTTTCCCTCAGCAGGGCAGTTGATATTTTGTTCTGGTAGAGGCCGGTGTGTGTGACGCATATCTTGCCTAGCACTGAAAGTATTTGTAAATAAATCCCCAAGTGTGGGTTTGCCTCATCATCTGTCTCTGCCTCCTCACCTTTGGTCCAGACCGCTTTGTCTGGCAAGGTGAGACCTGCTATGATGCTGTTGAAGGATGGCAAATCAATGGCTCGTCCTGACCGGGTTGTTAAAATCCTATGTTGCCTATTCAGGGTGGAGGAAATGGACTGTACTTTTATGTTGGTCTCTGGACACACAGGAGTTGAAGGAAATAAAACGTCTGATAAACTAAAATGTTAGATCCAAAGGTTAGTCTAGGAGTGGATGAATGTGTTAGTGTCTCTGGAGAAAATGCAATGAGACAGAGGAGCGGGAGATAGAACAGAAGGGTCAGCATTATCGCTGTCTGCAGCCCGTTAGAAATAAGTGGCTTTCTGTGAAGTTAAAGGTACGGGATGAGATCGGTCTAAATAGACTGAGATTGGAGCAGTGTGGATTAGCCAGATAGATGAAAATGATAGGAAAACACCCAGATGGTCTGTGTCAGACTGCCAGTGTGGACATCCAGAAACAATTGAACATGCTTTATTTTCATGTGGTCAATTCAAAAGAGAACGGTAATTGTTGAACTGACTGACCTGAGGCCTTTGTGTTTTTCAACCTTGTCAGTATAAGACAGTTTTAGCATTTCTGTGAGAATATAAAGAATATCAACTCTTGTTTTCCCCCTGTGGAAGGCAGTATTACACCTCTCAGTGTATCACCTGCTTATTATTAGATTAGAAGAAGATTACTGATTCAAAAAGCTAGTTTTGTTTGATATTCATTCTTTAAACAGGGAAAACTTGTTAACATAGCCAAATGGTTTTTTTTAAGTTAACACAATAATGTGACTTTTTGTACTTTTTAAACAAAATTAATTAAACAAAAGACTTTACAATCATGGACAAGGAAAGTAATATTAGAACAACAAACAGGAGCATCTGGCTGGTGGAGATGATGCTAAGCTAAACCACAACCTGTGGCAAATACAGTTAGTAATTTCTTAACAACGCTTTCAGATTGAGTTTTTTATAAGGACTAAATTTAAAAGTTGAAGGATCAGCATTCAGCTTTAGAGTTATTCTGTTTATTTAACTTTTCCAGTATGTGTGACATTATATGAAAGCAGAGACTTATTACCTCATAACAGCCCCCTTATGTAACTTATGTAATAAGTTCTAAAATGTTTACTTGTGCTTCGCCGGCGAGTTAAAATTCTGGATGCGATCACTTTTAAGTTGGGCTGACAGGTTATTAGGTTTCCGTGCCGGCACCCGACCACATTTAATAACCACTGTAGTCCATATCAGGTCCTCTTCACTTGGTGCTTTCTGTTGTGTCAGTGAAGAAATGAGCCTGAGTGAGCAGCATGATAATGTTTACTTGTGAATTTAAGCACAGAGTGGAAAACTGTCACAGGATCCTCAGATAATTGGCACATTTTAATTGGGGAATGTGCTTGAAAATGAGTAAACTGAGTTTCTCTCACCACAGCTCTGCTGTATTTTGCACCTCATGGTGGCTGACAAAAGGACAGAGTCATGGGAAAACATGGGCTGTGATTCCAAATTGAGATGTGTTATTATACTGAGGAAACACTTTGAGCTGGTCAATTTGAACAGTCTCAACACAGCAGACTGCATGCTGCTGGTGTTGTGCAGAAGTTGTGCTGACATGCCTTTATTTTATTAATGACAAAAAATGTAGTAAAATATGATGTTTTCACTGGTGAAACCTGTTTTAGAACACACTTACATCATATTGTTTCTGCAGCTGCTGATTGACACTATACACACACACACACACACACACAGATTCTTGTACAGCTATCTCAGTGGAAACACAGACATAAGGTATTCCTTAGCCCTTTACCCTTGCCTTAATTGTTACAACTAAATGCCTCCCCTGACAAACTTAATTCTTAAGGTCTTTGTACACTGGACATGCTGCGAAAATAAGGGACGACACATCTTCCCATGTACATCAAGAGCGATGTGAAGAAACTAATTAGTTATGATGATGAGGGGGAAAAAATCGCAGATCAGATCAGAGCAGGCTACATACACACACACACACACGCAGCAGCAGCCGAAGACAGCAGCTCAGAAAACTATTGCTGCTGAAGCTTGTTTTTTTCTTATTTATTAAAAAGAACGGGGTTCTCGTTCTGATTGGTTAGCTGTGGAATCGTCAGAAAATCGCTCATGAAAATCGACCGCCATCGGGAAACAGTCGCAATTTTTGCTCGGCAAAATGAAGACTCTGATGTCAATGCTGCGTTCGTTGGTCGCACGTTTGAAAAATAACGTAAAAAAAAACGAAATCAGGTGTTCAACCATAACAGAAAGTGAGGTCCAGTCAAAAGCTATAGATACACACACACACACACAGTTTCCATGACATTGCATTGATTTACATTCATTTCCTGGATATTTACTCTAACCTTAACTACTTAATTTAATTACTACTGGCCTAATCCTAATCCTATCTTCAACCTAAATTTAAAATGTAGTAATTTACGTTATGGGGACTTGCTTTTTAACAACAATAACATTAGTAATACCTGTGCACACACACACACAGCTATCCTTTTAGGACTCACGCCGCTTTCTATTCATTTGTGTTGCCTAAACAAAGCGTTATCCAATTACCATTAATTGACAATTGAGGTTCTACCTCATTAAGACCAGGTTTTGGTCTCCACGAGGACTACAGGTCCTAACAAGGTCAGTGTTTATGCCAGAAAAGCACACACACACACACACAAGCATGCTCACTGATTAAATGGATCCTCAGTGTCCTGCACTTGCCGGTTTTCATTATATCAATGCATCATTGTGTGTGGGTGCGTGTGCGTGCGCTTAAATGTGACATGTCTCATGATGTGTGTGTGTGTGTGTGTGTGTGTTTGTGCAAAGTGCTGTGATGGCATTTAACGATGCTGTGTGTCACACAGTGAGCAGCACAGTGTGTACATCGTCTCTCGGGCTGTTGTGAAGCTCGTGCAGGACGAGGCAACATGAAACGCTGCAATAATGCTTAAAAAAACGAGACTTGTTGTTTCACAGTGATCAGAGTTGTATTTGCAGCTCAAGCATTTTGGGCCTTTCTAGTCTTTCAACACTTCAGCATCTGAAATGCTGACACGTTCCAAGTGGCGGCCGCACCAGTAGTCTGGGATCAGCAGAAGAGAGAAAAACAACAACACTTTTTTCAAAGATTCAAAGAATAATGCTGGTGTCACTTTTTTCATGTTTTTGGTATTATTGTTGTATTTTTACACCAAATGTAATTTGAGTTTATTCCCTGTTTCACGCCAAATGCTGAGGACTCAATAAAATTTCCTTTGTCATTAAATGGACAAAACATATTTTAACGTCCAGTGTTTAATGGTGAGAATGCAAATTGCAATAACAGAGGACTCCTCCCTTTCCCACCTACGATTTTACATACCAAAACAAGACTTAAACAAGACTTAAAGTACATATAAAATGTTTATTTTAAGGCTAGGGCAACCGTATTTTAAGGGATCTTAGACTTATACAAGCATATTTATGGGTAGTTTATTTAATTTCTGCCATTTAACTCACACTGTTACACACTGGACCATTATAAGTTAAAAATGGCCATTGTTTGCGTTTCCTGACACCAAATCCCATGAAAAGCAATTAGGAAGTATTTAGGTGATTCACAAATGCACATTCCCTCATTATCTTAAGTCGTATTCATACCTAATAGTCCGCTAGACTCGGTACGATTGGGGACTCGGTTCAATTGGGGGTTGCAATATTCAGCCGGTCCAAGTTTGCTTTCATACTTTTGCACTTTAGTGAAACAAGCCGAACCTTTTGAATAACGTATTCTCCTCCTTGCCTGAGGTGGCGCTGCATCAAGAATTACTGAAGGAGAAGACGAGACAACAATGAACAAGAAAACTCGCTCATCTGTTGTGTAATGCAGGACAACTTCTGGTTCCTCCACACCCAAAACATGGAGCTGCATCAAATCCTATGGTTTTATGTGAACATACGACACATAAACGCGGACTCAGACATTGGACAGTGGACAGACATTTCCCCCAGACTGTCGCGCTACACGTGCTTATGTTCTGGTTGTGTTTACCCACAATGCCCTGCGCTGTAGTCCGCTTCCTGCATTTGGTTCAGTTGAAGCGAACTGAGACCTGCGGTTCGGTTGCACATTCACGTCTCCCCAAACGAACCAAACGTTCCGAGCAAACAAACTAGGGTTCGAATTAGAAGGGCTGGTGTGAATACGGCTTAAGCCTATATTTAATGCCCTTGAAATACATACACATGTTAATTATTTATGTGTTGGACATCTTCCATCTATTTTCTTACATTTTAACATCGCTAATGAATCACTTGCAAAAAGAATCAACAGTGAAAATAAGCATCAGCTGCAGCTTCATATATGTGCTTTGTACAGTATTATCTGTGGCGTTTGTTTGCACCTTTTGCCTGAATGTTTTTGGCCACATCCGAGCTGTGAGTGTCCATTTCCAAAAAAATCATCTTCCCGTGTCTCAGCAACAACTCAGTGACACTTTGAAGTGATCCATGGCTCCGGGTGAATAACAAGACAAAACGTCTTGTTGCTACAGGCCTTAACAGCTGACATGAATAACTTTGATGGCTGATGTTGCCGTGTACAGGGGAGGGAACAATGGTTAACAAGGGGCAGCTGTCAAAGTTATTCTTGGCGATGTTAAAGCAGCACATGTCACCTTGAGACTGACTGGAATTCATGGTTATTGTCAGTGTTGAAATGGTCCACATTGTGTTGCTGTCCACCTTTTTTTTTAAAGGTAGAAGTGATGGCGCTGTCTTTGCATGCTTTGCTCGTGGTGCAGAGGCTTCACACTCACACACACACACACACAGATACTGTATTGTTGTTTTTCTGTTTCATTTTATTTTAAAATCTTTTTAATTGAACGTTCTCATGTGTTTATTCATCTCTTACCACTGATTGAGTGTCTTCTCTCTTACATGTGCTTCGAATTTTGTTTCATCCCTCTGTTCTGTTTGCATGATCCCCCCCGCCCCCCCCCACCCAAATCCACACCTGCCTGTGTTCATGCATGGGACGTGATGGGAAGAATTGGAACCATCGAGCTGTCACTCAAGTAGGCCTCAGTTTATGCTTTGGAATATGATAATGAACAGTTTTTGTGTTTGTTTTTTTTTTTTTTTAAATCTTAATGATAGTCACATATGCACACTTGACAAACGACAAAGACATTCACACACACTTCAGCTGTCGTGCTGCACGAGAGCACGACAGCCGACGCATCAGAGCTTGAAATGAACGTCACAGAAAGTAAATCTTTTGGTTTACTGCACAGTTTTTTCATCCACGACAGATCGAGACATTGATCAGGTTGTCTTTCTACAAATGTGAGACTGAACTGAGCATTAAAGTAAAGTAAGAGCTTGTCAGACAAACATCACTAACATGATTCAGAGCCATTTAATGTAGCATAAAGACTTTTGCTGTTGGTTTCTGCACGCACACTAATGAGTTATACTCGATGAATTCAGGCGCTGATAACTGTGTCGTAACTTTGAGGACGTGTTTCTAAGCTAAATTAATGCTATAACCTCTACATTTACACTAAAGTCTCATCTAACTTTATTATCTAGCAAAAGAAACTTTTACAATTATCATTATCTGCAGTTAGAATATTACAAGGTTTAATATGCATTGTTATATATATACATGTGTATATATATATGTATACATATATGTATACATATATATGTGTGCTTTGAATGTTTTATCCCATATTTTCTCATTAAGATGTTTATATCGACAAGTAACTGGATTCTTCACCCAGGAGAAAAAAAAAAATCAATATTTACTTATCTGACATTTATTGCGACAATAATCAATAGAGATTGACTTGAAAGTATTATGTTGTGCAAAATGTTTTATTGGCCACATTCCCAAAATGTCTTTTCATGAAACCTCCTTTACTTATTTCCTTTAAGTTATTCTCTGTAACCTTTGTTTCAGCATGTGTTTGAGTGGAGTTGGAGCAGAGCTGGAAAGCTCCACTGCAGTTGTAATTGAATTGTGTCAGAGCTCAGGTCAGTAAAGTGGTTTTAGAGAAGCAGAGGTGTCCGACAGGCAGCCAGACCAGATCAAGTGACAGCAGGCGCTGCAGTTGTAGGTCGACTCACGTTGCAGACCGCAGCACATTAGCAAAATCAATATCTTTCTCTCTCTCACACACACACACAAGCACACATGCAGAGAATAGCAGCAGACTGATGGGACTGCAGTTGTCTGCTTGATCACTGAGTGGGTGTATGAATGCACAGTTAAGCTGAGCAGACACTGAGCTGCTAGTTATGTAACAGAGAGGAATCCACTCGTGCATTTTAACACGATGATACGTGTTTGTGTGTTTACTATATATCTTTATATCACACTCACTGGAGCACTTAACAGGGTCCATGCACTTGTGTGTCAACAAGTTTGCAATGCTGTACATTTGCTGTAAATGTGGCGTAGCTTTGTGTATGTGAGTCAGGTATCGCCTTAATGGGAAGTTTGCTTAAATATTTAGAAGCGCGACAAATGGAAAAACGTCACATGCAGATCTTACACAGTTCTTTACGTCAAGAATCATCAAAGTCAAAGTAAAAACAACACGGAAAGAGGGAGATAGAAACATAACAACTTCAAACAAAAGCTTGCACCACAGTATATTCAACAATATAGTAGCATATTTAAGCAGTATATGAGCATTGTTTTAATGTAACGTGTGAGAATAATAAATGAAATATAGTACGAACCAGCCGTAATTCTATCAATCACTTATACATTTAAGAGTTTATAATTGCTGAGAATTACATTAATAAACACTTATAAATGTCCTCCTAGCTGTGTAGAACATTATAGTGGCTTATAAGCTATGCATTTATACATGTAGTGATTTAGTATATTGTGTAGATGCCAGATGTGCAGAAGTCTGGGCTCTGTGTGTTGAAGTAGCACATGCTGGGTATTCAAAATATAATATAAGTATAAATGTCGCCTCTGATGTCGTCTTGTTCTGTCTGTCTCTGCCATCTTTGTCGTAGGGGATCAGCAGTCTCTTCAGCTCGCTTAAGGTGGTGCGGCTTCTCCGTCTGGGTCGGGTCGCCCGTAAACTGGATCACTACATCGAGTACGGGGCGGCTGTGCTGGTCCTGCTGGTGTGTGTTTTTGGACTGGCCGCTCATTGGCTCGCCTGCATTTGGTACGTTCATGACATCCGTTATTACTTTTCACTTTCTAATTTTCACTGGGACACCCCCTGTAGTTGATTTTACTATGTACAAAAGTCTGCAAGACAGTAGTGAGGCCTGCTGTGATGTATGGCTTGGAGACAGTGGCAGCGTCTAAAAGACAGGAGGTGGAGCTGGAGCTGGCAGAGATTTTCATTGGGAGTGACGAGGATGTACAGGATTAGGATTAGAAGTGAGCATATTTGAGGGACAGCTCTGGTTGATCGGTTTGGAAATAAAGTAAGACAGGCAAGGTTGAGATGGTTTGGAGGAATAGTGATTATATTGGACAAAAGAATGTTGAAGAGGGAGCTGCCAGGCAGGAGGAAAAGAGGACGACTACAGAGGAGGTTCATGGATGTTGTAAAGGAGGACATGAGGACATTTGGTGTAACAGAGGAGGAGGACAAGATGGAGGCACATGATCTGCTGTGGAGACCCCTAAAGGGAGAAGCCACAAGAGGAAGAAGACACTCTTGCCTTTAGCTAGAGGAGCCCGGTTCACGACCTGGTCGGAACAAGGGCCTTTATGCATGGAGTTTGCATGTTCTCCCCGTGTGTGTGTGTGTGTGGGTTTTCTCCGGTTACCTCCCACAGTCCAAAAACATGCATTATGGGGACTAGGTAAATTGGACGCTCTAAATTGAGCATAGGTGTGCGAGTGGATGGTTGTTTGTCTGTATGTGTCCCTGTGATGGACTGGCGATCTGTCCATGGTGAACCCCGCCTGTCGCCCTATGTCAGCTGAGATTGGCACCAGCGCCCCCCTCGACCCTCATGTGGAGGATTAAGTGGTAGAATATGGATTACAAGTGAGCTTTGACTTGCCTTATTCATGCATGTAAATGAGGAAAGCATTGTGCTATTGCAGGCATACATTAATCCCGAGGTTAAAATAATGTGGAAGTTAATTTCTTGTCAACAAACTTTGTCTTCAAGCATGGAACCTGTATGTTTTCACACCATAAAGCCTGAAAGAGTTCTAGTGGTTTCAAGAGAATTCGTTTTTCCTCATTAATATGGAGATTTATGGAGCATGGGCCTCCAAAGTCTAATCAGATCTGCTCCTCTACAGGGGGCAAGTGTGGTGGAAGCATTAAGTTTCCATCATGTGTTTTGTTTGGTTTATTATGTTTATGAGAACGTGTGTAACAACACACACACATGCAGTGTTTTACCATCATGGCACTTCAGTGTTCTGCATTCATTAAAGTGTGAACAACATGTTTGATAGTTGATAATGAGCCTTTGCTGGTGTCCTTTCATGTTAATATACTGACATAGTTTCTGCTGTACAAAATAACCACCAACAAACACAAGCAACAACCCGTCCTTAATGGGATTACAAGACCATCAGTGGGTGTTTTTGATGTCAGCTTCCTGTGAGGTCCGGACCGTCAGACACTTATAAAATGAATGAATAAAGGCAGTTCTGCTCCAAAACCACACTTGCACACCAGTGAAAACATCTCCTGTGTGCTTTCTGTGGTTGCCATGGTCACATGCTGAGTCGCGTCATGGTGCTGAGAAAAGTTGAACCATCATCAAGTCAGACAAGAGCAGTAAATAGCCACGCCATGCTCATAACAGCAGCAGCCTCGCTGTCTCCCTGTCACTGCCACTGTTTACACTGCAAATAACAAGAGCGATTGTTGAAACCGTCGGAATAATAATCCTGTTTTACAAAATTCCGTTAACATTTGGATTTTCATTTCCTTTTCCTTGTAAAATGCTGACAGGTTTTACCTCCTCGGCCATCGAGAATTATTAAAAGCAAATTGTGATGGGAGGAAAAAAAAAAGAGGAAGTTCTCAGCTTCTCTCCTGCTGAGAAATCGTTTGATCAGAAGCACAGGTGTCCAAGCGCACAGCAGATGTAAGAATATATTCACCACTTCAACCTGAGCAGAACCAACAGTTTCTGCTGCTTCAACAGATTCACCAGATTTATATTAACTCAGGAGTTTCATAAATAACCAGCTACAGTAGGGTGTAGTATAGATTGTTGGAAGGCTCTTGGTCTTGATTTAAACTTCCACTTTCACAGAAGTTTAATCCTTTGGTCAGTGAGTGCAGAATGTACTGTCTTGTACTGTCGTGAGTTAGTAGATCACAGTATTTTACAAATTATGTTCACAGTCATTTAAAAGGAACAGAGATCTGTGATAGGAGTCAGTTTATGGAACGATTTAAATCCAGTGTTACATATAAAAAAAGAATTAAAATAAGTATGATAAGGAAATATTGTTGGTTAATTTTGGTTTTCTGTTTTGTTCGATATACGAGTATTTATTGTGACATAAGATTGATTCATTCAGAATATGGAAATGCTTCAACGAAAGTGAACTACTGTCTAACCTGTGCTTATTTACCCTGCAGGTACAGCATCGGCGACTACGAAGTTATCGATGAAGAGACCAACATCGTGCGCAGCGACAGCTGGCTCTACCAGCTGGCTGAGACAGTCGGCACGCCGTACCGCTTCAACGCCAGCGGCTCCGGGAAGTGGGAGGGCGGTCCAAACAAGGACTCCGTCTACATCACCTCGCTGTACTTCACCATGACCAGCCTGACGAGTATCGGCTTCGGTAACATCGCTCCCACGACAGACGGAGAGAAGATCTTTGCCGTGGCCATGATGATGATCGGATGTGAGTGATGGAGTCTTTGCTTCTCCCTCTAATGCTACAAATTCACGACACATGAGAAGTTGATATGTGCTCTTTAAAACCACAGTCCACTGCCAGGAGGTGAGTAAATGAATTACAGAGCCATTGAAGTCCAGGAAAATACACGCCGATGATTGGCTGTGCCGGACATGTGTATCCACCTAGGATAATCTGCTTATGCTGAATCAAGATTAGTCCCAGAACTTCAGGCTGGATTTTTTTTTTTGTATCATGAACGTGATAATGTGCGCGTGTAATGTATACTAATATGTTGTGAATTTAAAGCTGATTTTTGTTGTTGTTGATGTCATGATTCTGTCTCGGTTTGGTCTTCATGAACAGAAACCATCTCAAATTATTGTGTATGCTGTGTCCTTCATCCAAAAACTGTCAAGCAAAATTATCAGACCTGAGTGAGGGAGCTTATCTGTGTATACAGCAGCAGCAGCAGTGCAGGGACAAGACACATTCATCCTGTCATCCTGCTGGGTCTTTGGAGCAGCTGAATTCTCTTTTGGAACTTTTCATGGACGCTTCTTTGTGTCTTCAGTGTCGCTGTCTGTCTTGTCGTAAACCCAATCACTTCCTGTGCGCCGCGTGGAAATGTTGCTGGGCAACACGAGATCTAAAATTGCAATAGTGAGAAACAGAGAGAGTCGTGTGGGGCTGATGGATTTAATCAGCATTGTGTGAACTCATTTGTCAATGTACTGAGTGTAATTGGACATCGGTTTATTGTTTAAAGGTTACACACTCCCGTTTGGAGAGGAGAAAATGAAGAAAGGTGTCTTTAACAAAGCTATGCTCTAATTGCTATTACATCATTTAAAAATCATATACCAGTATGTATGTCAGGGGTGGCAAACTCATTTCAGTTCAGGGGCCACATGCAGTGCAATTTAATCTCAAGTATAATAATAACCTATAAGCAACAACAACTCCAAATGTTTCTCTTTGTTTTATATTTAATGAAGTATATTTTATTTTTATGAAAAAGCTTGTTTACCATTTCTCACGTGTGCATTACAACCGACAGATCATAGTGGATCTACAAAGGCACAAAACATTTAGGTATCTGGAACTACAAAATCGCGGGCCGCATGTTTGACACCCCTGATTTTAATCACTTCATCCAATAAATATGAAATTATAAGTGATGGCAGCAGTGAAAGCTTGGTTACTGTAGTTTTTCACAATTACCCATTTAGCTACTAATTGGAGCATCAATAGTTTTTTGTTTTTTTTGGGACAGGACAAATTGGCGTCTGCTAAATCTGGCTGTGTGTGTACTCCAGCTGGCCTGAACGTGCATTTGTTTTTACTTCAGATTTGAAGTTCCCAAATTGTACCTGCTGTTGTTGGTTCATTGCTGTTTTGTTATACATGGTAAAGCAGATGTCAGGCAACACCAACAGCTCGGTCGGTAAAGCACGAGTAGATCCCTGTAAATATTAGAGAACTCTATTTGTTTATTTTACAGCTTTCATCCGTTTCCCTTTCAGTCTTTTTCAGCACATTGTCATCTCCCTTTAAATACAGTGACACAGTACAGTAGAAGCTGTTATTCTCACCAGTGTGTCTGTCTGCTGTGGGATTTTGTGCTGAATAATTGAGATGCGTCACTCACGCAAGTGTCTAAGTGTGTTGTGAAGTACCTCAGAAAAGGCCTTTTAACGGGCGTTTGTGGCCACTGGCACCGAAACACATGAGTCATAAATCCACAGAAAAACAGTAAAAACGTTATTTAAAAAATGACTAACCGTGTAAACGTTGTCTGTGAATGTGACAGAATTGGCGGTTTTGCAGTCGACATGAATAGGAAAACCACATTTTATTTTTGAAGGAGGCAGATTTCTCACAGCACGCTCCTCATCCCACATCTCGGTATTAAACATTTATACAGTATCTTGTGTGTCATAATGGAGAGTACAGCATGGTGCCATTATGTGTGACTGCACACAGAGAGCAACACCTCGGAGCAATAACTGACACTGCCAGATCAATTTAGCACAGTGCTCCCTCTGCAATCACTCCTCACCTGCCTTGTACTTTTATTTCATCCACAATCTCAACCCTGCATCGAGAGGATGATTACCGCTCCGCCTCCCCCCATCCCCTCTACCTTTTTGGCAGTTTTGCTTTATGAATACAATCTCGGGGGAGCTGGCAAAAAGTCATCCGCACACCTCAGTCTGCTTAAAATCTGCTACTGTGAGATACAAATCATCCTAAAGTGTAAATATCTAAAAACAGCCTCGGGAGAATTCAGTTGTTGATGAAATCTACTGTAGTCTACGGTTGTTCTCTATGAAATATTGATGCCCTGAAACTGTTCTATTTTTACCATCAGCACTGGATCGGTGCTGGCAGTAGAAGATCACAGTGTGACGAGGGATTCGGGGGTTGGCATGGGGAAGAGAAGGGGGGCACTATACGTACAGTATGTCCTGTTTCTATAGCAACTGTTGGCCTGGGGCTTGAGTTTCCTGACAACTGTCTTTTAACTACTTTCGAACAAGCCAGCTGTTGGATGCTAAGCAATGCAGCTACAAAGTTGTGCACATCAGCAACTAAATAGGAATATTGGGGGACTTCGGTGACGCTTCGGTCCCCTGAGAACGATTGAGTTTCCTCTGTTGCAGCATTTGTCACCATCTGCACTCAGGTTTGAAACACTCTTAGTCATCCCAAAACTTTGGCAACTTCAAAAGGAGGCAACTGTGCAGTCATTTTAGATTTAATAGGCTCCGGCCTCTTAACAAGCTTTCTCGATGTGTCGACTCGCTGATTTTGATGCCTTCGAATGTGCAAAAGCTGCAACAAACAGGTGATGGAGGAATTCATTCTGTGCCACAATGCTTGACAACATTTCCATTCAAGTGAGCAGTGGCGATGCAAGTTGTGCTTATCCTCGTCCTTGAGGGAATTCTGAGCTCTTTTTAATTAGCATTATTCCCAGTGCAGTTTTTCAACACTTTGATTCAAGATTGTACACTGTGAAATAAACAAACACACACACACACACACACGCACACCACTGCATGCACAGGTTACTGTCATCATCTGAGGATAATTGAAATGTGTGGCTGGCGTGTTTCCTCTCCATCCATTCTAGCGGGGCTAATTAGGGCTCTATTGCCAAGAGAACGCTACTCATATACAGAGTAGACATCTGATGGCTTTGATCCACACACATGCCAGCTGTTTCACCGCTTCAACCACCCATCCACGTCAGAGATAGACTGCTAGATCCTTTTCCTTTTCCTCTCATTCTTCTATCAAAAGAAAAATGTCCTTGTATAGTACAATATGACTGTACGGGGATGGATTCTGACACACAGACATGCAAAAAGAAGTTGTAATTATGTATTATTATAGTAGTATCTCAACACATGACACAATATTAGTCTTTTCATGTTCTTTTTATGTCCTTGAAAGTCCTGATGAGTACAAACAACTGTATAGATGTTCATGTTTAATTTAAACTCTGCAGTGAGACCCCACACTGACAAGCGTTTGAGTGAATCATTGAAAAAAATAAAAAATCCCAAAAACAAATGACATCATTTTAAACCACAAAATGTAAGTCATATCAGTTTTGAAAAGTAAATCTCATTTCTTTTCGTCCCCCCCCTCCCACAGCCCTGCTTTATGCCACCATCTTTGGTAACGTGACCACCATCTTCCAGCAGATGTACGCCAACACAAATCGTTACCATGAGATGCTCAACAGTGTGCGGGACTTCCTCAAGCTTTACCAGGTGCCCAAGGGCCTGAGTGAGAGAGTGATGGACTACATCGCCTCCACCTGGTCCATGTCGCGGGGAATAGACACGGAAAAGGTGCGTTCAACTTTATCGCCTTTAAGGGTTAATGTTTTTTTAAACTTGAGGGTGTTAAGTCCTTTGGTGATAGAAATTCTATGCAATTACTGAAACACACACACACTCTGTTAAGTGGCTGGAATCCACATGATTTAATCAAATATAAATAAAGTCTTCTACAAAAACCTCTTGACCCCATACACAAGATTTAGTTTTTCACTCTTTGGTATTTGTATGAATTAAACCAAGCAGCTATGATAATTAACAAGTGCTGATAAATCTGCTAAGTGGTGTTTTTTTTCATCAGTACTATTAGTATTATTATTATTATTATTACCACCTTTGTACCCTGTGTCCAAATTGTACCCTAAACAAACCAAACCAACCATGTGCTGCAATTTCATTCACTCGACAAGAAGATGAATTGTCGTATCTAACAAGAAAACATATTTTTACTTATAAAGCTGTTATGTAAAATATGATATAAGTGTTTTATTTTGTACAAATGTAGCATCATTTGTGAAATAAGAATGAATTACATATCATATTGAATATAAAAGCAGTCCGTTTTCTTCCTGCTTAATTCAGAAGATGCTGAAATGATTTATTTGTGTGAAAATGAAAGATTTAAAGCTGAAAACAGAAATAAAATAAAAACTTTGTTGGTGTCTCCCCAGTTGATTTGGATCCAGAAAGTAGAATTACTGTTATGAGTGTTTTAACATGCAATAATTGTTCATCTGTAATCAAATCAAAACAGAGACACAGTTGTTTGTGTCCTCTTCACTAAGCACACACGACATCCTTGTATCATTGATGTGTCTGGCTTCAAGTCACAGCAAAGAGGCTAAAAATTGCACATGTAATCCGTCTTCTTGGCATTGATCTTCAAAGAGTCCATGCGATGGCTTTGGCTTCCTGTGGATGAGACATTCTTGAACAACATGCTGCCTCACAGTGACACTCAGCAGACACACAGGTGGACTTTGACCCGACATTCACGTGAAAATCAGCTGTCAAACACACACACACACACACACTTATGGACGTATACCCTCCATCTGAAGAATAATTGGACATAGTGACATATTATTTCCAAAGCTAATTAAAAAGTGTGAAGCTCCAAATGTGTTTTCTGTGGAAAAAAAACATGTTTGTTCATGACAGAAACTAAAACAACAGAAATGTATTTTTAAGAAAGTGACATACTTTTTTAATTTAATTGGAGTTTAGAGCGCATCTCTATGGATTTGAGCTCATTGAAGCTCATTAACCCTCTTATGACCATCATGATATTCAGGCCGCCTGGATTCATTTTGATTTTATGGCTGTAGAATTGTCAAAAAATGTTCAATGTTTCTAAAATAACTTTAACTTTTGACGTCACAAACATGACGTGCTGGTGAATCTCGTCTGTGATGGGAACGGTTGCTCCGCAGAAGTCTTGAGGGCTACTGTAATTACAAGTAAAAGGGTGCAAAGCTATATTTCTCTGCTTTCCGGGTATCCATCCTTCCATCTTCTAGCACTGACATAGAGCAAAAGGCGCAGTACACCCTGGAGCACCCTGGAGCCAGTCCCTAGCTTTGGAATTTTCTAGATATCAGAAAATTCCAAATTCTGCCGACATGATTTGGCATGCGTACTTCTCATTAATCATCAAATCATGTCAGCGATAGAAGGGTTAAACAGAGCCTTGAACGTCCACTGATGATGCAGAAAACACAGGGAAAATAATGTTTAGTTTGTCTATTATGGGATATTGTTAAAATAGTGGCCACTGTAGAGCTGACCCAGATCCTGATATAAATATAAAAGTCTATACAAAATGATTTTGTCTTCAATTTCTGCCAGTTGACAATAATCTCATGTCTGCCAGAGACAAATATCAAATTTTGAGCTGCATACAACTTCACACAAGGAGTTTTTGCAAACATTTAACATCAAAGGTGATGCATATTTAATGGCAGGCCAAGAATTTCTCTAAAATTCCCCACCGACGACAACCTGCTCAGCACTACGCAGCAGATAAGTTAGCAATTGGCTGGGGAACGTGGTGTTCAGCAGCTAAAATTGGTAGGAAACCAAAAGAGAATGAATATTGGACTTTAATTCAGCAGCAAGCTGCAGGCTATATTTCTCCATAACCTCCTTTCTGTGCACAGCTGTAAACAAGGCGAAATGAGAAAGAAATGACGTTACACTGTTTCCCCACAGAGATCAATTTAAATTGTAGCAGCAGCCGCCTTGGGTTTTTAGGGTTTTTCCTCCACGTTATCACGAGAAATATGAAATAACTTTCAGATCAGAAAGGTAATTCATGGCAAATACTGTTGTATTTGACTCTAGTAAGTAAAACTGTAATACTTCAACCTCGGTCAGAAACAATAGCAACACACAAATCTGCGTCTGCCAAACCTAATAGAGAGAGTGACCTTTTGAAAAGACAGTGTCAGTACGTTGACGAAAAAAACCAATATAATTCATAATTTTTCTCTTTGTCTCCAGGTTTTGCAGATTTGTCCAAAGGACATGAGAGCGGACATTTGCGTCCATCTCAACCGGAAGGTTTTCAAAGAGCACCCAGCTTTCCGGCTGGCCAGTGACGGGTGTCTCCGAGCCCTGGCCATGGAGTTCCAGGCCATCCACTGTGCTCCCGGCGACCTGGTCTACCACGCCGGTGAAAGTGTGGACAGCCTCTGTTTTGTGGTGTCCGGTTCACTGGAGGTCATCCAGGACGACGAGGTAGTGGCCATTTTAGGTGAGTTAAATGCTTTGAAATAACGTCCTGATCATAAGTACCAAGAGCTTACTGCACTTTTGCGGTGGTTTAATGAACATTTTAACATTTTATGAAGAAACCAGGGACCATCAGACAGAAACCATGCAAGATAATTGGCTGAAATAGAATCATAACAGAAACTTAGCACATCATATCATTTATAATTTATTGACGATGAAGATCCATCTAAAGATACTTCTTTGCATTTGAAAGAACAAGAATAAAACACATTTTTGGAAGGGAATGATTACAGTTTTCAGTCAGTTCTAACAAATTGTTGATCATTTTAAGATAAGTTTCATCTTTCACCAAAGAGCTGACAAATATTACATTTAAAATCTCAGGAATTAGCAATCTGAGTAGCTGATGTGAGAACTGGTGTCCAGCATCGTGGTGTTGCATCAAAGTCAGAGTAAATATCAGAGTGAGTAAATCCTCCTTTCCCCCTCCTCCTCCTGTACACCAGCATTTTATAAACTCTCCGTCTGACTGCAGTGAAAGCTGAGCTGCGTGTGTGGAGATCCATTTCGGCTGAGTCATAAACTGAGGATTTGTGAAAGAGTTTGTCACAGATACAGGATCCTCACTGGTCTGTTTAGTCTGGCCCTTTCAAACTACAACTCTCATTCAGAGTGACTGCGCAATTGAATTTGAATATCGCATGTTTTAGTCACTTCAACACACCGTGTGTTGTGGCCCGTGTTTGTTTAACACCGTTAATCTTACTCAGATTATCCCACCTTTACAGTATGTTCAGTTTTTTTGTTGCTCCGTCTAAATGTGATGATGAAAGATGTTATTCTGATCAATTGTTAGTTTTATAAAGTTATGAAGTGGCTGTGGTGGTAATCGCAGCTCTTTGTGGAGTTTGCACCTTTAATCAAAAACACATTGTAGCTTCCATAGATTAAGGAAACGGGGGAAAAAGTACAGGTAGAAGAAAGTTTTTGCATTATACACATTAAGATTTGTGAAGTACAAAAGGCAAACATGTTTTCTTATTTATTTTAAGAAGAATCATGTATCCCCAGTTAACACTGGTTCCTCTGGTGCACCAGCACACATTTCAGCTGTACTTACATTTCCTGCATTTGCAGATAGAAAACATCATAATCAATGTATCATAATACATCAGCACCTCAAAAAAACACACATAACACTCAACAGCAAAATAGATATAAAACATCACAAAACACAATGAAAAGTTCTTTAAAGAAAGACACAATGTATATTAAAAAAACATTCAAATGTAAATATGCCAGGTTAGAGCCTGAGGCTGATTTCCACCAGGCTGATGTTATAAGAGATAAAAATGAAAAAACATTCAGGGAAACAAAAACAGCTCACCGAAATACAAAAGTTCCATAAAGGAGGAAATACATATACGTACATACTCACATACACAGCTGTTAACAAGTGACATTGGATGATAGTAAAGTGTCATAGAAAATATTTATTTTATAGAAAATATAAAGCACCTTGTTGCATAATTTCTTGATTGCACACAGTCCCTTAAAATATTGCACTCTGGTGGAAATGCACATAAACCTATTGCACATCATTACATAAATGTATATATGTTAGGGTTAGCACTCAAGCACAAGAAACTTTGTTAACACAGATAAACTAACCACATTAACTAAATCAGTCCCAACTGGTGACAATTGTAAAAAAAAAAAAATCTATTTTATAATTAACAAATTCTAGGCTTCTGCTTCAACAAAGTTGTATAAGTGGGTTATACAATGACTTTATGTTTTCAACCTGATATTGGGACATCTCTCGGAGGAAAAGAGTTACATTATTAATTTGATCATTTTGTCTTTTAGAATAGAGGATGTGGATGGGTTTGAATATTTATACATTTGGATTGTGTATAAACCTGGAGCTTATATTGCAAAAAGAAATTACAAACTTCAGCCCTTATATCAACACTGTGGGGAAAAACACTCAGAGCCAATGTGCATAAATTAATTTGAGACCCGACCCACATAGACCTGAGGATAATTAGATCTGGACAGAAAGTATCAGAGTAAACCAACCTCAGCAGCAGCAGCAGCAGCAGCAGCAGCAGCAGCAACAGCAGAAGCAGCAACAGCAGCAGCAGCA
The DNA here is from genome assembly GCF_019176455.1 of Solea senegalensis. Taxonomy (NCBI): domain Eukaryota; kingdom Metazoa; phylum Chordata; class Actinopteri; order Pleuronectiformes; family Soleidae; genus Solea; species Solea senegalensis. Next base: position 16,752,810 of record NC_058035.1, read on the forward strand.
GCAACAGCAGCAGCAGCAGCAGCAGCAGCAGCAGCAGCAACAGCAGAAGCAGCAACAGCAGCAGCAGCAGCAGCAGCAACAGCAGCAGCAGCAGCGATGCTCCTTCATCATGTCAAACACGAAAGACATGGAATTAGATTTCAGGACAAATTCTACGGTTATCTCTCCTCCAGTAATTCATGACCAGGCTGGTGAACGGTTTAAATATCTTAGTCCACGTCACTGACCATCAGAAATCCAAACAACCCTGAATGGTTTAACCCGTCGGCACAAATTTGTTTATGTTACTGTTAACTTTTACTCACACACTGCAGGAACAACATAACTATCTTAACAGGCCGTTCACATGCAGCATCTATAAACACTAGAAACATGTATCTAAGAAGGAGTTGTGCTTCTAAGCAACCAAACCCTGGGAGCTGCTGACATGACTGAAAAACTCAAAGAAATCAAGAAAAAGAAATCAAAACAAATACAAGTGATTATCAGCTCCACTTTTCTCAGCTTTGCTGTTTGAAGAAAAATGTTTACTGTGTGTGGTTGCATCCTATTCTTCACCAACTGCTTAGGTAGCTTTGTCTGGATGATAATAACAACAATAATAATAATAATAATAATAACAATAATGACGTCCTAAAAAGCTTTAGAAACTTGTGTGAAAATGAGTTTATGCTTTTAGAAATAATGTAATAATCCTACTTTCTTCTTCTGCACAAAGCCTCTGCAGGGCAATAAACACAAGATGATTTTCTAATTAAAACCGGCTATAATGAATATTTTCATAACAACAATGTATCGAATGACAACGTGAAAACAGAAGAGCTACTAAAGGGAATGGATCTAATGTGATCACCTCAGCGCTCAGGGAGTTTAAACTCACTCGTTTTTCTGTTTGACCAAAGTTTCTTGTTTGTATTCAGTCTCTCAGTTGTCACTGCAGCACGTTGTAAACAACAACATCAAAATCACACTGTACTTTTATTGTTACCTGCACAGCAAGAAACAGTTGGTGCATCTAGACAATTGAGGAAAGACACAGGAACACGCTCTCATTAGATTTCCTGTGGATAACAGGGAAACCAGATGCCGTTCATCGCACCAAGAGCTCAACTTCTTTATCCAGATCCGATAAAAACAAATCGCTGTCCTCGCCGCCACCGGCACAAGAGGCTCCTGGTCCCAGGAGCTTTTTTTTCTTATTTGATGCCTTTAATTTTCCACATGATTAATTTTAGTAAATAATGGATGTGATGCCATCTGGGCTGTTCATCAATATCCAACTACTGCTTTCTCTTGGCATCACTTAGTAGATTTTTAATAGAATCCAGTGGATATCACTGACCTGGATGGAGCCCTAATAGAGCCTGAAGTCATTCACAGGTTACATCTCAGATAGTGAATTAAAGCAGTGGTACATAACTTTTAAATGGAAACACATGTCTGTCACATTCAAACCATTGTTATGAGTTCAAACATGGCGGATTAATCCTATCAACTCTGTGTTTCTCAGTACATATATATACAGTATATATGGTTACATCATTTCTGTTTCTGACGCAGATTCATAACAGCAACGACTACAAAAGTTACGCACTGCAGCTTTAAAGTAAAAAGAACATTCAACATTCTTCCACATGTCTTCTCTGTGTGCAGGTAAAGGTGATGTATTCGGGGATGTTTTCTGGAAAGAGGTGACGCTGGCTCAAGCGTGCGCAAACGTCCGAGCTCTGACTTACTGCGACCTCCACGTGATAAAACGCGACGCTCTGCAGAAGGTGCTGGAGTTTTACACGGCTTTTTCCAACCACTTCTCCAGAAATCTGCTGCTCACCTACAACCTGCGGAAAAGAGTGAGTGACTATTCTAAGTGAATATTTCAATATGAACATTATAATCTTAATGACGCTTTTTCACTTTGCTCGGCCCATTAAATTAAGGAAAGTTAAACACATTTTAACCTTCATTGAGATTTATTGCAGAACATCTTTTTCTTCATCATAATATTTGATTCTTGAATTATGATTAATTGGATTCTCCACTCTCTTTTTTTTCTTTTTTTTTTTTTAACTCTTCCATTATTTTTAATAAGAGCCCGGACTTAAAATGAAAAGTTGTTGTGTTGTTGTCTTGTCACCATTGCTGTGGTGTTTGTGAAGATCGTGGGATCTTGTCAGAGTTCTTTTCTACAGTTTCCACAGACACTGTAGGTTTAACCACAATAGCTGTCGCTAGTCATGTTATAGAAATAGTTTGAGATTTTGGGAAATGAACTCGGTTTTCCTTCTTGCTGAGCGTTAGATGAGACCACTGATAGTCATAAGTCTTATGTCTGGTGAAACAGGAGGCTGCAGCCAGGACACGGTTAGTGTAGCTTACACAAACACTGACGCAAGTGGAGGATATTTTGAGCTTGTTCTGTTTTTTCCAGCGTAAATAAAACATTATAAAAAAAAATAAATGTTGTATCACACATTTTGAGAAATTACACTCATCTTTCAAAAGACACTGAAGAGATATTTCTCTTCTTAACCTTTTGAAAAATGTCCTGCATCGTGACCCCACTGATTTATCTTCAAGTAAGTCTTTTCTCTTGAACAAATACATTTTATACTTCAAACTTAGTTTGAGATGGATTTTGTCTCAGTTCTTTCAAATAAGTAAAGGATCTGAGGACTGCTTTCATCTTCTCCTCTATCATCTTTCTCTAAATAATTTCCATAAATACCCAGTTTCTCTATTCCCCGATAAAAAATGTGAAATGAAGTCTGGATTATTTGCAACACAACAGTGGATTTTGCAGACGCCTACAGCCAGAGCTCACGTATGCAAAACAACACACAGCCCACTTCATCCCAAACCATAGTTGCATTAAGGAGTCGCCATATATTAAAGCCACTCTCACATTTTTCATTCAGAAATGAACAGCTGTGATGTAGCGACCAATCATTACCTCATTCATCATAAGGTTAGTCTGCCCTGGAGAGCACAAGTGAGATTGAATTGCCTGCTGCATATGAAGAGGCGATCTCATCTGCTGCTTTAAACTCACTATTCACCAGGGTCCCATACTTGGTGAATGTTACACAACAGGGAAATTCAGAGAGGGGCAGAATATTGAGCCCAACGCTGCCTTCAGAGATGAAGCCGCACGGTGAGGTTTTCATCCAGCACGATATGTTCAGCTTCCAAGTGGCTTAAGTTGTAATAACTGTGCCGCAATGAGACTGAGAAGAAAAATGGTACGGCCCACCTTTTATGATAAATGCTTTTTACGTGTCATGGCTGGGAACTGGGAAAATGGTGGATGACGAAATGTGATAAAAGAAAAACAATAAGGACAAACACGACGTCATTTCGTTTTCCAGATTGCAGACTCTTTACACGACAGTTAAAAATGACCCAATCCCACTTTTTTTGAGGAACCTTTAATATTTTTGGTCTGAAAACCTGATACATGATACATTTTTGTGCAGATTTTTTGACTTTTTAAAAAGTTATGTAACTTATCTATCCCAGAATGTACAACTACACTTTGGGTTAGTTTTGTTTGTGGTTGTTTATTTTTATATGGATTGTTATCAACAAAAAAAAACCAGACTACTACAGTTCTATGCTAAGCTAAGCTAACACACTACAGTATATTATTGATCCTCTTACTCTCAGCAATAAGCCAAATGAAGTGATTTCCTGAACTTTCTCAACTTTATTTATCTATCCATGCATTGCTCCGACAAATTTGAGGATCAAAAACAATTATACTTCAGTCTAAACTCAACATCTACTTTTCCAATAGCTTCAAGGTGATGACATGGTCTAAGCCTCTCTGACAGGCTGTAGCTGCAGTGTTGATTTCACCCTCTTGTCAATTGGACAATCTAGTATCACACATTCTTGCAAGTCGCGACGGGGCCGTCAACAGCTCCAGCAAATTCCAGTAATTGGACCTTGAGTTTGGACGGTTTGTTGAATTATTTCCAACACAGAGAAAGCGTGAACGATGCATCACTTTGTCACTGTTGGATGTTTTTACAATCGCAACGAGCCCAACTGTCCGTCAGCAGCTGCATTGGTGAACACTTTATGTTCGAGGTATGATGTGCGTGACGTGTCTCTGTGTTGTGGAATCAGCTCGTTACGGTGACATTTACAAAGCACACACTTGCTGAGATCTCCTCACACATTTGTTTTTTAACAGAGGATGATAACAGAATCACTTTCACTGCTCTGCTTCTAACCGTGTTTTTGATCATTCAACTCCAACTCATTTTCATTATAATGAAAGCGTTTAAGTCATCCGAACTTTAAATTGTCTTGTAGATCGTCTTCCGAAAGATCAGCGATGTGAAACGCGAGGAAGAGGAGAGACGGAGGCGTAAGAACGAAGCCCCTCTGAACCTGCCGCCAGATCACCCGGTGCGAAAACTCTTCCAGCGCTTTCGGCAGCAGAAGGAGGCGCGTATGGCGACCGGGAAACCGCAGCTCGATGAGCAGGACATTGAAAAGGGCCCCATGTATGTGGACGTCCCCATGGCTAAAACAGCCATTACGACGACCAGCATTGTCACAGTAACTGAAAGCCCGGCAACGCCTTCATCCTCGACTCCTTCATCTTCTACACCTCCAAAGTGTTCTCCGTCAGACGCGGCAAAGCTGCAGGTGCCGTCTTCAATATCTCTGATAGGATGTCGACCTGCGGAACCAGTTAAAGCCAAAGGCTGGGGTCGCTTCAAGGAGTCTATGGCCAAAGGAGACAACTGGAACAAAGTGTCCAAAGCCGAGTCCATGGAGGTTTTACCTGAACGGACAAAGACGCACGAATCACAAACCTCTCTGAAAAAGACCGACTCGTGTGACAGCGGCATAACCAAAAGTGAACTGCGTCTGGACAAAGTGGGCGACTTCCGCTTGACGCCCCAGGACCGTAGTCCCGTTCAGCCCCCGGACACCAGGCACACGTTCTACCCCATCCCCGAACAGACACTTCAGGCCTCACTTCAGGAGCTGAAGCTGGAGTTGAAGGACGACATCAACAGCCTGAATGTTCGAATGTCTGTCCTGGAGGCGCAACTGACAGAAGCACTTCAACTCCTCAAAGCCAGGAAATCCAGTTCTGGCTCTCCACAGCATCTGTTTGACATTTCTAGACCTGCTTCACCAGAACTAGACAAAGAGGATATCTTCTCTTGAAGTCAGCAATAGTCGTCAGGCAACAGTTATCTCAGAACTCAGCGAGAATCCTGTGATATACCACATTACTTGGATTGCTGAGGCTGCAGCGGGCGCACCATTTAGATTTAGGCAACAGCGTGTGGTCTTTAAGACACACCAGCCTTTGCTGTAGCGGTGAACCTGTCAGTAATAAAGGGAAAGTCATGTTAGAAAGTGCAGGTCACAGCTCAGATTCGGTGTCGGAGGTTTCTAAATGACAGCTCTATGTTTGTACATAAGTTGGATGTATTTTTTCATTGCACTATGACGGGAAAACTGAGCTCGAGCGGTTTGACTTTCTCTCGAGTCCAGAATCTGTCCAGGTTCTGAGTCTCCGTAGAGGAACGGCGTTGTGTTCCTGTTGGAAAGCTCCAGTAGAAATGGCATGATCCACAGGTTTGTTATTGAATCGTTTGTATGAGATTCTTTGCATGTCACATAAAACAGACGTGCGCCTCAAACTGCAGATGGTGCATATTTTATTAATTGAGGCCGCACGTCACGCTACTTGCATTATTTCACAGTGACAGTAAAAAAAAAAAAACTGCATTTGCAGTTGTTGAAGCGGCCTCTGAGTCGTTTCCTTCAGCGACTGATGAATTCTTTTATTATATCGTCTGCCAGGATTGTTATGAATTATACAACAGATAACTCTGGCCAAGCAATCGGATTTTCAAAGACATCTTTCAACGCAGTGCATTATTTCCATAACCCATGGATGTATGTGCGTGATGAAAAATGGAAGGCAATTTTAACTAATGTGGCAGCAGTTACTTAGTTATCACTCTCTCTTCCAAGCTAATATTTGTTATTCTCACATATATAAACACTACAACCCTGAATACTGTGTCTACAGCACAACTGTCGTGCATTTTAGCTTTGATGATGCCGGTGGTGCTGAATGTGGCCGTACCCCTTCACGTGTTTGAAACTGACATGAACATAGTACGGAATGCTGTTTTGCATAATAATGATCTTTCTGAAATAGAATTTATTTATTTATTTATTTATTTATGTAAAATGAAAGCAGGTTTGTTCTTGAGGGCAAACTGACATATGTGGACTGAGCCACTGTTTTAGAGAGGACGATTTTTTCCTCTCATGGTCACTGAAGTAGATTCTTACACCAGTTAGCATGCATGATTTATTGTGTCTGTTTACACACACACACACACACATCCTCCCATCTAGACACATGACACAAGATGACTGATATTAAAAGTGCAAGTCCTTCTTACACATGTGTGTTCCCTAAATTTGGCTGAACTTGAAAGACAACATTACCGCCTGGACTCTACGACACAGTGAATGACCAATATCTTACAATGAATGCTGCATCTAACTACTATTTATATTTATGACATTGGTCTGAACAAACTGAAACTGAAAAAAAAACATGCTTTATTTTCACACGTTTCATTTATATAAACACTGATTGTAATATTATTTACATGTAGAAAACCAAATAAATGTTTTTTTTTGCCTTCTAATGCATTTAAAGACACAAGAACTTGGTCCAGTTTAAAGAAAATAAGTGTTCCTCTGACATAAAGCTTGTTTCAGATGTAATACCAAACAATTTTACTTCTAAAGTTATATTTTTAACCAAAATGAAATTGTATCATTGGAATGGCAACAAAATGAAGTCCTTCATGAAAGCTACATCACACTTTAAGTAAAGCAAAGCCATTAAATGTGATATTTAGCAATAACTTATTACACATTATTCTGTTACACAAACCACAAAATTCCACTAACATTCAGTAAACGTAATATTTGTATTCCTACAATACAACATTTGTTTTAAACTGATCACGACTGATCGAAAGCATGGTGGTGGTGGAAGCAGCAGCTTCACTGCTCCTGCTTCTTTTACAGAGCAAAAACCAATAGCCACTATTCTATATTATTTATTATTCATATAGATAATTTATGTTCCTTGCATGCCTTCTTTCTTATCAGGACAAAGGAAAAGCAGAGAGGAGAAGACACTCAGTTCTTATGTAGCCCCCATTTCCATCAAAGATTCAGCCTTCTAAAAATAAATGGGCATGTCATAACAGAAGTGAGAACCCGTTTGGGTCACAGCCGGTGTTTGTGGCTCTTTATGGGTTTGCTTTTATGGAGAATTCAGATCTTAGAGAGCACTAAAACCATCTCTGTCCCAGAGAATGCAGAAAGAAGCTGCTCACGCATGTTTGAATGAATTCATGAGGGAGGAAACCCGGCGTGACAGTGACACAGAGTGAAAGACGGATCTAAAATGTCTTCTCCTTTTTTTTAATCAAAGCGACACAATCACTCTTTAAATATTTGACATTTTTAAAACTGAAAAGAATTTCTAATACTCATTTATTCATGCTTTCTCTTTATGATTGAGGCTGACAAAAGGTTCACACAAAGATGATGAATGTCAAATTACACATCCAGTCGCCTACTCTTGAAACAATATTAAAATACATTTTTATTTTTCCACGGGTAAATTAACAAAACAGAAAAAAGGAAGTTACTTAGTTTAAACGGGAGATAATAGTGATGGGCTCTTTGTAGTAGCTTGACTTTGACAGCATGTACAACAAGTAAACGACACATATTTAGCTCTTATCTAAATGTGTACTGATGAAAATGCAAAGGAAAACATCAATTTCAGGGTTTTATTTGTCAATAAAAAGCCAGTTATGTGATATTTAAGGTATCTCTGAGCTTTGGACACAACCAGACTAACGTAACTAACCACCTTCTTCCCACGTTAATGCCAAACAACGTAAATCTGCATCTAATCTGCCTGCAACTAAATGTGGAATTGATCCTCTTCAGATGTTACTCCTAATCAGGAAGTGAATACATTGATAGATTTTGAACTTCAGTGTGGAAATATGAATGGTTTTATTGACAGATTGTATCTTTCACAGTTACTTTAGTGATTGATTAATAATCAAGTCATTGTTTCAGCTCTACTATGGAGGTGAAGTAAGTGTTAACTATAGCTGTAGTGTGTAACTAAACACTGACGCTAGCGTTATTAACCCATATTCGAAACTTACCCCACGCCCTCAGGTCAGGCTGCTGAGCTCTCCAAATGTTTTCATTCAACTCTTGTGTCAGTATCTCACTACCTCAGCCGTGCTTCAGAGAACCAGGGTTCACTCCTGAACCTAGAGCCTGTTTCTGTGTGAACTCATTTGACATTTGTTTATTTATTGATGTTCAAAGGTTACACACTACAGTGTTAAAACTAAAAAATGTCAGTCCCATTATCGGCATAAATTCACTTCCACTAATGCCACACAGCAGATGATTTTCTGAAGTGACTCACTGATTCATTGTGGAAAATGTCAATTATCCTTGGTATTTTTTCATGTTATCCACAATAAAGCGCTGTCCCACTTCAATGGCACGTGAATGACACAATCTTAGACTCTATGGTTTAAATTAGAACGTATTCTATGTCAGTGGTACTGTATTATTATGAGTTTTAGTTTAAAATAAATATAATATTTTCTCAATATCCAACAGGAACAGATCCAGGTAAGAGTATTTTCATACTAAAAAGCAATAAAAGGTCAAAATCTAATCTGTTTCCAGCATACAAATCGAATATTTATGTCCAACAACAAAGATAAAGCAGGTGGATTGCACTTAAACTTACTTACATTTTTAACCAATGCCATAAATACAGTGACTAACGCAGGATAAAGGTGCACTCTAACATTCAGAAACGAGGTCTTTGAAAGCAATATGTGGTGATGTGCTGTAATATTAATCAGCAAGGGCAGATAGAAATATGAAGAAGAAGAAAAGAAACTGTACTGCACTTCCACTTCATTTACAGTCATTACTTTTAATTGCTACTGAGAAGCATGCAAACACTGTGCCTTCATTATATTCCTCCACATACACAGCGTGCGTGTGTGTGTGTGTGTGTGTTCGATACATCGTGAAAAAGCTTTCACGTTCTAAAACGAAAACAAACATGTTCTGATAAAATAAAGTCTCCTTTTCAAGAAAAAGCATCGCTCTCCACTCACATGACATGACATACCTGCAATCATCCACAGTACACACACACACACACACACACAGTGGACTTGTGTCAGTAGAGCAGGTAGGGACGGATATTTCCCACCGTTGCAAATAACACATTCATCTGCAAATGATTGTGTCCCAACCTCACACAAAGCAGTTAGGTGGTTCACCGTAAATGTAACGCAGTCTCAGCTGACTCCCGTGGTGGTCTCACACGAGCGGACGCCACTGTATATGCACAGACGATCATCGCAGCGTTTAGGACATTTTGTATGTGATATGCACTCGCCGCCATGTTCACACGTCACGTGATGAGAAATGTCAAGCACAATGAAGAAGTCTTTGTTATGAACTGTGACATACTGTGCTCTTCATAATAAACATTTTTGTATGTTAACATATGAGTCTGTCTTTAATTCTGACCTAGACGTAAACACATATGGTAAATATACGTTTACGTTACAAAAACATTACATTTTACATTACATACACGCAAAAAACCCAAAATCTAAGGTTTTCAGAGTCGAAAGATGATGATTTTCACACCCTTTGAGGGAAAATCCATGTTTTTTTCCCCTTCTCAGCCCAACCATATGCTTTCTGTACATAAACTCAACCACAGGTCACAACACTTTGCCATCAAAGTGAAAAAAAAGTTACTTAAAAAAGAAATATTGATTTTCAAAGCGAGTTTAACATTTATTCCACTGAAATATTAGAAAAATGCATTAACCCTTTAATGACACGTTTGCTCAAGCGCACTTTGCATTATTGTAATTACACGACAGTTTGTGTTATTATAGTAATTTCACTCGCCTTCTTGCAGGAAATTGGTGAATCAGCGTCTTTGTGTTTGAGAGGAGAGAGTTGGAAAAACGCCTGTACATAGCTTCCATTTTTTTGGTCTGTTTTTGGACATTGAGACATAACCTATGTATAAAATGTTTGTTTAAATATGTTTTATATTGTTCAAATTTCAAATTTAACCTGGTGTTCATGTACAACTACAGTGTTTTTAAAATGAAGAAAGACACAAAGAAAATTGTTAACACACCGCTTGAACACGCAGTAAATTGTGAATAGCTGCCACATATTGACAGTTATCCTGGAAAAGGGGGCAAAAGCACTTACTCACAGGACATTTTCTGGCCCTTTTATGCCCATTTTGAGGCGTGGGTGTTAAAGGGTTCATTTATGTTGTTTCATAAACAGATTAATTGTTACACAAAAGTGCAGCAGTGCTGTTTAAACACTATCTTGTTGAAATGTACACCTAATTAGTTCCAGTTCTTTTGGATCAGAAACATGAGCGCACACTGGTCACTTGTTGTTAACGAGTCGAACCAGGTGTACCTAATCAGGTTCACTAATTAGATTCACCTGTTCAACTGTGACGACATGCAGACCAACTGAAAATCACACAAACACTTTGGACTTCACAGAGAAAGAGAAACTACCCAGTGAGTGACCGCACCGGACACTTGTGTAAGTACAGATAATACGTAAAGAAGTGGCCTGTGAGTGTATTTGGTGGTTTGGACAAACGTACGGTGGAGCCGCGATGGTGGCGACCGATCACGCTGCAGATTGATGAGTTTCTGTGAGATAGTTTGTTTGTCAGCAGGTGTTCTCTGCTGCTGATCGACTTAGGTCAGATAAAGCTCACTTTGTGCACATTTAAGAGGATTGTTCACTCACCCACTCTCACTGATCCGCCTTAGTGTCACAGATGTGATAATCCCAAGAACAGAAATCAGCTAATGGAACCAGAACAGCAGATTCCAGATTACTCTTATCGTCAGAGCAGCTTGTATTTATTTATAAGACTGTTATGGACTCTCGCAGGGATACACATCACACGAGTGTGCAGGTGTGATTTATTACTGATTTAAAAAAAGTCAACATACATATAAACTGTGGGAACAATCAATTATTGCCGCAGGATGAATAAACAGATGCCACATGAGAGGTTTACTGTACGTCAATGAGGGATTCAAACTCACTCATGTATGAGGTAATCTTTGGAGATGCCACAGCCAAGTCTGGAATAAACAGTTCCTGGAACATCAATTTTACTTAGGTGTGAAAAACACAAAAGCTATTTAAAGCAGCTTCCTATTTATTCTAACAATACTGTACAAAACATCTAGGTTATACAACAGATTATTTATTGCCATCTGCATAGTAATGGTACATTCTGCTTGCTGCTTGCTTTAAGTGCAGCTCACTGGTGTCTTTTTCTTTGTAAATGTAAATGCTGTTTACATATGGCCAATGCTGATATTGATCCATGGTGCCGCTTTTATGTTTTTCCCTCCAGCTGATAAAATAAAACAGTTTAACAATGACAAATGATACACAAAACTGCATAATTTAAATCAAATATTTTAGAAAGCAACAACATTAATGGTCTGTCTCTCCAATCTGCATTTTTTGTCTGCAAGAAAAATGATGTATTAGCTAAACATGAAGCACATAATCAACGTTTGGATGGAAAAACTTAAGTGATTTAGGAGCATTTGTCATAATTATCAGACAATTAAGTAATGATAATTGCAAAGGCCTGACTGATTAATCTGTCTTCCTCCAGTGTCTTATTCAGACTGTAGTCTTAATCTGGTTAATATCAGAAAGGATATTGCCGGTGATCGTGTTCATGCTGCACTGTACACTTTTCTGTGTCTATTGTCAACCTGGGAAGACACTTCTGTGTCTGTAGTGAGCTAAAGGAGAATAGCAAATGTACACTCAGCATTTATCCACCTCACTGCGCCACTGAGCAAAACCTTATCAGAGTCATAAAAACAAAGACAGACTCAGAGTCCATTTTGTCCTTTATAGTTTCTTGGAATGACAGTGTTCCAGTGCAGCTTATTGGATAGAAAACACACCAACGCAGCAAAGACAAAAGCTGCAAACACGATTCTGACATACAGCAAAGAATCAGCTCTAATCCCTAAAGTCTTAGCATTCAGACGGATTTCAGTTGGTCCTGCAGGTTGAAGAAAGCAGCCGCTGAGCTGCTCTTCAGCCAGGTCTGCACGGGTTCTGTGGCTACGAGCCAGAGCCGTCACAGAGGCACGGGGTGGCAATGATGACACTCCACGCTCAGCGGGGCGTTTTTGGTTTGTCCGGTTGCGCGGATTCTCACTCGAGTGCAAAGTCAAGGTGAATCATGGTGGGGGAGAAGTCCACTCCAGTCCAATCTGAGCGAAGCAGTAGAGGAAAGCCAGCATAGGTGGAGCCACGGTGGACCAGCCTGAAATAAACGGGGGGATATTTAGATTTACAGAAATGATCCCAATATTTGGTTTATTGAGACAGTTTAATTTAGAAATACTGATCATTTTAAATGATTAGAGGAGTGGGAGCTGTGTAGACTTGGTGGTTAGATCGTTTTCATGGTTTGGTCATTTCTCCCGGATGTATTGTTTTTTTGTTTGTTATGTTTTTCCTCCATTTCTATTTATAGCAGCTTCTTAGAGGATCGAGCAGGCAGGTAAGGACAGCTGTGTGCACCTCCTCCAGATTATCTCAGTAACCTGCACCTGCACCCACAATGCTTTTCAATGGCCTATTCTTTTCTATTCATGTCAAAATCGAAATCCACACACACGCGCGCACACGCAGAAGCCGCTTCGTGCACAGCTGTACTGACAGTTTTCTGCCTGCACAAGAGAAAAGCTACACAGGCTCGGGCTTGTAAAGCCATATTTTGGTGATAGATATTAATATGACTTATTTTGCCTTTTGTCTTTAAAAACAGCCGTTATGTTTGCACAAACGTGGAGCTAATTACCACTTCGCCACTCACATTTTGGTCAAATCTGAACCGTCTGAATCAAAAATACCTGTTTGAATTATTTATTATTTGCATTTCTCACATTGTTCATTTATCTCTGAAAGTCTTTCAGCCCGAGGCCACTGTCTGCACCATGAGCAAGTCTCCTTGTGATGCCAAGACGCCCCAGTGTTTTGTCTTTGCAGGTACGTACCCTTTCAATAACACCCTCGAGTGAAATATACTCTCACACAGGTCAATGAGTGAAATGCAGAACTCTGAACGTTCTCCATGAGCCAAAATCTAGTTATACAATACATCATGTAACTACTTAACTACTACTAATTAAAACAAAATTTGAACAAAAACAAAAGCAAACCTCAACTGTAGGGCTGCGACCAACGATCCTTTTCATCGTGGATACATTTTTCTGTTTTCTTAATTAATGTGTCATTTTGTGTCAAAATATTCATATTTAATAATCTGAAAACTCAAGACAGCTTTTAATTATTTAAAGAAAAAAACACAGATTAAACATTTAATCAACTTTCAAAATAGTTGACAATTAATTAACCTTTTTAAAGCAGGTTTTTTTCTTCTAAATATTAGAAAACATTAAACATTTAAAGAATTGGTGTGATTTCTTGAGAGATAATATACACGTGTATAGGGTTTATCAAAAGGGTAAAGTATATCCTTCTCACTGGCAAAGTTTATCAAGTATTTGGCATTTATGATTAAAAAAGGACAAATAGAGATAACTGATTAATTGACTAATCATTTTAGCTCTAAACTGAAGTAATACACACTTTCTAAGAGAAAATATAGGGTTGTTAGTTTGCATCACTGTGAAGAATCCAGTCAGAACTGTAGATATACAGTATCTCTACAGATTAGTTCCAAAAACCAAGATTGTTTTTTGGTCAAAACATGTTTATTTTCTCCTTAAATGCAGTGACAGGACATTTGTATATGACATCTGCCCCCAGGTGTAGTTATGCTTATTATACCTCCCTGAAAGTCTTTGATTCAAAACCCTTTTTTTTATTCAAATACATAAGTAAAAGTACTGACTGACAACTAGTTTGGAGATAACACACGTCTTAGTCTTAGAATCAAACACAGCTATTCAAATGATATTGCATCTCGTTGTCTTCAGTGAAAGTAGGAAAATGGCACAGTAACATTTAAAAAAAGGGATACTGTGTCAATCAAAATGTTCATAGCTGTGAAAATTCAGGAGATGATCAGCACACCTTCCACTTCATGGTTGTAATTACTGCCACTATATTTAAATGTGACAACTTTTTAATAATACTGAGCATTAACGTGTTCACTGGTGTGTCATGCTCTGTGATGTCAGTGATCTCACGTCTCTTCATCTCAACTCAATAAACACAAAACAATTATTCACTACAGAGACACAAAGTGTGGAGTTTGTTTCTTCAGAGAGGTCGGAGAGCAATTACACACCTGCACAAGCCCGGACACACTGATTTAAAACTATTGATTTCATGCTAATGAAGCAAACTGCAACATCACCCCCCAATAAGGAACAGCTTCAGACATTTCTGTTAAAGCCATTATATCTCAATCTTAGAGTAAAGTTAATAAAAAGGGACCAGACTATGAAGTGCTTTGTTAAATTGGCTATTCAATAACTCTCATTTTCATGTTGTGACTTTATTATTTATTTATTTAGTGCTTTAATGGTCCGAATGACTCGCCACGAAAGCAAATTGAGATTGTACATTTAGTTTCTAGTTCTCCCTCTGAATAATTCACAACTGAAATGGTCTTTTCAAACACCCTCCTCTTATTTTTAGGCCTCTATTAACTTATTTACACCAAGTTGTCAGTGCTGCGTGCATGAAGTGGTTCAGGAGTGCAAGGCGACGGCGCTACGCAGCGTTTGTTTTGAACGCATCGTGCTGGTAAGTCGGACTGGCTATCGAACGTCAATATTTTTGTGGCATCAACTGGTTACCGAACTTCCTCTATCGTCTAATATGTAAAGTGTTGTCATTCAATATGACATTTCATGCTCTTTGTGACCAGAGATGGAGCTCAATCCCCAAAGGAAGACGGAGCTTGACACTTAGATGCGAGTGTGTCGTGTTGTTTCACGAATGAATGTCAAGAATAATCTTCATTTTAAAATGATTTGATGAAATTGGTAATGAAAAACAATACTGTTCAGGAATCATGGTCAAAGTCCTGAGTGAAACTCCATTGATATTTAAAATGTTCAATCAATGCCCAGCCCTAATCAATAATTGATCACTGTAAAGCTTCACTGATGAGTGCTATATAACTTTAATGAGGCAGATTAGGCTCGATTTTGTCTCGTAACCTACCCTGACCCTAAAGAGCAAATATAGAATTGATGGTAGAAAACAATGCATGAAAATGTATTTTTCAAACTCTTCCTTTTATTTTTATAGTTCTAATAGCCTTTATGGACGGATGGATAGACAGATAAATACGTTGATAGATAATAAGGACAAATAGACACAGTAGGTAGGTATCTGCATCTCAAAAATCAGACCAGCTCTAGTAAAAGGGAAATTACCAGTGCTTTAAAATTTAGTGAAGTGTGCGTGATATGTCGGCGTGAATTAAGAGTTCCCTTTAATAAATAATATGGTGATGTATCAACACTGAGCCGAGCTCACTTATCATGTGACGCAGGGCCTGAGGAGTGACTGCCATCTTACTGTAGCTGCCAAATGAGCCAAATAAAGACACACAGCAAAACACAGTCTGACACAACCATTAAGCAGATGTGTAGTGAAACAGATTCTACTCATTCTGATCCATCATTATATTTTATTCATGATATTTTTATTTCATTTTCAGGCCTATGTGAACTGGTGTCTCTGTTGCTGTAGATGAAATATGTTGAGCTGCTGCCTCTGGAAGAGAAATCTGTGATTGCCTTCGATGACTGATGCGCCACACCGGGAGCACATTTATAAAAACCAGGTGAAACAGCAGCGCAAAATAAAGGCACGCACATATCCTGTTGAGTGAGTGTTTTAGAAGGTAAATTACCTTGAATGAAGACGCGCTTCCAAAAGATTCTGCCCACATGAGTTCCCCCAAGGAAGACCAGGTTAGAGAGGATGAGCATGGCGGTGGAGAAGGCACACAGGAAGGCAATGGCGCGCCTTTTCATCGCCGCAGAGAAATGTTGCTCCTGGGAAATCAGTACATGAGAACGGGTTTAATCGTAAATCTGAGAAACAAAAATTGCACGTGGCTGTATCAACGTGTGCGACTGTGAACTGCAATGATTACAAACGATGCCATCAGATTTTATGACCAGTCAGTCACCCATGGGCTAAAATCAAGAGCAGTCAGAATGAATATAATCTTTCCATTTACATTAATGTGGTCAGTGTGATGATTAGAGACAGTTCCAGCAATTGGTTCCAAATTGTCTGAACATCTAAATTGTATGCTTTTAAGCTGACACTTTTCTCCAAAAAATGTATCTGGGCATCTTTTTCTACTAGCTGCCCTGCAACTATGCTGCTGGAAGCATGAAACGGTGAATCAGAGGAAGAAATCGTTCAAAGTCAGACTACAGTTAATTAATATTTTAGATTCAGAGATGATGAAACAGACTAACGCTCTGCTGTCAGGAATCGTTGAGGGAATTGATAAAGAATTGGAATGTTAATCAATAATGGCATTGGTGTCTTATAATTCCCATCCCTAATTAGATGTGACAGGATGAAAACACTTTGCTCAGTAGCAGCTCTTCTTTAATCAGATTATATGGCAGTTTTAAATATTTAATCAGATTTGTTAACGAGGTAATTTCATCTTTAAGGCTATTGCTTTTACAACTAAAACATTTCAAACTTACAACAGTTGACTGAATAGAGGGTGAAGCAAACAGAGACACGAGTCCATGTTCCACCAGAACTCCAGCCCAGTTCATCACGGCCCAGTACTGTAAGTAGTCGCTCCCACCGTGCCAGAAGCAGACAAATCCAAATGCGAGGCCAGTTGATAGTATTTTGAAAGGAGCGCCGTGTTGTGAACCTCCGAGTGGCACGTAGATGTATCTGAAACACAAGAGAACAAGACATGAAAAAGAAGCACTTGCATGCCATTCAAATATTATTGGACTATAACCCATCGATGAAAGCACTAATTAAAACAGACAGAGATGCTTTACTGATTTCATTATTTGTCTTCAGTTGTACAGACATGTACTGTAGCCAGATGCAAAACAATAGACTGATTTTTTTCCTTCTTCTTTTAAATGGCACCAAAGTGTATCAATAAATTGCATAGACCACACGTCACAGAAATCATCAGGTTGTGTCCATTGATTTCTGAGAAATGTTTATTGGGTCCAGAGCAGAAACAAAGGCACTCCGGGGAATATCAGCCTGGCCAGGTTGTTAATAAGGCAGTATATGGGCTGATGATTGCAAAGTGATTGCTATCACATGAACCAAACCTTTTAACATAAATTTGACCTTCGTTCTTGGTTTCCTGATTTCACTGTTGTTGTTGTGTGTGTGGCAGAGACAGAAATAAATCTAAATTATTAAGAACTATTTATTGTTTTATGATTTTGTTTACGTTTTATGCCAATTTTAGAGCCTCGTTTTTTTTTTTTTTCAGTATAAATAGCCCAGATAACCATCGGCGTCTGCATCTGTGAATCTCATCTTATTTGCAGCTGATTTTTTACGTCACATCACCACCACATAGCAGATGCATGTTATTTTATGGTGGATTTCATTAGATTAAACAGCATTATATAGTGTGTCATATAAATAGCAGCTGTGTACTCATGCAGCGGCCAGCTAGATGTGAATAATAAAAATCCAATCAGTAAAGAATGTGGCTCATGTCTTGGAGACAAATGGTCTCAGACATTGTGAGAACCTCGTCAGTCCCAGAGGAACCGACATGCTACATCACTCCAACACATTTAGCAACAAACACCACAATCTATCTCATGTTGCTGAGCTGGGAACTAATTATCTCAGCCACCCTGTGGCTAATCAATGTTCCTGAAAGATGAGCCAGCATTTTCTGAGCCGTAAATAGAGTGGCCAGCTTGGCCATATTAGAGGATGAAAGTAATGCAGAAGCAGATGGAGAGGTACAAGTGTTACTGAATACATACACATACTCGGCAACATCCATCTGTTCACATTATTCAAATCAAAAACAGATGTTAATCAAAATATGATAATATTGAGACATACATTAATACCTGAATAATCAATGTGTTATGTAAGAATGAGATGGTCTTACATCCATTATTGTACATTCCATTGTTTAAACAGAGGCATAAAATTCCATCATGACTCCATATTCACAAGTATATGATATTTTCTATTAGGAACTTTGTCGCATGTGATTTGTTGGACACTATTTAGCGGCCTGTGAATCTGCAATTGACATGAAATGTTACTATATGTTGTTTTTACCTACTCAACTCACAAAAAGCAACCAAAATATGAGTCAAGTCTACATAAATTAATACACAATTTTAACCAAACGTGAATGCTGACCTTGCCCACACTTACTTATAAACAACTACTTCCCAGGATTTGAGATCATATATTCCTTTTCATATGTAGTTCATATGTATATCTGAAAACAAAAAACCCAAACGGTCTTTTGTTGTGCAATAACTGTGTGTGTGTGTGTTTGTGTTTGTGTGTAACAGAGAAGCTGGGACCCACGGTGGTGGTGCAAATACGGGAGGTTTAATGGAATGGTGAAGAATGAGCCACTTAGCTGCCCAGGGAGACGGGGTGTCAGTGAGTCATGTGGAGCACATCATTTAACACCTACGCACTCATCTAGCCCTCTTCAAACAATTTCTACAGAATTTCAGAACTGCATTAAAACCTCTTTAAAAGCACTTCTGCGAGAAGGAATGGCAGGGCATTGTGTCGCGGGTATCATTTTGCATCTGCAGTGGCATAATTGCAAGTGATGCCATTAAAATGGAGAAAACTATTTCCAATTGGACACAGATTAAAATGGAAACCTACATTTGCAATTTAAATTCTGGGATCTTAAGCAAATTATGTGCGGCCACTTGGACGGTTTGATAAGCCACATTTCCCTCTAAACTCCTCTTTGGTTTTTGAAAAGCAGATGTTCATGCACATAATCACACACGTCCCAAAACAAAGAAAAAAACCCAGACACTAATTAGCAAAAAAATGACAAAGACAAGGGAATATTTTCACAGATCATTACTGTGATATCTGACAACCATGCAACTGAGCCACTGCTTAACTGAGCAAGCCCACGTCTACCAAGTAGACCATAAAGTCTCAATAGGCCGCTTTCAGCAGAGTGTGCATCATTAGAAGTGGGCAAACTGATAATGCACGTTGTCCAAACTACAAGTGAGCAGACACATAATGCTCCCATTACATATGCACATATTAAACAAGGAGGCATTTCTCCAGGGTGCGGGAACAGCAACACAACAGAAGAACTATTCACCAACAACATGCAACCTCATAATCATGAGAAAGCCTACATGCAAATGCAACATCCTTGTCCATTATCATGACACATGCAGGCAGGCAGGCAGCTGGAGAAGGGCTGATGTTCACCTCACAAATTAATACCCCACAGGAAATGAGCCGTTTACAGATGAATAACGGATAAAGTGATTAAACGCATGCACAAACTGTTCAAATAAATAGATATTTAGCTAGTTAGACAGACAGGTTTGCGATGTGAGAGGGATGATTTGATTTAGATGACATTTCACTTCATTTTATACACATGAAGGTCTGAATTAGTCCATCCACTGCTCATGAAGTGCCTCTTACCTGATGAGCCATCGATACAGTCCCTCGTCAAAGTGCCTGAGAGTTAAAAAAAAGAAAAGAGAAAAAAAAAGGCAAATGTGATTCACAGATTTACATAACACAGCACAGCAGTGGGCTTCATTGAACATGTGTAACGTGCACCACTGCTGTGTTTGTGTTTCAAATCAATCTTTCACATTAAGAAGATTAGAAAAACTGCTTTCTTCCTTTCCCCCCCCTCTCTGGCTATAAAGTGGGGCTGTCTGGTCAATGATATTGGTGGACAGCTTTATGCATTCCATCAATGTTGTCAACATGGGCCAGCTCAGCACACACAGGCTGGATTGGAGTGCATCAGAGTCAGCACATTGTTCCCGCACACATGTACAGGTGGGGCTTGTTTTCCTTTAGTACTAGCTGCTATTTCAACTTCATGTGCCGTGTTATTATAATTACATTTAGTGAGAGTGGTCCTGCCATGAGTGTGTCATATTCTATGATCGTTGATAGTTTAAAATGCTTATTTCTTTTGCACATGATGCAATCTGCTTTTTGTTGTACGTTGAGTTCAAACCTTGTTCTGTCTATTACCAATTATCCAATTTAACTTATATCCCGATACCATAACCTTTATTGTAATGTAATGTTTGATCTCCCCATGGGATCAAATTGTTTCACCTTCTCTAATCATTTCAATTATGCAGTAATTGACAAGTGCTACATCAACTTTGTTATCTTCACATTGTCATCATTTCTGAGGCTCCTGTGTAAAGGTGCTATTAAATCCAGTTGCATTACACAAAGAGATATTCCTGTTATTAAGCTTGACCTTATTGGTGCACACTCTTCAGTATAATATGATCGTTTCCCAGCACCGCACACTGCTGCAGTGTTATTATGCAGGTAAATCAAAAAGATGCTTCAACAGAAACACTAAAACCTTCATAAATGTAGGAATTATTGCAGTAGTATATTAGTTTTTAATTGGTGTGTCGGATAAACTGAAAACCCAACTGTATATGTGTATGTAAGTGTATGGAGCATACGAGTCAAAAGTCTTTCCAGATGTCACCAGGACATATAATGTTCACTTTAATTAGAATTTCCTAAAAGTAGGGATGGAAACTTCTTTACAGTCAGTCTTGTTCTTGAGATGCTGCATCACTGCATTATTAAACACTGCAATGTATATGTTCATTAACTTGAGCGAGTGTGACCCCTTCAGCATCAACAAGGCACAGTCTTTACCTCAGTTTTTTAACAGAAGTGCTAAATGAAGCAGGCATCTTGATATTTAAATTCATGGTGGGATTGTGACAAATACATTATGTACTCATGCAACAAAGAAACTGGACATATTCTGGGTGGTGTTAATTGCTTTAATGGAGAGGGGGACAAAGGAGGCTTTGGAAAGTTGTACCTGCTTAGTGGGAATCTGTAAGTCTGTCTGAGTGGAGGAGCTAAAACTCAAGGTGAGGGACAGGGGGCTGGGTCTGAAATGATCTTTTGTGCTTGTCTGATCCTACGAGAGAAGAGAAGCTGTACTTCCTGTGTAACGCCAAATGTTCTCAGCCTTTGCAGGAAGTGGCAGATAAGATGGTGTTTGTTGTCACACCACTGTACAAAGTTATGAATGCCAGACTTGAATTGAATGTCAGACTTGTATAGACCAGATTGACAATGATCTGCTTTAACGTGTTGGGTAGTAAGTGTGGCTGCACGGTGTTAAAAGCAGAGCTGAAATCAACAAACAATAGTCTAACATCTGGTGTTCAGTGACCATATAAGGTGTTGAGTTTATCATCTTTACCTCTATGTTGAGTATAAGCAAAACAATATGATAAACAAACATCTTGTCTTTAGGGATTTTAACACACAGATGTTTCTTTCATGATTTAAGTTGTTGTTTTAGGAACGCTGCTGCTGCAAAAAGCACACGATACAAATCATTTAAGTTTGAAGTCTGAAAGAACGATACAAAGCTCAGAGGTGACCTACTCTTCTGATTGCCAGTAATGACAAAAGATGAGACAATTTGCTGTGCCCAGTCTGAAACTGATTGCCAAAGCACTCCACTTCAAGCACTTCCCATTAAATGTACTTTATCCTTTAGGATATTAGGGACGCCGGTTTCTACTGAACACTAAAATGTTTAAGGAACACTGTTTACAAGAACAGTTGAATTCTGTGTCTTACCTCCACATTCCAGTGAAACTGTGCATGATGCTGACACAAGAAGGAAGCTTTGGAGGAGCTAGATTATCCAACGTAGCCAACATGGAGGGAAAGCCAAATAGCACCAGATACTTCACATAGAAGAACTGGACGAGGGCCAGAGCCAGACCACCTGTGAGGAGAGGAAAGGCAAGTTTACGTGCATGAAAACCATCTGTAGAATGAGATCACTCACATCAACTTGCAAAGACATTAATTTGCTTTGAAACTGCCGGAGGCTCAGCTAATTTACAAATGTAAAAGCAAATAAATAAATACGTGTCATATATGGTAATAATAATGACAGCACGCAGTAAAAAGAAATAAAACAGATGATGACTCAGGGGTGATTAGTGATTTAGAGGCAACTAAATCCTGTGAGGGCTGAGTGGGCGGGTCATTGATTGGATGATTGATGGTGGTCATTCATTAAGATTATCTCATGCTTTTTATGTCTCCATGTAAATATGTTCAGTGTTTATCTGGAGTGGAGGAGAAACATTAAAGCTGACGCTCAGCGCGAAAGCTAAAAATACATACAGTCTAAATACTTACCCAAGGCCCAAGGAGGGAGAATTTCTAAGTAGGTCTCATTAGACTGGATAGTGTGCATGTACATTACATGGATCATGTATTCTGCAATGCACCACCACAGAATGATCCGTCCTGATCTGAACACCAAGTAACGAAAAGCAGACTCCCGTCTGTCACTCTCCTCATGCCTCTGCATCTGCATGTGGAGAACGTGAGAAGGTTGTTACTTCCACTGCTACTGGTTGAATCTCTTTACTACCCAAAAGCTTAAATACAAGGACTGTGGTAGAAGAATGAACCCAGACTGTTTTAATATGTAGAAGGACTGGGATACATGGCCAAAAGAGTTAATAAAGATATTGTAGTTAGCCTATATTGATATATAAAAGTCTGATCATTTTGTTTAAGAGACAAAGCTGAAGAACCATATTAAAAGTGCTTTAATCTTTAATTTCTCCCAAGGATGCCAATGCTGAAAAAAATAACTGAGGTATGTCAATATCTTGAAATCAGCCCTTCACACTATCTTTTAATAATCTCAAATTCAACCATACAAAATGTATAAAATAACCTTAAATACTACCTTCATCACAAAGTTTAAGAGCCCTTTTACCCACTTAATTAACAAAATATTCAATTTGAAGCATATTTTTGTAACATAGCCCAGATAAACATCAGAGTCAGTATCTGTGAATGTCATTTTATTTGCTGATAGGCCAGTAACAAGTCAAGAAGGTGAATGGTGGCTGATACATTGACATATACAGAATGTTTATTATTCTGCAATCAAAGAAAAATATTGTTGTGATTATAATTGAGTTTGGATTACTGCACAGCTTTCGTAGTCAATTCAGTTCAATTTTATTTTTATAGCGTCAAATCACAACATCTCAGGACACTGAACATTGTAAGGCAGAAACCTTTACAATATTATAGAATATAGAGGGATGAGACACCTAACAGTAAGTATACATATGTAAAAATAAAGACCATGTTTTCTTACAAATACAATAAAAGAAAGAAAAAGAACTCGAGCTGTTGTCTTCTTGTTAACAGCCCAGCACTAATGTGCTGTCTGCTGTTTTTTAAAAATGGTGACCTAAGATCACCTGCACTTAGGAGCAGCAATCAGCTGCTACCTCCTCCAGACAAAAACAAACGCAGCTTCTTTTCTTTTTTTTTAGTCAAAACTGCTTGAGTAACCTTTGATGGCTCTCTTACCTGCTCCGTGTAGTCTTTGTATGTGATGATGGGTCCATTGTAGAAAAAAGGATGATAGAATGTGTATGATAACAACCAACAGAGCTGTGTGACTCCACCACGGCCTGCAGGGCACCAGCAATGCTCCAGGCTGAAGCTGATGAAGCGCAGACCACAGACGGCGATGCTGAAGAGCAGCAGATAGTATTCCTCTTCAGAGTTATACCAGCGTCTCTGTGAAACACAGGTAGAAGGCCAATTATTTTTAACACATCACTGGGGAAGACTTCTATAAATAGTGACACTTTGACAGTACATTTACAGTCTCCTCCTCCAAATACAAAAACACATGCTTAATACAACTTTTAATGAGGTCTGTTCAGTGCATTGTTATTGCTTGAACGCAGGAGTCAGTTGAATGTGACTGCACGTGTGTGGGTGCGGTGAGCACAGGAGGGGATGAGGCAGAGTTCAGGAAGCAGGTCTGTCAGGTCTTTCATTTTCTGAATTCAAGTCTTGAACGTCTGACTGGAACACAGTTACCAGACATTGGCTGCACTTGATGTGGCAGATACTGTGCAGATCAAAGATATTTTGAGGGGATCAGTGTCAGACCATGTGAAAAGTAGACTACGACCCAGTTTTCATTGAAAAAAAAAAAAAGGCATAAAAATGAATGGTGAATTACTAAAAACTGAATTTACATTTACCTATAATTATTTGTGTCAAATTATGAAAGAAAGTTTATAAAAACTTAATGTTCAGCTTATATATATATAAATACAAACACTGTCTGTGCATCTCCCATTATTAACTTCTTATAGGAAGATGCTGAGCTTTTTACAATACTCTAATCTCCATGAAATATAGGACAGCAACACAAATGAATACTAACAATAACGTAAAATCAATAAACCAGATTTTTACAGACATAGAATACATACTGTGCTTTAAATCCTGTTAGTATCTTACGCCCTCTTGTGTCCTCTAAAATATGACACCTAGAGATTTTTTAACAGTGAAGTCTGACAGTTATTCTCAGAACCCACTTTTTGAACTGCCTGTTTTTAGGAATGCATGTTTGTTGTTGTGTACACTGTAGGACTAAGGATAGTTTTAGTTGTGTTATATTCTAAAAGTAATATAATTTACTTAATTTGTAATATGTTTAATTTATAATGTAGTAGTGTAATTACATTTGCTTTACTAATGCTATTATTGCTGCAGTGTCAGTAAAAACTGTAAAAACTAGTTAAAGAAGTTCAAAGATGTATGCTTTATCGTCCACATGAGGGTCAAATGATCACTGAAGCCAATCCCAGGTGACATAGGGACCTGGACAGGTCACCAGTCCATTTTAGGGCCACCATACAAACAAGCATTCACTCACACACACACAATCACACCTACAGTAAATTTAGAGTGTCCAATTAACCCCTGTATGTTTTTGGACTGTGGGAGAAAACAGGAGTACCCGAATGGGGGAAAGTGTAAACTCCACACAGAAAGTCCCGAACCAACACAGATTACATGCTTACCACCAAAAAAAAATCAGCAGTTTTTATCTAGTCAATAACATTGAACAACATATTTAACCGATTCAAATTTACACAGCAATAGAAAAAAAACAAAACAATAAATAAATAAGGTGAAAATAAATATTTTTCTGTCTTTTTAAAGCAACCCACCTGGATCTCTTGAAGTGGTTGGAAGTGAAGTGTGGAGAGCAGCAGCAGGTTACATGCCCACGACAGTGCGGGCTTTCGCAGCTGAGCTGCTGAGAAGGACAGAGCCATGTGCACCAGCAACACACTCACACCTTTAGCCCCCAGCACACTGCTGGCTGCTAAGAAGCCATATATCGTAAGTGCTGGCACCCTGAACTGTTGGAGAAACATGAATAATGAATTAAAACATTTTAATAGCAACCGAATATTCTACTGCTGCTTCTTACCTTAGGGTAAAAGACAGTAGTGAATCTGGATATGATGCCATGACCAGCCAGGGACCACAATAAAGACTTCCTGCCCCATTCAGTCCAGAAGTTCCACTCAAAGTCTGATGGGTCCTAACAAAAAACATCTATTATAGCTCACCTCAGGTCTACATTATGTGTTAATTAATAAAACATGCAAAACAAACTAATTTCAACATTGTTCTTACCCTTTTAAAACCCTTAAGAAGGCCTTCTTCCAATTGGTATTCTCTCTCTAAAACTTTTTCATGTTCTGATCAAGGAACAAAAGACAAATGTATGTTGTATAAACATGTTTTAGTTTTACATTCTTTTAAATCAAACAACATATCGATAATGTGTGTCCATCTACCGTACTTTTAGAGAACCTGTGCAGGTGGTAGAAGGAGTACAGATGTGAGCCAAAGGAAAGCAGCCAGTACACAAGGATCTCTATCCATGGCAGTGTTGCCAATGGGGCCTTTGATTTAGATTTCATCAGGAAAAATCAGTGCTATGGTTCACCTAAGACAGAATGATTGACACACAAACTACATTTCAAAAACAATGTACACTGACAAACTTTAGTTTATATATAAATACATTTGATAAATTGCATGTGTAACTGTATAATTACAAAACAATACATCAAATTGTATTAACTTTATATCTAAATGAAAAAGTTTTAATGTACATACCTCTGATTTTGATATATTAGTATTATTATTATTTTATTGTGACAGGCCAAAGTAGGAAAACAACAGGTGTAAATAATCAAATCAATAACTGTACAACTAAACAACTGGGCCACCGTTAATGATTCGTCAATGTCTGTCATTATTAACACCTGTGCCTTCCCTAGTAAAACAAAACATGTTAAAACTGCTGTGGGGAAACAAGTTTTTTTCTATGGACACATGAAATGATGTGAGGCGTGTACTTTAAGGTAAATAAATAACAATTATTATTATTTTAAAGTGATTCTATGCTAGTGAAACTAGCTAATATCGTGCATTTCAGTTGCTTTACTAGTCTGCTAATTCATACACATTGGGCCTTTAATTGGTCGAACATGAACAATAAGTGATTAGGACGAGTAATGAGTTGATTAATTAATTTGAGCATATTTTTGTATCACTGTTACTGATACAAAACAGGTCAAGTGAATGTTGCTCATTAAGTTTGGCCACTTACGAATCCTCAGCACCCACTTGCTGCAGTTTCTGTTAGAAAGACGCTCTGTCAAATATAAACATACCCTCAGTTGTCACTCATTGTGACTTGCACATTCATAGATACGATGTCCATCGCAAACAAACGTTGATTAAAAAGACACTCCTCGTGAAACGAGTACTTGCCCCAAAATCATCACATTTTTACGTTTCCTTTAGTCCTTAAGTAATCCTGGGGAACTCGTCGGCTAATTAAGTGATACAAAGCAAAGATGAGCAACTGTTGTCAAATTCGGCGCATATGATTTGCCAAAAATGTAACGACATTTGGCTTAAATTTGTCAACAAGTTCTGGCTACATGGCGAACGGGTACGAAATCAGTTGACGTTAATCGACATCATCTTATCATGTAAATAACTGAATAGCAGAAGCAAAATGCGTGGACACGTTCCGTCCGCTGGTCATTTGATTTGTTGCCACCTTGTTTAATGACCTGAAAACTTAAGATACTCTTGTTTTATTACTGTCAGCTAACGATAGCTAAGCAAGCTAATGATTTAAACAAGTTGCAGCGTTACCTAATAATACTGGATTGGTGTTCATTGCGTCGCTGTAAATGGGAGACTACACAGTTCGACAGTAGTAACATCGTCTCAACAACACGCTAAAATGCTCCGGTTTGTTTCCAAGCAAACATTCAAAGACGCAGCATTGATTCTACATCTTTTTAAAAACAATCCATGCTTCTGTTTTATCAGAGCACGAGCGCCCTCAACTGCACCGGAGTGGTACAACTGCTTGTTATGGTTTTAGTTGGAGGCTTTTTTTAAAGACTTATATTCACTTTGATCAAGATTTTAAAACTAAAACTTACATTCAACTTCAGAAATGTATCCATAGATGGAAGGATGAATAGATGTTCTTTACTGTTCCCAAAACTCTGGAATTTTTCAACACTGCACAGCTATTTTTGGTTTCTGCTGTTGAGTCATGAGACAAGTATACTTTCCGTCATTGCACCTAGGACCATTTAGGACCAAGAACATGAAAAGATTGTTAGAATTTGTGTGCAAATTATGTGAAAGTGAGAAATGTATTTGGTAAGAATTTTCATGTACAAAAAATGATTCCCCTTGACATTTTAATCACTCCTCTGGAGTATTGTCACATTATTTATTTTGAAATGGTTACTTGGTTTATTGTGGAGGATTGACTCTATGCATGCATTCTGAATGAAACAGGTTCATAGCCTTTTCATAGCTCAACAAAATATCAGAGAATTTGGACAACAAAAGGGCACTAGGTAATGACAAACAATGACAAGTTAAGACGGCATTAGTCACGGTAACATAGCATAAATATGTCCTTCATACATGATTCACTCTTCCTTATTGACAAAATCTGCACTCCACTTGTGAAAACACAAACATTTTTTTAATTTGTCTGTAAGACCAAAGCTGGTTTCTTGTCCTTACAACCAAATACACAACATGACCACATTTCATTTACACATTCACTCATTCACATTAAAAGATTCATCAGTGTAACAGTTGACTTAAAGATCATTTTTGTGGGTGTGTGCATGCAGTCAGGCTTGTGTGTGTGTGTGTGCGGAGAGTGTAATCACAATATTATTATTATTATTATTTTTTTTTTTTCACAGCTCGTCTGTCTCTGCATCAAAGGGCACGGCATCACTCTCAATGTGAATGCTGCCGGGTTCGCTGCTGCCCATCCAGCCAATAGGAGTGCGGTTGAAGGAAGGCCGACAGCCGACATCATGTTGGTACACCACTGCAGGTTCAGGCTCCTCTTTGACCGTCTCTCTGTCTGGCAGCTGGAATTTCATTAACTGGTTGGCCTTTTCAAACCCTCCGTAGGGCAGTGCACACCTGGGAAAGCAAGGTAAGAGGATTATTAAAGTCCCTCTTTGACATGTAGAACCTACAAGGTTAGGTGTGGGTGGAAGTACCTGTTGAAGGATTTGTACTTGGGCATATCCTTTCGATCTATGGGACCAGGCATTGATGTTTTCAGAGTGGCTAACAGGTTCTCATCACCCTTCATGGCCTTCTCCCATGGTGACAGGTATGTCTTCACATGAGCCTGCCTCTTAGTTGCATCTTTTCCACTTCCTGTGGAGGGAAAAATATATATTATAAGGATCATTTCATGTACGTAAAAAAAAAAAAATCCTTTTAGCTTGAGAGTTGAGTGAGGTAATCAGAATGGCTGTCTGTGCAATAAATTTGTCTTTAAAACCAGCACATTGCACAAATATTTCACCTCAAACCCAGCAAACTGTTGTTGACCTTTGACTTTTTGATAGTTCACAAATTAATACATTATCATCCTGCAGAATAACACTAATTCTGAACTGGATGGTGGAGAATCTCACAGTACTGTTGCAGTAAAATTGTTTGCAGATAAAATGTAGATGTTTTTTTTAATCAGTAAACATTTTTGGGTTCAAGTCCACTTTGTTACATTTAGACTGAGCTTGGCTAGCCATTTTCATAGTCTTTAAGATAACCCTAAGCTTTTTGGCCACTGGTGGTGGCTCATACTGTATAAGAGCTGTTGTCATATTACACAGCATTTGGGTTGGTATGTGTTTTAGTGCAGAGCATCCCATAAAACTTTGTCATTCAATAATCAATTAAGCTGACATATTGTGGAATCTGGAGACATCCTATTCTTCACCAGCAAACACCACCGACAACAGACATACTGCAAATCTAAATTGTGGCCTTAAGTGATTAAAATACAGTATGTGCTTATTTGAGGTTTTTCTCGGCACTTGGACATGAAAGAAAAATTCAACCAACCTGCTGACCCGTCACTAGCGCCTTCTCCTTTACCACCTTTCCCATGTTCGCCACCACTCAGTCCTCCAGCACCTCCTGCTCCACCTGCTCCACCTGCTCCTCCTGCACCTTTGCTTCCAGGCTTTGGTGGAGGCACAGGGGCACCTCCTCCAATGTGCATCCCTGTGTAATGCAGGTGTCCAGACTGCTTGCTAACAAGATGCCCACCAAGGTTTATCATTTCACCTCCCATCTGTCCACCCACAAACTTCTGGAAGTTGTCCTGAAAGACATGGGAACAAAATGACCAACCGTTATGCCACAAAATACATTTGTATCTGATGAGTTATCTTGTTTCAGCAGCTCCACTTTGCACGTGACAGGCATTACTAGTGTTTTTAATGATGTAACATCAAGGTGTGGACTCATCTTAACTGCTGTAGGTGCCCAGTGATGTTGGGCATTATGTTGGCATCCGTACCTTTTTGAATTTCAAGGTGGGGCTTCTATGAATCGGACCCAGCACATTCCATTGATGTCTTGAAAACATGTCATGTGTCTCAGACCGTTCCTCCAACATTCTTGCAGTCCTCATTCCTGTCATCAAGGATTACTTTTGCCATAAGCATTTGCTCTTGTTGTGCAACAGTGCTAAGTTAGATAGCACATGGTAAAGTAACATCCACATGAATGCCTAAGTAAAACCTCTCCCAAAGCACCTCCATCAGCTTTCTTTCTTTGCCAGAGAACATCCAGGTGCCACCAACATGATTCTTCTTTCAAGGTCACCTTCTCTTGGAGACTTTGACTGCTTCTATAGCTATGGAGCAATTTTTTGGCAAGAACTGAACACTGCGTACTGGGAGCAGGTGCTATTGTAACTAATTCTCTGTATTTTTAAAGTTGTGGTTGATCGGTGTATATTTTAAAGGATTTACCTCCATTTTCCGTCTGTTACTGTGTTTCTTTGTGGAGTTTGTGGGCGTGTTCACTAACCATTGAGTCACTGCTGAAGACGTCAGGGTTGTTCTCGTAGATAAACCTCTCCACTCTCTGCTTCCTCATCTTGAACATCTTGGAGCCTTTGTTCTTCATCAGCGAGAGCTCCTCCAGCATGATGTCTTTGGGAGTCCCAATTTTTTTCCCCAGGTCAAACTCGGAGGCCTCTGGCTCCATCTCATGCTCTAGGTAAAGGACATTCAATGATGATAATTATTCTTTTAAACATACTTCTTATAAAAAAAGTAATCATGCTTAGTATTATATTACACTCCTGGCATTTAGTTAATGTTCATTGGAAAAACATGTTAACTTGGAGTTACTCAATTTAAGTTAGTTAGATGTAGGGTTCATTTATTTTTTAAATTTTATTGTGCCATGTTTATTGCTTCTTTTGAGCTGCGGAAGTAAACCTGTTTATCCTGTAAGATTACTGCCC
Organism: Solea senegalensis; assembly: GCF_019176455.1. Lineage (NCBI taxonomy): Eukaryota > Metazoa > Chordata > Actinopteri > Pleuronectiformes > Soleidae > Solea > Solea senegalensis. Next base: position 16,783,957 of record NC_058035.1, read on the forward strand.
CAGTCACAGTAATCGTCACCAATCATCCATCAAAATCTCAATGCATACTGTGAAGGATCAGCCTTACCATCCTGAGTGATGTGTGATAAGTCAGTTATGATCCTGGCGAGCTTTTTCCTTTTGTTTACGGGGGCAAGTGTTCGCAGAGGCATGGCTGCAAGTCCAGGAAAAAATATGGTGTTATGAGTAACAGAGTAACACATGGGCTTACAAACATACAGACAGAACTGAGAATAATTACCAGAGGCATTAAAAACAAATAGTTTTATATGAAGCTTTCATATAACAGTATGCCCCCTCAAAGGAATAAACAGCCTTTTAGATTTCATCCAACTTTTCAAGGTTAGTCTTCACCGTCAACACCTGCAGCCATTGACAACCACTGAATGTGAATCCATGGGACCTAAATGTGACACACAAACAAGACAGCTTGGGCCCCGCTCATTTTTCAAGTTCGAGGGTGATGTCAGGGCCCTGAGATTCCCCACATTCCCCGGCGAAGCAGATGTCTCCCTCGAAGGAAACTTAAAACTTAATGCATGTTCAGTTTGGTTTGTGGTCACATGATCTGCAGTACAGCCAGAGTAAACAAACAGAAATGCGCTGTGCTTTAGATCGAGATTCAGTGTTCAGAGCGCTCTGGTGCTGTTGTACTGCAGTCAAAGTAAAGGTCTGCAGATCATAAAATAGCATTGAGCATCATTTATATCATCTTATCATATTTCCCCAATCTGCAGCCTGCATGAGAACCTGTTGGCGGGGACAGCGGGGAGTAATACTTTCCTCTGTGTCATCTGTCATGATAAGGATCACTGAGGGAGCATGCTAGCATTAGCATCTTTACATCATCTTATGTGACTATGTTGCATGTTTTTGCTCTACATGCACATTAACCTCCACAACTCTTGTTTCTTTAATTCATAGTCAACTCACAAAACATCACATCTACTGACTGTAACTCAACCCACTGCAGCTATTTATAAAATACATTTCTAGCCAAGACATTTTAGTGACATGTAATGGCGTCATTCAACTATCAAATGGACTTAACACAACACGTAAGGATGCAATTCACATATCTTCAGGTCTTCAAGTCTGTGTGTACTTTTGAACCCCTCTTCAAACACGCATGAAATCTGGAGTAGTTTTGGATTTTAACTAGGAAGGTTTTGGATGGCGTGTTATTTCCTTGAATAATTAGCTTAGGGACGTATCGCACTCAGATTTACCACCCCCACCACCTCATCACCATATAAAAACTCTGCAACGCCCACAGAGAGGGATGGTCAGCACATTCACCCATTCCTATGGTCATTTTAAGACACAAGAAAATCTAAAAGCAGCAAAGTGACTAACTGCGATATGTTGGTACAAATGGAAGCATTCTCATTAAAAGCAAAGATATGATCTGGTCTCCTGAGCTGTTATGGTCTCCTGTTGTTTAACCTGTAAAACCTGCAGAAATGTCACTGGAGAATATGTTGCATGTCTTTATTGCCTCTTTCCATTTTGCAGCAGCGACACTTCTAAATCTAAGCTGTTGGTTGTTGTTGCAGAACAAAGCACATTGATGGGATGCAGATCCACTCACCGATATTTAGTTGTAATCCTGGAAAGGAGGGATGACCTGTAAATACCAAATACACAAGAGGCTCAAATCTGGTGATCTCTGTCACAAGTTTACAAATCCCACAGTGCCTCTGACCCCACGTATGGCCGGACCCAGGTCCCGAGAAGTGCAAAACCCACCCTTCACTCAGATGGCAGATCTTCCAGGGGCTTGGGGGTGTGGGTGGAAGTGGTATTGGTGTCAAGACGGGAGGAGGCGGTGGTTGAGTTTAGGAGTATGAATACGAATGGGGGGTAGGAAAGTGCTGATGGAGATATTAAGGGAACAAAATCATTCTCACAGATGGCTCTGAAGCCTATATTTAGTAGCAAAGACCAAGGGGAACAGAACTTGGCTCTAAGATAACCTCAAAGGACTCGGGTGTGTCGGGTACACAGAGAGACTGGGTAGAGTATATACAAGTTCACAATGCAAGTTTAAGCTTGGTGTACAGTATGTGTGTATGGCAGTGCCATATCAGTTTCAGTGAGGGTCAGCCTCAATCCCACCCACTCTCTCTCTAACCTGACACTACATTGTCACATTTTCAGTTTCATATAACCAGACACGATAAACATGTGTGAGACAGAGTTATCAGACACTGCAACAATCTTTGCATGGCCTGTATTAACATAACTAGAGAGCAACCACGGGCAAATGGTATTTAAAGAGAGTGCCTGTTTTTACAGTACATCCTCTATATATTTCTGTTTGTTTTGAGCACAGTTTTTAATGTATGAAGATGAGGAAGGAAAATATTACCCTTAATTTCAACAAAAACACTGAAATCCAGGATAATCAGTTATAATTTGGAAGTACTAAAGCGATGTGCTCCCTGAGCACACTCGCTCACTTTTGAGATAGTTCACTCAAAACCACAAATGTGCACCTCATAGTGGCACCAAGGCAAAACGATTTGTCGACTTAGAACTATGAGCGTGGTAAAGGCAGGAGTTAACCTGGCTGATCCAAGCCATGCATTACATTCTGAGTTCATGTTGCTTCCCTCAGGGCACAGATGCAATCTACCAAGATACAGAACCTACTAGTTCAACTTGTCATTTATCCCAGCTGTTATTGGCCCGGTAAATGAGTCTCTGAACTCTGAATTGTGATTTGTTTTGTTTTTATTTACAAATAAAAACAAAACAAATCACAATTTGTTTGTCACTGCTGGCTGTGAGTCAAATGCCCGTCTCCTGGGATGATAATGATAGCTTGAACTCAAGGCACTGGAGTGGGCTTATTATGCAAAGGTCAAAAGTGAACTACTCTAGTCTTTATAAAATATATAAATAAAATGATGCACCAAGTATTAGAGTGACGTTGTTGGATCTCTTGTAGAGTATATCTGCAGATCTGTGTGTTTCATTATTTATTTTTTTAATATGAAAGAGTAAATCTTGCCCAGCAGGGGCTAACTTGTATTTGGCTTTGTTCCACCTTATTTTTAACACACATTTTCACACCTCTTCTTAAAGTAACAAGTCTTGACCCCTCAATAGTCTGTACATTTTGATTCTCCAAGCCTCTGAGAGATTTCTTTCATCTTCTGTATCATCAGTTTAATGCATTTTTCACATTTTAGTAAATAAAAGATGGGGTCTCATGAGGAAAAAAGCGAATCCACCTTTTGTTGGATCCTTGTTGGCTTTGAAGCAACATTCTTTGTTTTCCTTCAACGTCTTATAACTCACTCTACCTTCACATTTAGGGTTTTAGGTCGATTTATTTAGATTTTTATTCCACACGTTTTCACTCTCAATTTCTTATAAACAAATATTCTGTTTCTCAACTACTTTAAGTGCCAAGTATTCTTGAACTTGAAAAATCAAAACACATTTATAATAATGGGAAAGAAGTTGCCCTATTATCTAATTGTAGTCATATTATTGTAGAAAATGATGATCTTAAAGAAGCAGTTCTACATGGTGTTTTCATTCCATCTCAAAATAGAA